>NC_087067.1:3720684-4102586 GCF_963678635.1 Symsagittifera roscoffensis
TCCCATTTCTGACACACAGATTGGAGAATACCTTGGATTTGAATTCCATAGCGTTGTCCGATACCAAAGTGTCTGGTATGCCCACGTCGGCAATGAAGAATTATAATTTCCCCTACCACTTCTTCCTTGGTCTTCTTGGGGTAGATGGCACAAAAACGGCTGAAGCTGTCTATGAATCCCACTGCATACCGATAGCCTTCGTTTGACGTTTGGTGAATTGGCCTCAGCACATCAGTGTCTACAATGTCCAGCTTACCTTTTGCTCCCGTCCCCCACCTCTTGGTAGTAGGCACCCGCTTCGCTTTTTCCAATTAACACGTACTGCAGTGTCCAGTATCCCCATCCGCATTGATCACCATCCCTGCACCACTTTTGGGAGTCGAGCCACATCGTTGAAATTGTTGTGTCCAAGTGCCAAGTGTAAATTCGTAAGTGTGCGGCTGGAATGAGACTGTAAAGTGTTGCGCAAAGGGAACACCTGCAAACTATACAGTTCGTCACCCATTGTAAGAGGTAATACAGTCCCATCTGGAAATTTTAAATGAGGAAAAGTTCAAATTTGACCGTACCTCCTTCATCCGTACGTCGCTTGACTGAGATGAGGTTCTTTGCGTAGCTCGGTACCCAGTAAGCATCCCGTAGTTCTAGCTCACACTGCATCCGTTCTTGTTGATGACTCCACATCGTACTGTCCCTTGTCCTCGAGAAAAAAAACCGAGACGAGTTGGCGTTGCCCACATCTGACTTGAAGTTCTCGTCCAGCTCCACAAAGAGCTCCTTGTCCTTGATCATGAACCCATTGCAACCAGAGTCCACTATAAGCTCGCAGCACTGCTCATCAAGGGCATCGAACGATTCTAAACTGAAGAAGCCAGCTGTACGCGCGTTCCCTGAAGCCCCCGCAACATCGATCGACCCTTTCTTCCGTGGCGTTCTGCACTTGCTAGCAAGGTGGCCTTTCGTCCCGCAGTTGAAAGACGTTCTCGTTTCTCGTCCTGGGCACTCTCTTGCCATATGCCCCGTTCTTCCACACTTGAGGCAGGCTACCCTCTTTTTGTCTGTAACATGAAACGCTGCAGTTGATTCCTTACCAGTTGACAGACATCTGGTGCTCTCGAAGTTGATGAGGTCTTGCTTCGTTTTGTCGTAAGGCTTGGGTGCACCGAAATTGAGGACAGTCGATTTGTGATCGTAATCCTTAGATAGACCCTTGAGCACCATCGCCGTGACGAGGGGATGGACACTATCTCTTCAGCATCGTCCAGATCCAGTTTGACGTTCTCGGCTCTCGTCAAGTACTCGGTCACACGTTCACCAGTCACCATCGTCAGACTTGTCAGTTGCGAGAGCAGGGTGTGGATGCGGGGTCGTTCCGTCGACTTGAACTGCTTCACTAGGGCACCCACGCCGCTGGACCGTTCGGCCTGTAACTTCGGATGAAGTTGATGCTCCCCTTGTCGAGGCACTGCACCAGCTCACACCACACCATGTACTGCTGTTTCGCCAAAGCCGCTTATTCCTTCTCGCGCTTCGTCTTCTCGGCTGGCGTTTCGTCAGAGGAAGCCGCTATCGTCACGATCTTGTTGAAGAGGCAGTCCGACAGGTTCAGGACGTAGATGCGGGCTTCAAACTGCTCTAAGAACGCAGGGAAGTCTTCTTCTTTCCCGCTGTAGGTGAGTCGTTCTGCTCGAGAGTTAGTCGGGGTGGCCATCTGCCAGATGGAGGAGAAGAAAAGTTAATGTAATAGGATCAGATCGAAATCGATCAAAAGGAGAGAAAGAGATTGAAAGAAAACTTGATCGAAGTCGATAAATCGATCGTAGGAGAGGAGAGAATTTTTATTCGAAATTGATAAATTGAATCGCAAAGTTAATCTATGCTTGCTAGAGTGTGATCACAAAGTTTGAAAGATTTAACTTGTTCATAAGTTAAACCCCGTCAGCAAGTAGCTGGGCCCATAACCTTTCAAGCTAGGTTTTGTCAATTGACTGAATTGATGATAAAGAATGAATGTTAGTGGTATATAAAGCATTGAGACTGGTATTCGAGTTGGTATTAATAAGTTCTAAGAATTGATGTCGTTT
Organism: Symsagittifera roscoffensis; assembly: GCF_963678635.1. Classification (NCBI taxonomy): domain Eukaryota; kingdom Metazoa; phylum Xenacoelomorpha; order Acoela; family Convolutidae; genus Symsagittifera; species Symsagittifera roscoffensis. The sequence goes on from NC_087067.1 coordinate 3,722,769, forward strand.
TTCTCGGAAGGGTACCATATATGGTAATCGTCTTCGGTAATTAGTTCCATCGCCCATCGACATCTCGCGGCTAATTCTGACACTCAGTCATGAACAGCATTCGGAGTAAACCAATTCCGCTTACTGATCCGGGCGTCGAAGGAGTGTCAGGTCAGAGCTCACTAGCCGTTAGGATATAATGCGCAGCTTCTAGTAAGAAGTCCCAAGATGATTCAAACATCGAGGGTTCCCAGGCGAGATTTGGACTGTCAGCTCCAATACCTCTAATTAGAAGTGGTCGAGCTGGACCACCACTATCCGAAACCACTGTACAAGTAAGGGGTAGACTGAGATTGAATCACTGCTTGCATCAAGCGCATAGTATTATCAATATGTAAAGTGTAAGTTATACTATAACGTCAAAAATAAAAGTTGGGCTCCGTCTCCACGCAGATGCATTCCTCCACGAAGGGGGTTGAAGTAACAATGGTCACATTTCTGTCGGTTTTAGGTCATAGCCTTACGACCAATCAAGATGAGCAAACCTGTTGGCTACTTGGGCGATTGGAAGTTAATCCGATCCTCTGAGCATCTGGGACAGAAACGAAACTGAACCCTTCGTCTAACGAGGGTGTAAAACTTCGCTTTGATGTCAGTGTTTCCACCAACAACTTTCTCGGTAATCCCAGTGCCCCCCGCAAACGGAAAGCATCAGATCCGTTCGCTTTGCTGTGTAGTGCGCACGGATCGGATGCCCACCATGCCGTGCTAGACTTTAAGGATAATTGTCCAAAGCCATAAATTTTACGTAATTTGCTTAAAAAAAGACAGAACCTAGTGTGTTTTTTTATTTGGTTTTCTAACAAAATGTTTTTTTCGCGAAGGTCCACCCGTGGCACCGATCCTCTATTGAAACAAAAATCGTTGATCAACTCACGTGCATCCAAAGCTATCTTAATAGCACAATTGTGTTTTTGCGCAAACAACACGGGTTGGACAAACTGTTCAGCCTACACTTAACTGGTCTTAACTTAACTTACACTTAACTTAAAAAGTTTGTGTAAGTTCATAGGGGTATGCCTCGCTCTCATTTGAGTTTTGTTCCTTTTTCTAATATCTAAAAACTTTGATACAATTTCGTTAACCGTAGATAGGTCATTATCGAAAGTTGGGCTATTAATCTGTTATTTTTTTAAAAAAAAAAACGCTATCGCTCATTCCGGCAAAATTCACAGAATTATGTACAGTATGCGCAGAGTTTTCTCTAAAAGCTAAGAAGTTGTTTTCTTTATCGTATTCGAGGTCATCAGGGTTCGTTAATAAAATATATGAGTGATTTAAAACATGTTTTAAACACTGTTTTGATCGTATGTAACAAATCAACGCGTTTTTTATCATTGTATTAATTCAGCCAAAAAACGTCGCGTGCGATGAAAATAGGCGCGCCCGTGTTTCCGAATAATCTCATCAGCCAATCAACATTGCTGCCCTTGCTATGTGGCTGAACTTTAAAGCTCTAGCATGCCTCGCAACAGCTTTTTCTCATCAGATTTCATTCGGAAACCAATTATAAAACACTTTTGGCTAACTAGCATTTCGTTTGCGTTCACTAACTAACGATTGTGACAATTAACGTATTGAAAAAAATACCTGTTCTAAACACGTTTTAAACATTTTAAATGTATTTTTGTATCAATTCAAACTTTAATCTATTTATTTCAACCCTGGAGGTCATACTCCAACTTTAAGTCCCATTACCCAATCTGATTTTAAAAAAATATATAAGAGAAAACTTCTTGATGGCCAAGCTTTAGTTTTTGGTAAATTTACATGCTGGTATTCTTTTTTGCATGCCATTGAAGCGAAGTTTTTTTAGGACATTTGTCCTCGTTTTTTTTTCAGTAAATCATTGCAAAACATGGTTCAAAATCGTGATTGGGGATCCATTATCCAACACTAAATCAGTTAAAACCCATGAAATTCGAGGGAAATTAACGTCTTGCTTCAGAAAAAAAACACTGAGATCTCTTTCATCTCATAAACCGGAAAACTTTATGCATCTTCATTTTTATGTGCTTCAAGTCCTTCTTGTTCAAAAATCTCTGCAACTAGATTGGCTGTATTTGAAGTCTGCGAACGACAAAATTTTTCATTATGACCTCGTTTTCCACAAACGATGCGATTGAAGTTTTGCACGCGGCGTTTGTCAAGATAAGTAAAACCGCACGTTCCGTGCACAATAAACAGTTTTAAATCAATGTGATTATCAATAAATTATACCTCCTCGAATTATTAAGTATACCGGCGGTCTTCGTGAACAAAAAATGTGGTCACACAACATTGCTTTTGCATATGGTACAAACTTTTCCGTTCTTTCCTAAATAATTGCACACTCGCTCATTTTCTATGATGGAAAAGCGATTCCGCGTATAGATAGTTAAATTGCCGACATATGGTTTTGCTAGCTCACTTCACAACGTTTTCCATAAACCGCTGCAGGCGCTATATACAGAACATCACTTGATTCTACCAGTTAGTACCAGTTAACAACCAAAGCGCACATTCAAAAGCCAGCAGAACAGCATGAATTCATACGTGTTAAATACCTGTTCCCGCCAATTGTCATAAAAATCGCTACCAACAAAATCTTTTCACGCAAATAGTAGTTATCTTTTCACGCTTACAAATCGACCAGCATCTGTTTTTTACATATTGTCTATCTACAATCAAAAATTCGCCACGCCTCGCTAAGAATTACCTGTTATATTTGTCGACATAGTTCATATACGACCTAATTTACAGCGCCTTCTGCTTGGAAACTCGCGATGAACCCCGGTAATTAATTGATTCGAAACCGAATAGCTCTTTTACAGAGCCTGTATTCAGAAAAACCTGAATCCAATTCTTGAATCAAGAGCGCGTTTAGGGGAGGGGGCGGTAGTTGTCAAATTATTCAGTTAAAACTACTGTGGTTATAAACCTTCTGTCGCATTTCCGAAAGGCAATTTAGAGCGACTAGTGGAAAAATTGAGTGAAAGCCACAGTTCTATATTTTCCACAATTCACATATTTTCTATGTAAGATCTGTAGAAAAAACTATCTTCAGTGCATAGAAATGCATCCTAAAAATATCAGAGCCAAAAAAAATCCAAATCACAAGACTTCCCCCCCCCCCCTTCGTTCAATAATTCGCAAACGCGCGCTGGTCTCAAATGGATTATGAGTTTGGATTTTTTTAATTTGTTCAATGACGGTCTGTCGTTTCAGCACAGAATAGCCACCCCGAGTAATAGTATAATTAAGTATATCGTGTTTCTTCAGCGCATCTTGTTTGAGGTTTGTGTGTTCTCATGAAATTTTTTCAGTTTTGCAAAGAACAAACTTTATCTCCAGGTAAAATTGTGTTCATTTCGATTATGAATATCTCATCAAAATTGATAATACATTGTATAGTCTATTTGATTGATTGATTGATACCGTGTCCAGACATTTGCGCGCAAGACATTACTGCGCAAGACATTACCGCGCAAAACACAGACATTACCGCGCAAAAACAGTGCTTAACAAAATGTTCGCGAGACGAAGCAACCCGTTCATGCAACTAATTGCTTTTGAATGTGATTTCATCAATTTTCTGCAAAATACGTGACCGTTAGATTTCCGATAACTTTACAGCTTCTCTTTTTCTATCGAAAGACGCCAATGATTCCTTTACTAACATCGGAATTGTAAGAAAATTCTATATTCCTGAGTCAACTGGGAAAAGGGATTTGCAAGGAAGAATTCGGGGCACAACTATTCACCGTACCGGAAAAATGGGTCGAATAGCAGCTCTTAACCTTCGACAGAAACTATCTATTCTTGGCATGAGTTGTACTGTGTAGAATCGGTAATTCTACTCTGTAGCGTACATGGCTTTTTCTTCGAACCTTGAACATGCAAACTAAGAGGAGTAGGAGCTATTCGTTGATGTAGTCTGTTAAAGATTGGTAAATAATAAAGTAGTTAAGTTAAGATTGAATTAAACTTGTGTTTACTTAAGTTCATGGAATTAATCCCCCTCTTTAGTGAAAATAGTGAATGCAATAGCTCCCGCCAACCCCCCCCCCCCCCCAACTCGGGAACTATAAGGGCGAACTTTATGAAATTTAATGGAGTGATACTAGAGATGATTTGACCCGGGCATGCAAAGCGCCGGACCCGCTTGACCCCCTGGGGGCCGAGTGATAACGGTTCCCGGAAGTGCAAATGGCCCCACCGGAAACCCTTAACTAATGATCCGATTGAGCTCATTTTTTAATATGTGGTAGCCCTGGATGAGGGAAGCTTAAGTTTGGAATTCCAGATCTCCAAGGTCACCCCGGCCCGATTTATGCCCTAAACAAACAAACCCCTACACGACTTCCGGAGGCTACTTCTCGACCCCCAATGACCCTAGGGAGCTGAAACTTGGAGGGATGGTAGATAGTGACATGGTTTATCGTATATTAGGATGATGACCCGATTGGGTGATAATGGCACGGGCTATTAGCACTTGGGAATATCACCCCTTTTAGGTGTTAATGGGCTATTTGCGAAAAATAATGCGCGAGGGCATATCGATTTTATGGCTTATATGTGTAGTATAACCCACCCCGGTAAAAAGGACCCCTATAGGTCTCAGCTCCCAGTTGACCTTTCTGGTGCTAATTGACCTTTCCCGGGAAAAGTGATAATGAACCTTAAAAGTGGGATAACTTGAGAAGTATTTGTCGGATATGGATGAAACTTGGTAGGTATGACCCCCATGTGACCTCGAACCGATTATGGGAGATTTGACCCCGGGTGACCCCGGGTTGACCTTTACTTGACCTCTTGGAATTTTAGCCCCGAAACCCATAAAATTAGCACCGGAAAGTAGCCCAAATCATATGTTTCGTAATCAGGGGAGTTAATAGAGATATGTTATTGATATTGGGTGACAATTTGCGTGCATAGGAAATTAGTTAGGCATTTCCTGGAATTCGATGGACTATCTTGGCTTAAAGTATAGTGGTATATTGTTGGATTTAATACGAGTTAGTTAAATAAACATTGGGTTAAATTTTGACTTGGCGAATGAACTATTAATAGAAATGCGTCAATGGCACAGAAAAGTAGTCACATATTAATTTGGCAATATGACAGAGGGAATAGGGAATTAATTAACATAAATATTAGAAATGTACTGGATAATCCATTGGCTTCTGGGAGATGTTTTTTTTTGGCTCAATTGGACACTAGTTGGGGGAATGGCTTAACCTGAAGGTCGATTAGGTTGAAATTTGAATAGGTTATGCATGGGAATTTTTGGATTATGATAATTAGGAAATTAAGTCCTTTGTGAATTTACCCTAAGTGTGGGAGACGGGAAAAGTTACGGGAAAGTTAAATAAAGTCCTTGGTAATGTTGATATGTAAATATAGCTTGGATTGAGTTGAAGTTGCATTTGCTATTTGTTTTGCATAGCTTTGATTGGCATTTGGAACCTGGCATTTAAATTAATGTGATCATGCCGAGTTTATGAACTGGAACGCTGCGTAGGAGGCATAAAGGTAAATGCTAAGACTTATAAGGGGATGGCATCTCTAACTAAAACTAAGAGTAAATAGACATAAGGCACGGATGTTTCGGTACAACCTTTAGGCGTCAGAACAATTCGGGCTACAATTGAAGGTAGTCGCTTTATTCTCGCTGAGAACGATTGGGAGTTAATTAGTAACGAGTCGTATCTCGAAGTAAAAGTGAGAACGGGTTAAGTTACCCGTTGATGTGAATTTAGTTAGTTAAGTGAATGTAAGTTAGGCTATCTAGAGGATAGCGGAATCGGTGTCGAACGATTGTTAATTGAAAGGAGTTCTCGAGGAGAACGTTAGATATTAGTTAGTTGGTAATTGAACTGCAGGAGGCAGCTTGTCTAAATAATAGTAATCGCGGACCCATTCCTTTGATTAAATGATTAATTTATATTCCAGCCAATTATAGGCTATTCTGTATTTGGTTATAATTATTTCTTAATTCATTCTTATTATTGGAATTGTTGTTGCGATTGACTATTGATTGACGAGTGAGATACAGTCGAGAGAGCACAAACCCAGGGGCAAGCAGCATAATACGATACAGAACGGCCAACCACCAAATCAACCCTTTCGGGATTGTAGAGGACTTGAGACTTGGTTGCCCCACCGATCTCAGGTTTCACGGGAAGTAGTGATCTAGTGTGATTTTCTCAATTCTACAGTGGCGCTCCTGGGTGGGCGCTATTCTGGATTGTAGCTGCAACGATTTGTGCGAGACTGTGAAGACTAGTACTGTGAACGAACGAGTGACAAACGACAGCCATGAATGACGAAGAAAGACAGCTCATGGCGGAGGCTGCAGTGGCAGCAGCGAACGCCCTCGACCGGCAACAGGGTGTGTTTGGATTCGGAACTATAAGACCGGATCGGTTTCCTTCCACTAGTTATCAGAACTGGGCGGACTGGAGGAAACATTTCGCGTGGGTTGCGGACGCGAATCGATGGGACGACGAACAAGCGAGGATGGTCCTACCCACTTGCCTGACGGGCTGGGCACTGGATGAATTCACCAGCATGCCAGCCCACTTTAGAGAAGAGGTCGATGGATTCGACGAGCCAACGCTCGGCAGAATGCTCGCCGAGCTTGATCAAAGGATGATGCCATTTCAGACACGATCAGCTGCGAGGGCTGGTTCAAGAATCTCATGCAGGAAGAAGGAGAGGGACTGAGAGAGTTTGCGAGACGAGTGCGATCCTTGGGTGAAATCGCAAATACGAACCTCGGTGCACAAGCACGAGACGACATGAACCGTGAACAGTTCATCGATGGATTGGGTGACTTCGAGCTTCAGGAGCTGCTTCTGCGAGAGGAACTCGAGAGTTTCAACCAGGCAGTGGCCCGAGCACAGGCTCTGGACATGGCTCACAAGACCCTCAGAATGAAGAGTCGGAGACGTTCCAACCACGTACGCGTGGTTGACGAGATTCGAGATTCGACTGCAGGCGGTGGCGGAAACGATACGCTGGCTTGCGAGGTTCAGGAGATACGGTCGGAGATGACGAGATTTCAGACGCAGACCGACCAGAGGTTCAATCAGTTGATGGGGGTTCAGACAGATTTGTCGACTCAGATACAGGGCATGACGGCTATGATGGGAAAGTTAGTTAACTCTCTTACCCCTACTCCCTACCCCGACGGCAGACCTCAACAGGGGGCAGACTCCCAGCCCAGGCAACTTTTCGAACCTGGAGGAAACGGTCAGAACAGTGCGGCAAGTGGTGCTGGCCGATACAGTTTGAAGACCGCATGGACCCAGGGTGCTTGTTTTAATTGTGGACAGGTGGGCCACATCGCGAAAGGGTGTCCCCAAAGAAGTGCGAACCATTTAAACTACCAGGGGCCGGGACAGTAGACGAGTTCGAGAGAGGCTTTGTTCCGGCCGAATATAAGAAGCAACGGGGTGCCAGTCGACCTCCAGCGACAGTTGGGGATCCCAGACGGATCATCGAGACTGAGCGAATACGTGAAGATAAATGCGAAGATGATTCGATACTTGATCGGGAGCATGTGAGGGCAATATTACAGCGTTTGCCACGAGCCACGGAGAATGCGAACGAGACAGTGGCGAATGAGAATAGTCAAACGAAGGTACGATACGAGTGTGTGGGTATCAGTCATCTGACAAATGATCCGTATGGAGCTTATGTGGATGCTTGTGTTGGAGGAACGAACATGGACACCTTATTGGACACGGGAGCCACAACGAATTTGATTCGAAGCGATTTGGTTCGGAAAATTATTGATGGACCTGAGGTAGAACAGTACAGGGGCCGCTTGGAGACAGCAGATGGAAAGAGAGTCGTTGTTGACGGTTGCATAACGACGAATTTGAAGTTAGGTGTCATCGATGATGAAATTGAGGCTCTAGTGGTACCCGAACTGAAGGCGGAGATGGTACTCGGTCTCAGATCAATGAGGGAGTACAACTGTTCGTTAGAATTCGTTAGAGACAACTTGTGGACGGGCACTACGGAAGGATCGATTGTGCCAGTGACCTATAAGGCTCCCCAGCTGTTACCCACAGTTCCTCCAGACCCAGGAGGAAAGAGCAAGTTGGAAGCGAATCGGTGGGACAGACCGATGCTGCCGAAAAAGATGTCCAGTGATGTGCGGGACGAAATTCCAGAGGGTTGGCCGGCCAACTATGAGAGTCACAGTGTAAATATGGTTCAAGGGAATGAAGCTGAAGAAGACGAAATGTATGGATGCCCGAAGCCAGTTCCGTTGGAGGAAGCGCTGAGATGGAGTCGTGGCGGAAGACCAGAGAGGGTTGCAGCAGTTCAAGAAGCAGAAGCGGACGATGAAGACGACGGCGACGGCGACGCGATCCGATGGGAACTAACGAAAGAAGAGATTGCGACGATACAGAAAGAAGACGAAGCGATTGCGCAAGTATTCTACTGGGCAAGGACAGCCGACGAGACAAGCGATATGCCTTCGTTGGGAACGAATCTTATTTCGAAGGGACAGGCAATTCAGTACGGACCTGAGACACTGGCGTACTGGTCGAGGTGGGACGAGTTGAGTATTCGAGGTGGAATACTCTACAAAAAATGGTTTCAGAGAGATGGGTCAAAACCGACACTGTTGACGGTTGTTCCAGCAGCGGGACGAAAGGAAATCCTCGGACAGTTTGACTCGATGGAAACCGGAGGAGGTCAACTTGCAGTGGAGAAGATGTTGTCGAAGATACGACGAAGATTTTGGTGGCCGACGATGAGGACGGATGTCGAAAGAAAAGTACAGTGGTGCTTAAGCCAGGCAGCACAGAATGTCAGCGGAAAAAGGAAACGGGCTGCTGTTCAGGTCCCATTTGATCCCGGAATCAGATTCAACACGATGGCAGTGGATTTACTTGGTCCGATGACGATGGCGACTCAGACGAAAGCGAGGCATGTACTGGTGATGACGGATATGTTCACGATGTATGCGATAGCAGTCCCCCTTGTTTCGACAGATGCATCAGACGTGGCTCAAGCAATTGTGGAACATTGGGTACTGAAGTTTGGAACTCCCAATGCTTTGCGTACGGACCAAGGAAAAGTCTTTGGCAGTAAACTGATCAAGGAGATGTGCCGACTCTGGGGAATTGATATCACTGCGACGTTGCCCTACAAACCTGAAGGCAAGGAAATGACAGGGCGATATAACGACAAAATGACGAAGGTGATTTCTAAGTACTGTGCGGAAAATCCAAAAACATGGGATACGATGCTGCCTTATTTGAGTTTTGTGTACAACACGACGATTCATCGGATGACGGGAGCTACGCCGTTCAGTTTGGTTCACGGACAGGAATGCCAGTACCCCATTGACTTGTTCTACGCGAAACCTTATGATGAAGTGTTGACGAAGGATGGTTTTGCGGAGGAACTGGATGAGCTGTTTCGAGATGCTCATAGCAGTGCGAGAGAAATCGTTGGGACGGATCAACGTAGACAGGAGGATCAGTATTGGAAGAAAGTGCATGGGGAACCCTATACAGCTGGTGATAAAGTATGGCTGTGGGCGAAGGAAAAATTCAAAACGAAGAAGCACTTCGATCCATGGGAAGGACCTTATGTTGTACTGGCAAGAATGTCCGAGGTGAACTATAAGGTGGCGAAGGAATCAACTCCGAGCAAAGTGAAGTTCCTGCACTTCAATAAGTTGAAGCGATTTAATGAGGAGACGGTACAGTCAGAGGAGCCCACAGCAAGCAAGCGACGAACGCCCTATCGGTCGGTTAACTTCTTCGATGATCCGGAGCTGTATGATGAAGATGAGTTGTTATGGCAAAACAACCGGGAGGGTTTTAGCCATGACCCAGGCCCAGGAGATGTACCCGTGAGATGGTTGCCTGCGAGAAATCGAGCAGTGGAACCACAAGTTAATCCACATGGGAGAAATGTGCGAAACAGGGCGATGCCTGAACACTTTGCTGATCCACCACAACGAATGATGCAAGAAGTGGCTAGAAGGGAAGAAGATGCGATAGAGACGTACGATGCGACGGAGCTCGAGGCCAGAAGGGAAGAGGAGCCTGCGAATCTACCGAGTGAAGCGGAGGGCAGACCTCCGGGTGAGCCGATGGTTGCTGAACCAGTGATGCCAATTGGCACTGCAGATGATGGCGGTCGGCCAACACGAGAAAGGAGACCACCTGTGAAGTTTGGAATCGACGAGTTTGTGAGTTAAAACTTACCTTAGGTTACTAAACTCTTTTCTTATTCTCATTGATGCTTGGGGCCGAGTGATAACGGTTCCCGGAAGTGCAAATGGCCCCACCGGAAACCCTTAACTAATGATCCGATTGAGCTCATTTTTTAATATGTGGTAGCCCTGGATGAGGGAAGCTTAAGTTTGGAATTCCAGATCTCCAAGGTCACCCCGGCCCGATTTATGCCCTAAACAAACAAACCCCCACACGACTTCCGGAGGCTACTTCTCGACCCCCAATGACCCTAGGGAGCTGAAACTTGGAGGGATGGTAGATAGTGACATGGTTTATCGTATATTAGGATGATGACCCGATTGGGTGATAATGGCACGGGCTATTAGCACTTGGGAATATCACCCCTTTTAGGTGTTAATGGGCTATTTGCGAAAAATAATGCGCGAGGGCATATCGATTTTATGGCTTATATGTGTAGTATAACCCACCCCGGTAAAAAGGACCCCTATAGGTCTCAGCTCCCAGTTGACCTTTCTGGTGCTAATTGACCTTTCCCGGGAAAAGTGATAATGAACCTTAAAAGTGGGATAACTTGAGAAGTATTTGTCGGATATGGATGAAACTTGGTAGGTATGACCCCCATGTGACCTCGAACCGATTATGGGAGATTTGACCCCGGGTGACCCCGGGTTGACCTTTACTTGACCTCTTGGAATTTTAGCCCCGAAACCCCTAAAATTAGCACCGGAAAGTAGCCCAAATCATATGTTTCGTAATCAGGGGAGTTAATAGAGATATGTTATTGATATTGGGTGACAATTTGCGTGCATAGGAAATTAGTTAGGCATTTCCTGGAATTCGATGGAATATCTTGGCTTAATGTATAGTGGTATATTGTTGGATTTAATACGAGTTAGTTAAATAAACATTGGGTTAAATTTTGACTTGGCGAATGAACTATTAATAGAAATGCGTCAATGGCACAGAAAAGTAGTCACATATTAATTTGGCAATATGACAGAGGGAATAGGGATTTAATTAACATAAATATTAGAAATGTACTGGATATTCCATTGGCTTCTGGGAGATGTTTTTTTTGGCTCAATTGGACACTAGTTGGGGGAATGGCTTAACCTGAAGGTCGATTAGGTTGAAATTTGAATAGGTTATGCATGGGAATTTTTGGATTATGATAATTAGGAAATTAAGTCCTTTGTGAATTTACCCTAAGTGTGGGAGACCGGAAAAGTTACGGGAAAGTTAAATAAAGTCCTTGGTAATGTTGATATGTAAATATAGCTTGGATTGAGTTGAAGTTGCATTTGCTATTTGTTTTGCATAGCTTTGATTGGCATTTGGAACCTGGCATTTAAATTAATGTGATCATGCCGAGTTTATGAACTGGAACGCTGCGTAGGAGGCATAAAGGTAAATGCTAAGACTTATAAGGGGATGGCATCTCTAACTAAAACTAAGAATAAATAGACATAAGGCACGGATGTTTCGGTGTAACCTTTAGGCGTCAGAACAATTCGGGCTACAATTGAAGGTAGTCGCTTTATTCTCGCTGAGAACGATTGGGAGTTAATTAGTAACGAGTCGTATCTCGAAGTAAAAGTGAGAACGGGTTAAGTTACCCGTTGATGTGAATTTAGTTAGTTAAGTGAATGTAAGTTAGGCTATCTAGAGGATAGCGGAATCGGTGTCGAACGATTGTTAATTGAAAGGAGTTCTCGAGGAGAACGTTAGATATTAGTTAGTTGGTAATTGAACTGCAGGAGGCAGCTTGTCTAAATAATAGTAATCGCGGACCCATTCCTTTGATTAAATGATTAATTTATATTCCAGCCAATTATAGGCTATTCTGTATTTGGTTATAATTATTTCTTAATTCATTCTTATTATTGGAATTGTTGTTGCGATTGACTATTGATTGACGAGTGAGATACAGTCGAGAGAGCACAAACCCAGGGGCAAGCAGCATAATACGATACAGAACGGCCAACCACCAAATCAACCCTTTCGGGATTGTAGAGGACTTGAGACTTGGTTGCCCCACCGATCTCAGGTTTCACGGGAAGTAGTGATCTAGTGTGATTTTCTCAATTCTACATACTGCCGCCCTCCAGCCCTTCCTTCAACCCTATTGAAGTTTTTTGGCCTATTTTCAAGAAACAAGTGTTCCCTCAGGGTTTCTGTTACCCTCAATGACATCAACGAAATTATGAATGAAGAAGTCTGGATATCTTCAACAAACTCTTTTGCTCAGAAACTTGAGTTTTCCATGTAATCTAGACCTTAGATATTCATTATTTGAAGATTTTGAGTTATATTTAATTAAACCTCGTCTCGCGAACTTTTTGTTAAGCACTATAGGTAATGCCTCAAATTAGCGTTTAATATAATCACCTCAATTAATTATAATCACCCCGATTTGAACAACTTTATTAACATGTCGTAAATTACGGTAATTAACACATCGTTCATTTGGCACCATGCATGTAATACCCCGAGCGAATCAGAATCCCCCCTTGAAAATACCTCCCCCTGAAAATACCCCCCTTTCTATTGATATATTTTATATCATATATAAGTGATTATAATCATACTACCCCCCCACCCCCGCCTGCTGCAGCATGAGTTATAGGATGCAAAACTTGTTTCATGGCGTTAGCATTATTTTTTCATAATTTTTAATTATCCGTGAACGCTCGCAAAAAACGGATATTTTCTACATTTCTACATTTCAATCCCTTATTCTTCAGAAGGGTTTCTCGAAATTAAATTTATGCGTCAGTTCCAAAAACTGCGTTTTCGAACGATTTCTAAGAAATATCCTTATGTAATTATCTAATATTTCTTAGAAAATCAAAAATAAGTGATTAAGAAAGTGAAATAAGTGATTTAGACACTTTCAGCTGAATAAGTAAAATAAGTGAAAATAAGTAATTACTTATTAATCCGGTCCCTGCTGAACATTATTAAGCTGCGCGGTAATGTCTGTGTTTTGCGGGGTAATGTCTTGCGCGGTAATGTCTGTGTGTTTTGCGCTGTAATGTCTTGCGCGGTAATGTCTTGCGCGCAAATGTCGGTGCACCGATTGATACAATTAATTGCAATCAATTTCAGTGATTTTTGAAAAACAGTATCAAAGACATTTATACGAGTCTCCTAAAAAATGATTCCTTCATTTAAAAGATTTTAAAAATTCTGCAATTTTAAGGATTATAGCCTTGATACCCATACTTTCAGTTTGAAAATTAGAAAAAAGGTAGAAAACGCGTCTCTCAATTTAATGCCACTTGAAACGAAAAAGTAGTCATTTGCGGTCATTTGATCTCATAAGACCAATTGGTTTGTTTAAAATTTTATTCCACTTCTTATCCGTCAAATAATGATCAAAATCTTGACTAGTCTCTTTTTTTTTCAAATAGGCCTGTAAAATTTGATTTTTCTCTCAGGTACATGTTCAAAACTCTTTATAAAAATCACAAAAAATTTCAGAGATTTTTTCGGTTAGTTTGGGAAACATATTTTAACGAGAATTTTGCCTCGGTCAGTACGTGCTTGTTAGCTACGAAGTAATAGACTCTACAAAATTAACGAAACAAAAACAACAAAGTAGAGCTCACGTAAATAACTATCATAGTTTGTTCACAAAATGGCGTAAGTTGTTTAAATATGCACAGAAAAAAGAAAAGTTTTCTACATGTTAATCTGTTAAAAGTATGAGAAAAGGTGAAATTAAGGTTTTATTAAAGTGAAGTGAATTTATCATAATTTTGTGTGAAAATATAGGCTATGTTTTGTTCACACATATGGGATCAATTGAGCAATCTCCCCCCCGTAATGACCAATTGAGCTATCTCCCCCCCAGCAAAAACGAAAAAAACTCTACAAAAAGAGGTCAGCAAACGCAAGTAGATAGATGATGTGTTTAAAGCACGCAATCAATTAACCGATTGAAGTTTATTTTTTATGAGTACCGAAAAAAAAATTGAAAAAAAAAAATCAAAATTTATGAAAAAAAAATTTTTTTTTGCAAATTTTTGTTTTAGGGACCATAGCCTCATTTAGGAAAGCAATTTACCAGGGTTGGTGATCTAGTCTTGTATCTGAATAGCAAAAAACGGTTCGCCGCAGCACCTTAATATTGCACGCTAAAGCTTTTTGTCATTTTAAGAAAGAAAAAAAGTCGCTTTTTATGCGGATCAGAAGCGCTGAGGAAACTGAAAGAAAGGAACCAACTTCTTGCAGCAAATCTCGGAAGCAATTTCAGCCAAGGGACACTAAGATCCAGAGTGGAGAAGGAGACGCCTATCCAGGGCCCAACAAACAAGTAACCTTGAATTCATTTTACTGTTTTATCTGGAGAAAGTGGTTGTATGTCGGAAGATTTTGGACAGAAAATCGGGTCGGCTTTTATTCAAAATATTTGATGGGAAAATTGTTAAAGTTACTAACAACACCTATATCGTAGAAAAAGGGAAAGTAATTAGAAAGAACCATATATCACTTAAACCGAAACTCAAGACAGTACAATGTTCGAATGTCGATTCCAAGACACCAGCTGCAAGCACGCCGAGGAAGCCGTTACATCAGTGTAGCTCGAGTAAACCAAACAGACCACCAGTACACATTCTGCCGAGGCCAGATGTATCACCGGTATCTTCACCGACAGAAAACTCAGATACAGAAGATAAGCAGGAGCCATTTGCGAGACTAGATAGACTGCAAGCAAAGACGATGAAGTTGTATACATCATTGACGAAACTATCTAAAAAGAATCCACCCATTTTAGCGGCCAGATAAACAACCTTGCCAACTGTACTCTGAGACATTCCAAGCGGCAAAATTGTGACCATGTCTTCGAGCAGCTCCCCGGAACATAAAGTACAGGCAGTACCAGCAGTGAATAAGCCAGAAGTCCAAACGACAAACGAATGCCCGATATCATCAGTCCCGATTATAGCAACGGAGGTGCAGGGAGCGAGTCAGATGATAACGGAAAACTGCCCGATATTTTCGGTACCGATAAGACAGAAAGATCAAAATACGAACGAAAGCAATGCGGAAGCATTGCTTTTGTTCGTCTCTTGATCTTTCACTCTTCTATCGTCGATCCTAATAGTGGAGAAGTCGAAAACTTCACTAAACAAGGAATGGGAGGCAGAAACAACCAAGCAACCAGCTTGGGAACTACTTCAGTAGGGGTGGAACAGAAGTCAGAAGTAATCAAAACTTCAGATCATTCCAGACAAGCGAAGAAGAGAGACAAAAGGAGTGGACACGTAGATAAAGACTAGCAACTATCATGCAGTTCGAACAGGTCATCAGGCAGAAGCAAGCGACAAACTCAGTTTTTTGGAAGCCCGCTGAAACATTCAGTTGAGAATGTAAAAAAGAAATCAGGCGAGGAGAAACTTAAGACAATCCCGATATCACGGGAGATATTCCGTCGTCGTCACGAAACACGCCGTCACCGTTGCCGGAAGACGACTGAGAAGACCAATATTGGCGGTCCTTAAGCCAGTACAAATTCAGGGAAAGAAAACGAAATTTTCCTAGAATGGGAAATGTGGTGGTAGAGTGTTGACCAACAATAGTTTGAGGCATAAGGTTGATTTGAAGTATGAAGTAACCTATGTTATCGACCATTTGATCACTATGAAATAGAGACCTGCCAATCATGTCTGCTAGGTTTAACAGCTTTGTGGTGCTAAAGCTAAATTCGCTCTTCTTTGACTATTGAAAGATTATAGTTGCTTACCATTCCAATATTCCATATATATTTTTTAACTTTACTATTATTTCAACCGTTTTATTAGTTCAGTTTTCAGATAAGATTTAGGGAATATCACACACGAACGTTATCCATTGGTTCTATTGCTCACGTTCTCACAAAAACTGCCTTTCAATTGAAACACTTAAACTATATCAACGAGCTCCTCACGTGTCGAGGTGATCTTTTTATGTTTCGACTTTAAAAGTCGAGAACAATGCCAGTGATTGATCAAACAAGAAAAGTCGCGGCAGTGTTCTGAGTCAAGCACGGTCGAAACATACCAAAAAAAGGATCGAGTGGAGCTTAGACATCAAAATTCGGTCGAGACGTTCGAAATATATCTGCCTTGGGTCATATCTGCCTTGAGTCGAGTACATATTTTTTTCGGCCGAGAAAATCGAAACAGATTCGAATTCGGTTGAGACGATCGAGAAACAAAGTGATCACTTTGATCCGGGTCAGGGGCGGATTTGGGGAGGGGGATGGCGGACGCTCCCTCCCTCTCAGGGATTCGACCCCTGCCGACCCAAAGGGTTCCCCCTTTGTAGTATTTTGAGCTACCATTTTTGGCTGACGGACCCTATATTTTTTCTAAAGCGCCTTTGGCGCCAATATATACTAATTGTAAGGGGGAGCGCGCGCCGAAAAAAAAACGATTTTTTGGTAAACATTTTACAAAAGTACCTAAAAGTGTTGGCCTGTTTTTTCAGAAGTTTCTTGCAGCGCAGAAAATTAGGCCAAATATGTATTTTTTACTGCTTTGGGAGGGCTCGGAAAATTAATTTGGTCGACCAAAAAAAAGGTCGACAAAGATTCGACAATTTTTTGAAAATCCGCCCCTGCCTCAGAGAAATTCCTAGATCCACCCCTGATCCGGGTGTTTTGTTTTTGCTACATTATGAGTTGTGACTATTTTAAGTGCAGCTTTTTGTTCAGAAAAAAAAGACAATTTTTTTAGAAACTTTGATAATTTTTTTATAAATATATCTCATGCGAGCAATTTAAAATTATTGAACGGAGATATCAAAATAAACTACAGAATTATATAAAAATTATCACACAAAAATTAACACCTCCTTAAAATATTGTCATTTCACTAAAATATCAAATTATATACCAGCAGGAGCAGGAGTTGATGACAGATATTCTACAAAGGAAAAGAGTAAACACTAAATACAAATCTCCGAACTCTGATATGATAATGTAATCCGCATGTTTTACCATCAAGTTTTACAAAGTTATTTTTGGTGCTGAAATATATTTGGATCAGTTTTTTATAAACCAAAACTTTTCGAAAACCAGTTCAAAAATGAAAACCATTCCAGGCAAAACTCTAAAACGTCAATTTTGGATTATAAAAGTCTAAATAGCGTTGTGGGGAAACTTGAACTGAACTGTTCCTTATTCAGCCGAATGAAATTTTAGGCTGCCGTGATCACAAAATAGTTTTTTGTTGTGGCAGGGATGGTAAAAAGCCAGCTTAATTTAAAAAGTTTATGTAATGGTGCAGTCGATTTTGTTGGTTAACTCGCAAGTCGTCGAAGGAACATAAGGGGCTTTGCTTTCCTGGTTTGCGTTGCCGCCGTACGCCGGAGCAGGCGGGTTGTTTCCTATTGTCATGTCAGCCAAGTCCCGAATGAGCATGAACTTCTTGGTGCAGCCGCCGTAGAGAATAGGGTTGAGACAGCTGTTGACGTATGTGAGGATCTGGAACACGACAGTCATGTAGATGACGGGGACTTGGTGATCCTTGAGGAAGTGGAACTCGTTGATCATCTGGATTGAGTAGAAGGGCGCGTAGGAGACAATGAAGCTCATCACTATCAGACCCAGCACGAAACTCAGTCGGTGTTGGTTGATGTGACACAGGGCACTCCTCGGGTTTCTATAATGAGTATAAAAACTTAAAAGAAAGACTTTTATAAAAAAAAATTAATGAAGTTTATGAAGATATTTTCACTGTACAGTTTGAATTTACCCACATCATTTTGGTCAAAAATATGTGTGGCTGATTCGGAACGCGCGGAAAATTTTTCGCGCTTTCTGACTGTTTTGCAGAAAAATTCGGCAAGCTCAATCCATTGTTTTTCTCAAAGTCGACTAATTAATAAACGGAATAAAACCCTTATTCTACTTTGACCGCACACTTCCCGGATAAATTCATGCCAGTCAAAAATTCAGTCAAGAATGTCCGAACTATAGTGAATTTTTTCACTTTGCACATTTCAACTATTCGCATAACAAAGTCCCGTAATAAATTTGAGAAATTGAGAAATTCACAAAAAAAATTCGTTGATTATAAAAATGAACAGATTCCGCAAAGTTGTAAATTATGATGTAATGAATAAAACTTACATCTGGATTCCACAAATTGTACAAGATTCCACAAGTTTTGCGGAAGCTATTTTGAAGATACAGTAACCTAACTATTTGTTTGTGGAACTGAAAACAAAAAAAGTCGAAGAAAACTAGCAATGCTGCGAACCCCTAATTGTTAAGCCTAACGCGGATTCCATTTGTAATAAAAAATTTACACAAATTTACTTCACTTTTTTACTAATGTTTTTCTACTTTTTCCATGGCTAAGTTAGAGCTTTCCACCATTTTTCTAAAGGAAATTATAGGTAATGGTTCACTTATTAGTGATTTACTCGAAAATGATTCGATATCATTAACAACTATAAGAACAACATACTGCTCAAAAATATATCAACCGCATTTGTAAGAAAACATTGTTAGTTAACAGTGCAAGCAGTTACTCTTTTTCTGGAATTTTTTGCAATGAGTCTCAACTGAAAAGCCAAATTACGCAAAGCAAATTATTTTTTCGAGTTATACCTAGCTAAAACCTTCAAATAATATTGATATAGCACGTTTTAAAATTCAGCCATGTCTCTGAACAAATTTCTCAAATAATGGAAGAATATTGGGAAAAAACTCAATTTGGCAACAAAAAAAGTAGTTATTCATGTTTCCGTGACGCTTATTAAATCATGTTGGAGGTGATTCCAATCAGTTATCAAAAAAAACTGATTAGCTGTAACTTGATTACCTGACTTGTCGAACAAAGTTTTTGAAGACTCCGACGTAGAAGAAAACCATCAAGCCCACAGGGATGAAACACTCCATCACAGCGAGTAAAGAGAAGTAGAGGGACTTCCAAGTTGGGTCCCATGTGCTGCCACAGTGCAAAACTGTGATGTTTTTCAGGATGATACCATGCTCGCTAAGGTCTGGATAGGAATCTTCAGTGGCCGAAGTAAATATGGCCATGGGAGCTAAAAACGTGTTTCGATCAAATTACCAAATTTTATTTTTTTTGTAGAAACATTTTGGAGATTTTTCAATCAGCTTTCAATATAAGAAAAACACAAAAAGCAATACAAGAACAGACGAAAACAGACTTCATTGAAAACAAAATATGTGAAATATTGTAAAATTTTTCTAGAACTGTAATTAAATTTTTGGTATCAAAAATTCAAAAACTTGAGATGAGTCACGCGCGTTCTGATCAAGCTTCACAAAAGAAGTTAATGTGCAAAACAGCCAACCAAAAAATTGTGTTTTGTTTATAAAAAGCTAAACAAAACAAAACCAATTGTGATGACTCTGAGGTTGATCTTGCTACACTGCTTTGATTTGTATTAAAAAATGTATTAAGAACAAAAGAAATTTTGTTGGATTAGGTAACATGCTCATTTGTCATTGACACAAAAGTCGCCCATTACGTTTGGACAAATTTTGATCAAACTAATCGATGTTTTCCGATTTTTTTTGTAAATGCCTGATTAATAGATAATAAAAGTTAACAAACAGATTTGACAAAAAGTTAATTTCAGATTCTGCTACTAATTAGGACGAAAAAGTACTAATAAATTTTTATACTCACCAGAAATTATAAAACCACTTAGCCAAACAATAAGCAGAGCGATCGTGTTGTTCGAGTGGTATGTTGAGCTGTAGGTGTATGGCTGGTTCATGGCTTGGTATCGCTCATAGCTCATCATCACAATGAGCCAAGCACTCACGTGTTGAGAGAGAACATCGAGGAAAAATTTCGGTCTAAAGCACAGTGGAGAAAAAATCATCAAACATGTTCAAAAATTAAATACCCTAGAATAAGGCAAGAAAAAACTGTAAATTTTTTGATTATATTAACCGTCAAAATTGGTCAAATTACTAGAATGCTTACAAAATTATATCATGTAAGCGAAAACAAAAACTCATGTTCAGCCTTGTATCAAAACGTTTTTCTTTTCTCAGGAATTAGGTAGTTGATAATTGTTGAAAGATAGTCGAGACTCACTTGCAGAGATATGGCGAGATGACATGCTGCAGCAATTGTTCCAAACTCATCACTCCCAATACAAGCAGGTATATAATGTCGGAAATAGCCAAATGAACAAGAGCGTGGCTCACAATGTGTTTCTTGATCTTTTTCCATTGGCGTCGCATTATTACCAGAGCAGATATGTTGGCAACTTGGCCAAACGCAAACAGCATTGGCATCAAAAATCGTGTCATCAGCATTTTGTTATCGTGGAGATTTTCAAGCTTTTATCAATATAAAACAATCAACAAGCTCTGATTCACCAAATCTGAAAGAAAATTTGAACAAATAGGCAATTAGATTTGAGCTAGTTTTGAATTGCGAAGCAAATTATTTATAAATTGCTAGGATTGATTCAATTTTTTCACGTATTTCTGAAAAAAAAATGAAAAAACAAGTTCAGATTTAAAAAACAAGAAATATAGTAAAGAAAAAATGAACCTTCAGGTAAATTGATTTGCCAATTGAAAGCAAAAGATTGTGAAACTTCTAGAATGATCTTTTTTGCTCTGTGGTTTTTTTGAGCTATTTAAAAGGTAGTAATTTGCCTCAGAACACCATTGATACAAAATGAAAGCTTAGAAAACAAACACTGAACAGGAAAATATTATAAAATTAGGATAAAAGTGGAACCTGATCTAAACTATATTTTATGATTGGATAAATTAAATGTTTTACCAATGTAAAGTATTTAATATTAACCAATCATGATCCATCTAACTAACAACCCACTTATTTGTAAGTGCTGAAGTTACTTGTAATTTCAGCACCAGAGAGATTTGAATTTAACTTAGAAATTAGTTGGACTCTCCCGAGCACTTCAGCAGCCGCAATAAACCAGTATACCCTAGATCTATTGAGCCTAGCAGAGACTAGTTAAACAACCTGAGACTAGATAGTATAAGAGTAAGATTAGGATCGGTATTAGACTAAGAAGTTGCACGAATCTATCCGGCCGAAAATAAGATAGCGTGACGAGCAGACGGTGTACCCTATCCGAAATTACTCTATGAGTTACGCCCCAGTCATAACTCATCTGGTGCGACCATAAGTCTCGAACAAGACCTTATTAGATTAGAATTAACCAAGAATAGATTAGAAATTAGACAAAAACATTTACAAAATGTTATACGACAATAATTTAATTGAAATGTCTCTCCGACTCAATAGATCAGAGCCAATATTCCGAACCATAATAGAACTACCCGGAATTGGAAGAAGACATCGAACCAAAGACGACATACGACAAAGTAGAAACTTGCCGTATAGTTATATGATAGTTCGGCAAAAGCCAGAACAAACTTTTATATTTCGAATACTACTTGCAATGAATTTAGATTTCCATTTGCAAACATAAAACCTTGAAGCTAATCTTCAAAATCATTTCAGGCGCTAAACAAAATTAATATTATACAATAACGATTGATAAAAAGATCTAAGATCGTTTTCTTAAAATTCTGCAGTATTATACAAAACATGTTTGAAAAATATTTATTGGAAAATAAAAATAAAAATTAGTAGCATGACAATAAATGGTTAGTAATCATAAATCATCCTGTTGTTCCAGCTTCATCACCTAAAACATAACAGCAATCATCAAACCCACTAATATCATAAAAACACTAAATCTTTACTTTACACAAATTAAAACATTATTAAAACTTAAAGTCACTTAATTTTAAAACCAGATCATCAAGGCTTATCCTTGGATCTTAAATCATTTTCTACTTAATTAAATTTTAAATTTGATCATCAAGGCTTATCCTTGGATCAAACAGAACAACTTTGTTCTCCCCCACCCACTTAATTAGTGTCTAACGACCTCAAACGTCGATTCACTATCCAACCCTTTCTAAAAACCCAAGACTAATAGAAATTTTTAAACAAAACTAATCATTCAAATTAGGATAAGCAGTGAAGAACTTCGGTTATTCATCCTTCACTTGACCCCCCCTCTTACCAGACCCAGGATAAATCTTAGACTTAGTAAGTTTAAAATAGTACCTAACGAACTACTCGCGTTCTAATTATACCTGAACCTTGTGGATCGATTTACTATTCTCCAACCCTTGAACACAATCACTCCCTTAAGTAAGATTAAGTAAGTTAACACCTTAGCTTATACTAGTCACGAGAAAGTAAAATCATTCTCCGGAATCGATATACTTTTCTCTCCAACCCTGAACAAAAAGACCCAGGTTAAGCTAACCAAAAAATCGTAAGAACTAACAGTTTAAGAAAATAGAAATCATTTAACAACCTTTTGCATCCGTCATCCTAAACCTTATGTCATTTAAAAACCTAGGAAATAAACAAACAATCATTTTACACAATTGTGAAATAGATAACAAAAAATACGACCTTGTAATCACACCTCATACACAAACAGTTGGATACATTCGCACAAAACGACAAACACTAAAGAGAAAAATAATAACTAAACAAAGACAAATAACACGAAAAAGATTTTCAAAGAATCGAAACGCATTTTCAGAATCAGAAACCAACAGTTTAGACGAACTTTACAAACTAAAAGAATCAGTAGATAAAAATTACCCACTTCACGATCAATTATATTTTTCTGACTCAGAAACAACTTCAAATTCATCACAAAGAGGAAAAAGAAGAATAAAAAAGCAGTACAAACACAAACCAGTACATCTATACAATTGGAATCAACCAATTCGACACATTAATAATTACATATTAACAGTCATCGAACGAAAAAATGAGCTCAACACACACTCCAGGTGAAGAAACTCCAGATGATGATGAAATCTTTCCCTTTATAGTAGACGCAGATACTGATAGAGGACAACACTTATTTTGTCAAAATTTACTCATAAATTTATTTGAACCCGGAATTAGTCCATGTAAAACAGAGTTCCCCGATGTAAAAATCAAAAGACAAATCATAGATCACTATCTAAAAGATATATGCAACATAACACAACAGTATGGAATCTACTCTATAGAATTCACTTCCCCAAACCATAATAATAGAACATATACTATTCAAACAGACGATCTCGATTTAGAATTTTCAAAAGTCTTTTCAGAATATATAAAAAGCATCCAATACCATAACTCACAAAGAGCAAACTCCATTTTCACCAATGAAGTTTTCGCAATAATATATAGTTATATTTCAATATTAGAAAATGAACTACCATTAACAAATGTCTCACCGACAGACACATCTAAACATTTAAGAGTACGACATGAAATCACACTACTCTCTAGTTATTTGAACGTCATTAAAGAAAATTTCACGAAAGACGACGTTTCACAACATACCAGACACGATTTACAAAAAATTTTAGCATGGTTCATAATAGATTATTTCACACACAATATTGATTTAATTGCACAAGCAAGAAAAAATTTTAGACCCCAAAATTCGAACGATGAAACCGCTATCACAGAACAATCAGATTATGTTTGGGACCCCGAATGGTCTCATCCCGCATTTATAAGCTTCCCACAATCAATCTCAAGTCAAGCAATAGGTACAATATCTTACATAAGAGACTATGTAAGAGTAATACCATTAACAATTGATGCAACACCATTAAACTATAATACATTTTTACCCGATACACAAAATAATAGTTTAAACTCTACAGTCATACACAATGAAAACCTCAATGGAACTAGGAATCTTACCCAACAAGATATCCAGACACCATCACACTTCATAAATGAAGAAATTGTACACACAACAACTACACAACAAAGTATTTCACCAATACGCCCAAATTTAACAACACCAAGAAATACAAATCCTTCACAAACACAGGTAACCTTACAATCAACCGTAAAACCTTCGGTTGCCCCTAAATATTCACATATGGATTATCAAACATACAAACCCGTGACAATACCATCAAAAACACGCAAAACATTCACTAGAAACAACTTTGCAGACCATAATTATAATTATACACATCCGTCAAAAACAAATTATCAACCACAAAGGAATTTTAATCAATATACAAAACCTCGAAACTGGGATAACCCAACAGCCCAATATAATTCAAATAATTTTCAACCAAATCCTCCACAGGATCGCAGTGAAAATTACCCATTTTTTCAACAAAATAAAAATAAAAAACAAACATCTTATCAAATGGATTATTTATCCTCAGATGAAGATTTCCTACAACCAGATATATTTGCACAAAATACTCAAGAATATCGTAGACAAGGAATACAGAAAACACGTATAAATCATAGGAATTTTTCTCCACAACCAATAGATGCACAACATCAACAAGCAATTCAACAACAAAATCCAATTAATACACAATCCTTTCAACCAATTCAACAACAAAATCCAATGATTGCACACTCGTATCAACCATCACAAATGCAAAATGAAATACCACTACCATATTATCTTCAACAACATGAAATAACAAGAAACCAACTTTCAAATTTTTCTCAAATGCCAAATGCAGCAGAATCATTACAAATGACAATGAATCCATACCTTATGGGTGGATCATCAATAACATCAAACAAACCTTTAATGGTTTTCACAGGAACAGACCCTGAATACTCTGTAGAAGACTATTTAAATGCAGTAACAGCAAACCTGATTTTAAATATCGGACCTGAACCAATAAATACGCCACTACATCAAAATTGGATACATCGACGCACAGCGTTAATACAAACAACCTTAGATGGCGCAGCCCAAAAATGGTTTTCAGTACTACCTCAAGAAATAAAATCAAACTGGAAAAGATTTACACAAGAATTTTCAAAAATGTTTGACTCCGAAAGAAACAAACAACAACAAAGAGTTTTATGTAATGAAATTCGCAGATTACCAAACGAAACCATCAAGCAAATAGCAGTAAGAATCGAAACACTAGTTCGAAAAGCATATTCACTAAATACACACGACTATAAAAACACTAAGATGACAGAAATCTTAATGATGACCTTAACACCACAATTAAGGAAAATAGCAATAAAAAAGAGAGCATCCCATCCTTCTTCAATTCGAGAACCCGATTTAGATTTTCGAAAACTAGTAGACAAACTAGAACAAGCAGAAATTACGATGAAACTAGAAGAAACGGAAAATCTGAAATTACAATACGTTAACAAAATTGAAACGACTCCCACTAATATTAATAATATACAAGAATCAGAAACAGATCTCGTTGAAAAAATCACTGAAATACTCAATATTTACGAAAAGAACCCGAACTTTAAAGGCAAACCATCTTTCAAAAAATGGTGTAATTATTGCCGACGATACGGACATAGTATTTCCGAATGTAGACAAAAACAGCAAGATAGTCAAAATAAACCTCAAAAATACAAAGAACCAAATAAATCATTCTATCAATACATGAAAAAAGATCAAAATCTACCAAACAAAAATGTATACAGCAACAACAGTTCAGGAAAGCCACTTCCGAACAATACAAGTTATACAAGAAATCAATCCCCATATAACTCAAGTTATAGAGGAAGATCACCAGAACGAAGAAACACGTATAATTCATCACAAAATCACTACAATAGACCAAATAGTAGAAATAACTACTCCAGATCAAATTCGAATACACAACGATTTGTTTCTAGATCTAATTCCCAACCAAGAAATAACTACTATCCAAACAACCAATCACGAAATTCATCATACAATAGGAATAGAAACTACTCCTATAATAGAAATAGAAGTTATTCAAACAACCGAAACCAGAATTACCCAAACAATCGATCAAGAAATAACTCATATAATAGATCGAACTATAACAGACCAAACAACAATTATCAAAACAGATCGCGAAATAATTCACAAAATCGACACCCAAGTTATAATAATCGTTACAGAAATTATTCCAAATCACCACACCGAAATAATAATCACTATAATACATCTAATAATCGTCATAGAAGCAGTACACCTAAACATCAAAGACAAATCAATCAAGTACAATCTAATCCAGAAACAACATCAGACCCCCCAGGTATTGATGACACAGTAACCGATACGTTACAACTCAATCAAATAAATTGTACATCATCAGATTCAGAAAGTGATACTGAAAACACTCTTGCTATCAATATGATAAAAGTCGAAAATGACTATGAATCTGTTATATATGAACAACCCTTTCCATCACATATATATGAAAATCAATCAGAATTTCTTCAAAATCATTACACTACACCCATAAATTCCACACCAACAACGCAAGAAACAAATGCAAAAAATACTACAGCACAACCAGATCAAAATGCCAAAACAAAATGCTTGAATACAAACCACATCTACCAAAATATACAAAAAGAACAACCCAAAGAAAAAATTTGGACAATACCATTTCTCTTAGAAAGCCCAAGAAATAAAGAATTTCAACCACCAGACCTTGAAATAGATTTTTTAATTGATTCAGGAGCAGAATCAAACATAATAAACATTCCCACATGGAATGAAATAAAATCCTTACACCCAAAGCTAACACCTCTGGAAACCTCTAGCAAGCTAGCAACAGCACAAGGATCAACATTGATAAACTACGGAAAAATCCAATTATTTCTCCTCCCTACCAGAACAATAGAGCAAAGCAAAATTTTAAATAAACCATTCAAACAAATATTCCATATCACTGATATTAAATATAATATCATTGGAATACCATTTATTTCAAAGTATATACCAACAATTAACATACTAAATAGTAAAATATTAATCAAAGATAAATATACAAAAACAAAAGAAACATCCTTAACATTTTTTCAAAGATTAAATAAACAACCACCATTCTTTTCGAAATTCTATCCAATATATAACCAACAAAGAAAACACCTGAAACCACTTTCAGGAAACATCTATAATTTTTCAATCAAACAAGTTCACCAATATGATAAAGAACAAAACAAACAAAAATTTTATATGTCAGATTTTGAATTCAAACCTATTCATAAATTTTTCAAAATCACAATCTCTTCAATAAAATATTTGAAAAATTCGAATTCAGATATAATTTCTTTACATGTTTATAACAACACACCTTACCAAGTAACATTACCTTTAGGACTTCTAGGATATTGTGAAACCAACGCTACAATAACACCAATACACGAAAAAGCCTATCGCGTAAATAATATACTCCAATTACTAGATATATGCCAATCTACAATTCTTAATGAAGAATTATCTATAAATAATATAATAAGTAACGAAAACAGAAATACGGATTATTTCACAAAAACTCCATATTTCAAACCTACATTCAACATAAGTAATTACACAGAGCACCAACAAAAATTCTTAACAATGTTTAACTTCCAACATTCACAAATAACACAAGACGAATTCGAAAAATTAGCCAAACAGCTAATTAAATATTCATCAGTCTATGCAACATCAAAATTCGATGTTGGTAAAATAAGTTCATCACTACATCTCCCATTAAAACCTGACGCAGTTTTCAAAAAACAAAGAGCAAGTAAAGTACCAATTCACTTACATGATAAAGTAAACAGATTACTCGATATTTTAGAACAATACAATATTATATCACCAGTAAACAAAGAAGAACAACCAAAAGGCAACACATTCATCAACCCCGTTATCATTCTAGCTAAAGGAGAATCATTAAAAATCGTTCTCGATGCTAGATACCTCAATTCACTCATAGATGAATCAAAATGTAATTGGCCCATTGAACCAATACAAGTTATTTTAACAAAAATAAACGGCAAATACTTCACAACCGCCGACATGAATAGTGCATACAATCAAATGCCACTAGATGAACAATCACGACGTTTAACACAATTTGTTATCGGAAACCAACAATATGAATTTAACCGCTTATTCTATGGAATATCCATAGGACCAGCAGCATTTTCAGCTTTTATGAGCAAAATTTTTAGACCACTGATACTCAAGAAAAACGCAATCACCTATCTAGACGATGTTTTTATGCAATCACAAACAAAAGACGAAATGTTCAAAGTTTTAGAAACATATCACCAAATACTTCAGAACGAAAATCTGAAGGCCGCCCCCGATAAATCACACTTCTTTTTGACAAAAGTTAAATTCTTAGGACATAACATAGAAAGAAAAACAATCACTCCACTGAAATCACGCATTGACGCTATTCAAAAACTTCAACCACCAACAAATAAAAAGAAAATCCAAGAATTCCTTGGAATGTTAAACTTTTTAAGTAAATATGTTTATAAAATGCAATTATATCTACGACCATTTTACAACATCCTTAGACAACAAAATAATTTTGAATGGAATACAGAACATCAAACACGATTCGAAGAAATAAAGAAACTTTTAACCGAACAAATTTCAAACACAATTCCAGACCCTGATCAACCATTTTATGCAATGTGCGATGCTTCGAACTTTGGCATCGGCGCAGCACTATTACAATCACATAATGGTACAAATAAAATGAACCTTATATCAGCAAACTCTCGATTATTCACTCAAGCAGAGCTAAGACTCTCAACTCTAATGAGAGAATGTACAGCCATAATCTATACACTTACAGAATATGAATTTCTGATACTTGGATCAAAACATCCCACAGTTTTATTCACAGATCACAAACCAATCATTTTTCTCTTCACACAGAAATCTAACCCAAACCACCGAGTTTACAGATTTCAACTAATTCTAATGAAATTTCCAAACTTACACATAGTTTGGACTGCAGGAAAAAATCTTGCATTACCAGACACCTTAAGTCGAAATACACCACCTGAATTACTTACACGAAAAACCACAGTTGAAATACCCAAAAATATAAAATTCTACCTTGCAGAAAACGAAACATCACCCCGATTAGAATGCAAATATGCAGTAAAAACTGATATTGAACAATCACAAATAAATAATTTACAACATTTTCCACTTTATCTAGATTGTCAAAATAATCATTATGAAGTTGATTTACTTGGAACCTCAACTTTCAAACCAATCCCATATTCTCAATGGATAAAAAATAACACCCAACAAAAACGAACAAAACAACACCTGCCTAAAAAAGATCATTTTCCACTAATTGAAAAAGAAGATTTAACTGATAAAATAAATTTATCAGGACCCCAAACAAGTGATTCAAAATACACAATAAATCAAGTTTTTGACCTTCACGACCCACTTGATACAATACCCTTATCTAAATTAGAAATCGAAAACATTTTTCTCCCCCCAACAGAAACAATTACAATTTCAACACTGAAACAATATCAAAACCTTGACCCAGTAATTCGACAACTGAAATCATGGCATAAATATAAAACTAAACCTATCAAAGCAGATTCAACCATTCTAGGAAATAAAACACTCCTCCGATACTTTCGCAAATTTAACAACACAACAATTAACGAAAAAACAGACCTTTTAGAGTATAACCTAAATGAATCTACAGTTCCCTGTCTTCCTATAAGTATGATTCTTATAGCTTTTAATATATCACATACACAAAATATTAAAGGACACTCTGGATCAGAGAAAACATATTCAAATTTTATACAAAATTTTTACTTCCCAAATGCACCAATTTGGATAAAAGTACTATGCAATGATTGTATAGTATGTCAACTGAATAAACCTTACCCAAATCAAAAACAAATAGCACAAAAACAAGATTTTAAAGGACAAAGTCTGTACTTTAATCACCGTATCTCATTTGATACTAAAGGACCAATTTCACCCTCATCAGAAGGAAACTCCTACATTATGGTAATTGTTGACGCATTCACACACTATGTAGCACTTAACCCAGTACCACATTGTAATGCTTATTACGCATATACAACACTCTATGAACACTGGATAGCAAAATTCGGACTACCAGAAATTTTAGTCACAGACAATGGTACAGAATTCATAAATAATGAAATAATAACACTATGTCATTTATACAACATTAAACACAAACCACGTACATCTCATGCACCTTGGACAAACGGCTTAGTCGAAGGTATGAACCGTTCACTACAAGAATATCTTAGATGTATCATCAACGGAAATGATACAAAATATACCGAATGGTCAGCAGATGTAAAATTATTTCCCTTAGCATATAATTCACAAATCACGACAACTTTAGGAATGTCACCATACGAAATGGTTTTCAACCAAAAGCCACGCAAACCAATAATGTTTACAGCAAATTCC
Organism: Symsagittifera roscoffensis; assembly: GCF_963678635.1. Classification (NCBI taxonomy): domain Eukaryota; kingdom Metazoa; phylum Xenacoelomorpha; order Acoela; family Convolutidae; genus Symsagittifera; species Symsagittifera roscoffensis. The sequence goes on from NC_087067.1 coordinate 3,753,293, forward strand.
CATAAAAACGCACAAGGTTATTGTCAACCAAATAAAGACTCAATTTGTTATAACCTACCATTACATACGCACGATGAAGATCATTTTCATCACCCACAAATTCTTAAATTAGCCTCCGGTACACACACCGAATGGATTTTAAATAGAGATAAGAAACACAATGAAATTTACCAAAAAATAACAAAAAAATTATTACAAAGACAAAATATAAATGAACAAATCAATTCACGATTTACACCAGCTTCCGATTTAAAAATTGGAACATTTGTTTTAATACCTAATTTTAATACTCAAAAAGGAATTTCTAAAAAATTACAACCCCTTCGAAAAGGACCATACCAAATAATTGCAAAACCCACTGATGTCACATATAAAATTATCGACTCAAACAAAAAAGAAATCGTTCAACATCGAAACAACCTATTACCTTATTACCCAAAAGAATACGCACTCCGTGAATTAACTCAATTATATTCTTTCACAGGATTAAAAATCGTTCAAAATGAACCACATCTGAAAAACACAGAACAAAATGATAACCCCACCGAAAATCAAAACACAAAACCAACCGTCACAAAAAACAATACGCAAAACCAAAAAGAATCTCCAAAACAAAGAAAAAATAGAAAAATGACAGAACAAATAATACCCCAAGAAGAAATAGACAAATCAGAACATAGAAAAACAACAAGACTCCGAAATCAACCACGTAAAAACTACAAAATGTTCATCCCCCAATCTAAAATATTAAAGAAAGTAGAATTTAAAAAGTAATTTTAAAATTTTACACTTCACAATCTTGAAACCTCCGTAACATTTTTCATTTCATTTTTTCAAAATAACATGCTCACAAGTACGCAATAATTCTAGTTCAAAATAGACCAATAGGATTCATCCAATCCGCCACTTTCTCTAACTCAAACTAAGATCAATTAGACGAATAATCTAGAACTCCAGGCACATCTCTAACTATAACTTTACAACCTCCAGGTTAAAAATAAGCAAACCACTCCAACTTGACAGCTAAAATAAATATCACCATAATACCGTACCCCTCCCTTATCTAATAACCCAAAGATCAACAATATTTCCCCAACTCAGACCACGAATACCCCCAAAACAAATTTGATAACTTAGCCTAAAGTCACAAAATGAAAATTTTAATTAGCCTAAAGTATAAAAATCTCACCATACCCCGGATCATTTGACAAACAAAAATAAAGAAAAAGACGACCTCCCAGTCACCATGAAAATTGCCCCCAACAAATTTTTACGAAACTCAACCCACTTGTCAAAAAACTAATAAATAATTCGACCACACTAGAAAATCGCCTCAAACAGCAAAAAATATTCGACCAAGAGATCATTTCTTAAATGCTTTTCTCTCAAACAGTCGTTCAAATACTTATCAATTTTAAACATTTTTTTTCAATACTCCAAACTTTTATAATATTTCTTTTTGATATCATCGAATCTTTTCTAATAATCATAATAATTTTTTGTAATATTTTCTTAATTTTCTACACAATAATTGAACTATACCTCCAACTTTCCAAAACCCTTGAATATATCCACAGGTACGATTTTAACAACTTGTCTAAATGATACGAACAATTTTCAGTAGAACTGATATTTTTCTATTGTTTGTAATCTTTATAACATTTTTATCATCCCTCATTTTGACCATATGTAAATGTATAAAGAAAGCAATCATCACATTTGCCCTAGCAACAATTTTCCTAATTCTTTTTTTAGAAGAATATTATAATAAACATAAACCTTCTCACTAAAGTAACAATTCAAAAATCCATCAAAAATTGCTACCCAACAGTCACAAAATCAGTCTTCACCGACATCATCCCAAGATAATCCAACACCACCTTCAACTACTCAAAATCCTCAAACATCTACACGAATTTCTTTTCAAGACAATCCATACACCTTTGAAGAACGGCACGCTCGTTTATCTGAACCACTAGAACCAGTTCAACGACAAGCACCTCTAAGTGAACCAACATATAATCTTTACCCAACACTACCACAAGAACTAAGTAGAATACGAAACCTTAGTCAAAACCAAAACACAACAGAAATAAATAGACAAATTATACATCCTCGACGAAATAGAAATTTTCAAACTCCCCGAGTTCATTTTGATATACCTCAATCCCCAACACAAACTACTCCAGAAAACACCACTGGTATCACACCAGAAACCCCTACACTTCTTTCACAACGAAGCACTTCAAGTCTACCTTCAGACTACTTAGGTTCAACACCAACATCTGAACAAATACGAGAAAACCCTTTTAACCCCCCAAACCTAACATCACGACTACCATATTGGACTACACATTCATTTACACAAGGTGAACCAAATTTAGCCAATGACCCCATAGATATTTCTACGGATACAACAACATCCTCATCACTACCAGAAACACTATCACTACCATCAACACCATCAACAAGTCAATTTTCACCACTACCCTTTAACTTAAATTTTCCAAATAATCTCGACGCCAGATATCGAGAACAATCTTCAGTAAATATTCCTTTAAGATTAGATTGGAATACATTCACAGCACCTCCACCATTATTTGGACAGCATCAAGAAAGTAACCGCCTTCATAACTGGGCACTTAATAGATTACAATATCGCCAAGATATTCACAACGATATCCGTGATCACAATATTCAAATACTCCAACAAAACAGTTTACAATTAAAGTTTGAAATCACAGTTAAATTAAACAATATTACACAACATCCCTACCCATTAAATCCACCTAACATCACAGCTCAATCACTACCACCACCGTTTATAACTACCGAAGTAATATATAAATACGACAGATACACCAAAAACACAATTGGTTACATTACATTTTATAATCCATACTCAGGATTATCATACACATGTATATTCTAAAATTATTAAATTTTCTCCAACTCCTTTTTCTAGTAACTTCAATTCAAAACATAAACCCTTCACCTCGTACAGGACCACAAGATTTATTAGTAACACATTACGATTGCGAAGAAAATGAACAAAAAACACTACATAAATATGCAATCAATCAAGTATCACAATGTGAAACAGAACCACAAGCTATAGAAACCACAGATATAATAGCAACACTCTACTCAAAAGCCCGAGCTACAACAGTTACAGGTTATAAATTCACAGCAACATTTTCCGAAAAGAAAGTACATTGTTCACAAGTCTCGAACGGAAACAAAAACCGACTTGACCATGAATCATTCTATCAAAGTAATATAGAACGTCTTTTACATCTCAATCCCGACGATTGTAAAAATGAATTACTTAGACTAAACATCACACAAAATAAAAATTCCCAAAGAAAATTAGTTAATTTTCAAGTTTTTTCAGACTCTGTACATCAATCACAACTTGAAAGACACCAAGGACATATAAAACTAGACGAAAAATACCCGTATAACGGCGCACACGGACGATTAACATATGACCTACATGATAAACATTGGATACCACACATTGGTATAAATAACCCATCAAACTGCAAAGCAGACACAAAAAATAAAGGATATCAAGAAATAATGTTTTTCGATTGGAAAATACAACTCGAAAAAATACAACTCACACGAGATTTATCTGATAATACAATGATCTATCAAGGAATCCGACTACCTTGTAAAAACGATCAAGGATATTGCGACCCTACAACAAGAACACAAGCAACAATTGTTTGGTTCCCCGAAGACACATGTACAACATTTCAAGTAGCAAAAATACACGCTCGTATGATAAAATTTCACGAAAAATATTTCATACAATCAATTCCTTACGAACAAGTCCATCCATCACGAAAACTAAGTTCCGATTTTAGAAACATAGATAACATAGAAAATAAATTAACACGTTTTCAAATATATCAAGAAACAGAACTTGCATGTAAATACAGAAATCCACTTCACAGAACACAATACTCTGAAATTTTAGTTGAATATGAAAAAGGATTCGACATGACCACTGGAAAAGTAAAAATCGACCCATATGCCACAGGTCATCCTCTAAACGAAGGAACATCCTATATACCAGTTAATTTTGAAAAAAGCAACGGACAACCTGGTGGACATCTAAAACCTTATGACACCAGAAGCACACGCTTACAAGAATTATCACTAATGAATACCACATATTTTGGTAATATCCACTATGATATTCATTTGGATATGAAACTAGACTATACAATTAGCCGCATTTTTCAAGAAATGTCACTCTCCGAATTAGAAACACTACATCAACTATGCGAATTAGAACGAACACAAATATTACAATCACTTGCACTAGCAGTATTAAAAATACCCTACGCAGGATATTTATTATCAGGAAATAGATCAAATTTTTTAGACTATGAAGGAAACATCTTATGGTTTTATACTTGTACTAAAAAAGTATCACCACTATACGTTTTTGAAGATAAACGATGTTATAAAAGAATCCCTATCTTTTATAAGAATAAAGTACATTTCGTGGATACACTTTCACGAAGAACCTATTTCTGGGATACCGCAGTCCCATGTGGATCAGAAAATAGCCACAATGTAGTACAACTAAACCCTGATGAAAATAAATATTATCTTCTCACTCCATACCCCACATTAATGCAATCACTCAAAAAATTTTCACCAGAAAGCATTCGCGCTATCGCTCGAAACCCAAATATAGACTTACAATCAATAGGAATCTATTCAAAATCAGATATTCAACATCACATTAGAACACAACAATTCCAAGAGTTACTAACACAAATGGACACTATACAAAGACAATCAATTGACCAAAACTTACGCAAACTTGCAGAAACCGCAGGATTTGCCGATATCTACACACAAGACTATAGCGGATATTTTAAAGACATTAAAGATTATATATATCTAAACGGCGAAAAATACCGTCCCCAAGATATATCACCAATCAACATTTTTAGCTTTGTTACACTCAAAAATGAGATCCTAGATTTTCTAGGATGGCCCTACTACATCTTAGAAAAATTGACTATTTTATACGCAATGTTTAACTTTATTGGATTTCTTTTCTCACTCTTAAAAGGAATCTACAATACATGTGCTATACACACACAAGTAAACAGACAAGCAAGTGTAGCACGCATACTCTTTGCAGGATTTTTTGGAATCTTTTCCACATCTATAAACAAAATTCTTTTAGACGCACAAATAAAAGAATATAACACAAAAATAACAACACGACAAAATACATACGACGAAGAACATAACAATGTAGACACACAGCCAACGGCACCACAATTGCCACCCCTGCCAAATAACCATCCACTATCCCTAGTCCCACGAAATTTTCGAAATTTAGCAATCACACATAATCCAAATTTTAGACTCATCACATCACAAAGTCCCGTACAGCATATAATGACACATCAATCACACGATGATGACACTTATGAACAAATTATTGAACAACCCCATACCACCGCTTTTCAATCTCAAAATAATAATTTTTTTAGCCCACGATGAGCCGCCAACTTGGATCACTCCATCGATCAAATTCCCATCCAACCAACCTTACCTCTTCAATCCCAATAATCCCACTTTTTGCTTTTCCGCCACCCGATTTTCCATCTAGCAATGTAACATCAGGCATGAATTCCGACACTAACTCACAAATTTCAGTTTTATACTCCATCTCACAGCTAAATAACCCGAATATTGAAACCCCCGATGAATTTGCCGACTCAGAACCATCTCCATCCAATAATTTCCATAACCCTTCTCATTTTTCTCAACCTCCCTTTCAACCCATATTGTCAAATAACCCTGACCCCATCACTCCTACACCCTCTTATGCTTCCCAAGTTACCCCAACCTACTCCTCATACCACTCTGACCAATCATCTCCAGATACCCCCCGAATCTCACCAGAGCTAGACAATTTTATTACCCTCCAACAACAACCCTACCACCTTAACACCCCGACCATAAACCAAATCTCCTCCACTACAAATTCAACCAATCCTCCTACACCCTCTTCAAATTATACTGAATCATTAGCACCATCATCCACATCAACTGAATCCTCACTCAATACTAATAGAGCTTACCGCACTTTTAAAAGAAAATTCCCCAACCATCCTTTCCCAGCAAAACCAGGAACAGCCCGTGAATACATCAATCACCCCCAGCATACTAACACAAGAGAATTTTTAGCTATCACTTTACCCTCATTTCCACAATACACCTTAAACACCCCTCATGACGCTAACGAAACACGCAACTTTGTAGACGAATACGTTTTAATGCCCACTCTCTCTTGGACCTCATACTATCATTTCACTAACCCTCTTTGCTTACCTTTAACCAACACTTCCATCGATACAGACCGAAACAAAGACATGCTATATCGACTAACTACACCACTCACCGCTAGACAATTTACTTACGTAGGATATAAAAAATCACTAAAAATACACACTGCACCTAGAGCTAATGAATATACACTAGAATACTACGATCACAACATCATAAGAGCTAACCAAGATCAATTCTTAGATGAAGATCGCTTCGCTAATCCACAAATCACCGAGAAATTTTTCATCAAGACACCATATGTATTTACACTAAACATCTTTGACCGAAAGTTTGATCACATTATTTCAGAAGCACTAACAAGCACACAAGCATACGAAAGTTTTAAAGAACGCTTCCAAATCTTCTCACTAACCTTTCATTTCCTTGCACCACACGAAAGAGATTTACACTGCTCACACGATATTATGTTGCGAACTAAACAAACACATACATACAGTTACTATCGTTTCATCCAAAATCACTTTGACCTCCACACACCCTCTAGACAACCACACCATCGTTTCCAATTCATCAATTCAAAATACACTTCACCATATTTCCTAAATTTCACATATTGTATTAAAGACACTAACCTTCATGGTATTCTTCGTAATTATGACCCCATAACCCAAATGTACATCTTCTGTCCCATCACCAAGACCTTCAACGCCGAAGAATCCCGACCCTTCCTTATCCCGCACGAGTTTGTACAGCCTATAGAAATCCCCATTTTAGAATTCATCCATAACACTACATTTAACCACAAATTATATAACTTAATCCAAAACACACCTTATGAGTTTGCAGTAGGCACTGAAGAACTAACCACCATTAAGGCACTTCAATTGCTTTGGCCACTACTTCAAACTAAAAATATCATCCGCATATTAGCTAAACTACTCACAACTTCAGAACTAATTCACGACATCTTCCCCCACGGTTTTTTCCCCGACGACTAACAGGTAAGTATGAATTAAATGAATATTACTAACTAATTAAAATATTGAAAAAACTCACCATTCTTTATTCATGTTTTCTTTAGATTTTTAGCCTTCATCCGACGATCACCTACAAAAACCACAAAAGACAAATAAAAATCGCAAATTTCATCAAACAAATTTCCAAAATTCTATTAATCTCTTACACATATAAATTTATAAATTCAATACCAATGCAGTAAATTAATTTATAAAATTTTCCCCCAAAAGCAGTAAATCTACATATGATGAAAATTTGTATCTTAAAATTCCCCCATTACTAGCAGTAAATTTCCAAATTCTATGCAGTAAATTAATAAAATGCAATTGCAGTACTAACCTTTTGATATTTTCATTCACTCGCACAGAAATTCTATCCATACTCGCACAGCTCGCCCACGAAGAATTGTTTAAAATAATGAATTTCAGTTTCAAGTTTTCACACTCAATAACTCTAACACACGATAACAAGTTTCAAACTTTCCTTTAACCCGGTTGGAGAGGAATCATATACTAAACAAAACTAACCAACGCAGCTTACTAAATACCACAAATCATAGAATAACAGCATGACTAAGAAAAGGAAACCAACGGTACCCAAACCGGATTAACCCAGTTTAAAACTGGATAATTTATTCTTTTGAAGACTATTATAAAGTCTTAGAAAGAAATAATAAAACACAAAAAAGTCGAAAGACAAACCCATACCACAAACAATTTGATTTTTGAAAAAAGGACACAACCAAAGAAACATAAGTAAAACCACAACAAACCCAACATAAAACGTTGTCACATAACAGGACCCCTCACAAAAACCGCATGAAATCATACTCCCACACCTGGCCTAACCCACCAGGAAAGGACGTCCTGAGCATGCTCTATAGCCGGCCTAACCCACCGCGCTACATCCACGCTTTGTGACCACACCTTTATTTTTAATAAGAGCTACTCAAGGGTGAGTAACTCTTCAAAATAACCGAACTAAAACAAAAAGCTTTTGTGAAAACAACTAACTAAAATCATGATTAAAAAATATTAAACTAATAAAAGTTTTATAAAATGTAAAATCACATGATGCAATATATAGATCAGAATACAACACCAAGGACGAACATCAAAAGACAAGACGACCTCACTACACTCGAGAGAGAATGACCAACTACAATCGATATGCCACTCACAATCACAACTCAAAGGATTTAGAGTACGACTTGACTTCGCAGAAAAGGACTTCATTGAACTAGACCAATGACCACCTCGATGTTCAAGTATACGTACAGATCCGAGTAATCAGGCATCCCCTCCACGCACAATCTCCACGCCATTCCCAAGCTAGATCAGATACAAAGGAAGTTCTCCCTGAAGAACAGAAAAACCTGACATAGCCAACCATTCTGAAATCAGAATTGGTTTTGTTGCAAAGACTCAGTCGTTGTCACAAGGAGAAGCGAAAGAAAATTGTGATGTTCGCCAAATACCAACGTCCATCATCCATCCTTGAACTACAGAAGAACTGTTCTAAAAAACACTGTAAAACCCGGATGGGTGGAACCTGATCTAAACTATATTTTATGATTGGATAAATTAAATGTTTTACCAATGTAAAGTATTTAATATTAACCAATCATGATCCATCTAACTAACAACCCACTTATTTGTAAGTGCTGAAGTTACTTGTAATTTCAGCACCAGAGAGATTTGAATTTAACTTAGAAATTAGTTGGACTCTCCCGAGCACTTCAGCAGCCGCAATAAACCAGTATACCCTAGATCTATTGAGCCTAGCAGAGACTAGTTAAACAACCTGAGACTAGATAGTATAAGAGTAAGATTAGGATCGGTATTAGACTAAGAAGTTGCACGAATCTATCCGGCCGAAAATAAGATAGCGTGACGAGCAGACGGTGTACCCTATCCGAAATTACTCTATGAGTTACGCCCCAGTCATAACTCAAAAGATAAGGGAGTGTCCTCAAGGCTCAAAACGTGGGGAGGGATTGGGTGTAACTGCATAATGCTAGGTAAATAATACGACTGGAACTTAAGACGACATTGCAATATGTGACAATTTAGAATTTATACAGATAATTTGAACTCTTCGAAATTAATCTATTATAATTCTCAGAAGTGTTGTCCCAAAGACCCACCAAAAACGGTTGTTGTCTTAACAGCTGTCGTATTATTTGCCGGATAAAACCTGCCTGATTTGCTCATTTTTGTTGTTGATATCTGATGTGGTTGAAAAGGTCAAAAAGGGAAGACATGCCTCCAGAATTGTTTCTTTTCATTTTTATCTAGAAGCTGAGATCTGAACTATTAGTAATCGCGAAAAAATTGAACTGATTTTTTTGTTTTTGTCAGGTTTATTTTAAAACAATTTGCCTGACATACAATAAAAAAACATTTGTAGACACAGTTATTCTCCAGCGGTAGAAGCTGTAGAAAAAAATCATGAAGCTTTTGGTTAATTTTTCTTAATTGCAGTTAAAAACGTACATTTTTAGCTTGCAAAATATTTAACTAGATAACAAGAAAACGTCTTAGGTTTTTATTCCAATCTGTTGTGTTTCTAAATGCTTTCGACTTTCAATTTGAATAAACATTTTTCAAAAAACTTTATTGGAACAACGAAACTCTCAAATTTTTTCAAAACTGGTTTGAAGTTTAAAAGCGTGTTAACTTTTAGTATCCAAGAAAATCAAAAATTATTCAAAACAGTATAAAAACAATTATTTCAAAAAAGCGGTACTGGTTAAAAACATTCTGCTCCGCTCCGCTTCGGTCATGCACATACAATCGACACGAATGATGTTACGCACCATGAGTATTTGTCAAAAAAAAACTGATGATATTATATTAACTGCATGAAGCTTTTTGAGAATTGTCAGAGCCGCATATATGATTGCGTATACTACATAATAAAACTTTAATTCTAACTTATCAAACTTCATACTACATACATAAAAATTTAATTCTAACTTATCAAACTTCAAACAAATAACGTTTTTTTCTGGAAATTTGATTTCGTGGAGGTTAGAAAAACTCTAATAGTTTTTGTTGTCTGCTACTTACCGATGATAATTAAGGGAGAAGGAAGAATTTGAATCAATGGCGCCAATTTTATTAATAACTGACTAGAAAAGAAAAATTGTTTATCTTTTTTGACGCCCAATTTGGCTTTCAAGAGTCGCTAATCTACAACTAATATAAATATTTTAAAACTTTCATTTAAAAATATCGTTTCCTCAAAAATTTTGAGAAACATAATTAAAATGCCTCAAAATTTCATTCATATCAGGGAGCCTTATAATCAATTTTGACATTTTGATTTGCTGCTAACAATCAGGGGGGATACTTTTCGAAGAATTTTTTACTCAATCACTTTTCGATAACTCTCTCTTGCAGGTTTTTGTTACGCTTCGTTTATAAACAGTTAACAAAATTTGACTTTTTCTCTGCAAGTAGCATAGAAAATTCTGAGCTCAGAGTGACAATTTTGAAGCATATGTAGAAAAAGGAAAGCATTTGTTTTTTTGAAGTTTGATTTTTGAATTTGCTTTATTTCGAGGGTATATGTGGGGAACCAAAACCGTAATGTGACGCTGCTAGCAAAAAAAAATTACGTAGTTTTAAAAAATATATTGCCATTCAAAGTTTTGTGAAAAGGAAAATACGCTTTCCTAAACACAAGTCAAAATAAATACACTTATTTTTTTGAATATTAGGAAGTTGCTACGGCTCAGCAATCAAAATACTGATACCAAATTTAAAAATCCTGATTATCTAAAATTTCAGGAAGTTTTCAAAAAAGGTCTAAAAACCAAATCAACATGGGCAAGTTTGCACTTTGGAAAGCTTTTGAGATAGACTTCCGAGTATTATTAGTAGTAAATGTCAAATGTTTACAGTTCATTTAAGTTGGAAATTTCAAGGGTTTGAAAAATTACTCTTTCAGGCCAAAAGCAATATAATGATCTAGAAAAATTTGAACCAAAAAACAGTTCTGCCAGAAAATATGACAGGGAGGTAAACAACTAACCCCAAAGTTCTCTGCTTAGTGCATTTTTAATCAATCTTAAGGTCATTTTAATCAATTTTTTGTGATCACAGGTAGGGCAACACCTGCTGGTGTAATTAGGTTGTTTGATCAGATCTCCGTAAATATGGGTCAACAGTTCATTACATGGGTCATTAGCGGCCCTTCTTGTGATTAAAATTTATTTCTACTTAGGGTTTTTGGGCCTAGTACATGGCTGAAGATTCAACCAAAACCTCATTTTGCGTGAATATTGATTACTAAAACAAATTTTGATGTTTCGGCGCCCGGAAAAAATTCCGGGTAAAAATAAGGAATAGTGGTGCTCGAGGTGGTTTTTTCTCCAGACAAATTTCGACTTTTTAACTGCAGTTTTTGACAGATTTTTCATAACGTTTGGAAGGTAATAAAGTCATGGGCATTTGAACACTGCGAGTTTGGCCGATTCCGTATTAAATCGCGTTTACAACATTTTGGACAATTTTGCTACTAGCGGAGATTTAATACGTCATAAGAATGGTTCCAATTTGATTAAGGTATGATATTAAATCTATTCAAAATTTTGCTATTTACAAAAAGTATCACTTCACAATTTACATTCAGCGTGGGATGAGTTTCAAAAAAAAACAATTTTAGCAATTTTTTTCTCAATTTTTTTTTCAAATTTTTTTCGACTTTTAAAAGGAAACGTTACTCTGTAGAGTGGGAATATTCATGGTTCCGCCCTAATACAAGCAGTTTTGTTTTGTTACCCAGTGGAACCTGATCTAAACTATATTTTATGATTGGATAAATTAAATGTTTTACCAATGTAAAGTATTTAATATTAACCAATCATGATCCATCTAACTAACAACCCACTTATTTGTAAGTGCTGAAGTTACTTGTAATTTCAGCACCAGAGAGATTTGAATTTAACTTAGAAATTAGTTGGACTCTCCCGAGCACTTCAGCAGCCGCAATAAACCAGTATACCCTAGATCTATTGAGCCTAGCAGAGACTAGTTAAACAACCTGAGACTAGATAGTATAAGAGTAAGATTAGGATCGGTATTAGACTAAGAAGTTGCACGAATCTATCCGGCCGAAAATAAGATAGCGTGACGAGCAGACGGTGTACCCTATCCGAAATTACTCTATGAGTTATACACCCCAGTCATAACTCATCTGGTGCGACCATAAGTCTCGAACAAGACCTTACTAGATTAGAATTAACCAAAAATAGATTAGAAATTAGACAAAAACATTTACAAAATGTTATACGACAATAATTTAATTGAAATGTCTCTCCGACTCAATAGATCCGAGCCAATATTCCGAACCATAATAGAACTACCCGGAATTGGAAGAAGACATCGAACCAAAGACGACATACGACAAAGTAGAAACTTGCCGTATAGTTATATGATAGTTCGGCAAAAGCCAGAACAAACTTTTATATTTCGAATACTACTTGCAATGAATTTAGATTTCCATTTGCAAACATAAAACCTTGAAGTAAATCTTCAAAATCATTTCAGGCGCTAAACAAAATTAATATTATACAATAACGATTGATAAAAAGATCTAAGATCGTTTTCTTAAAATTCTGCAGTATTATACAAAACATGTTTGAAAAATATTTATTGGAAAATAAAAATAAAAATTAGTAGCATGACAATAAATGGTTAGTAATCATAAATCATCTTGTTGTTCCAGCTTCATCACCTAAAACATAACAGCAATCATCAACTCACTAATATCATCAAAACACTAAATCTTTCCTTTACACAAATTTAAAAATTTATTAAAACTTAAAGTCACTTAATTTTAAAACCAGATCATCAAGGCTTATCCTTGGATCTTAAATCATTTTCTACCTAATTAAATTTTAAATTTGATCATCAAGGCTTATCCTTGGATCAAACAGAACAACTTTGTTCTCCCCCACCAACTTAAAGTGTCTAACGACCTCAAACGTCGATTCACTACCCAACCCTTTCTAAAAACCCAGGACTAATAGAAATTTTTAAACAAAACTAATCATTCAAATTAGGATAAACAGTGAAGAACTTCGGTTATTCATCCTTCACTTGACCCCCCCTCTTACCAGACCCAGGATAAATCTTAGACTTAGTAAGTTTAAAATAGTATCTAACGAACTACTCGCGTTCTAATTATACCTGAACCTTGTGGATCGATTTACTATTCTCCAACCCTTGAACACAATCACTACCCCTAAGTAAGATTAAGTAAGTTAACACCTTAGCTTATACTAGTCACGAGAAAGTAAAAATCATTCTTCGGAATCGATATACTTTTCTCTCCAACCCTGAACAAATAGACCCAGGTTAAGCTAACCAAAAAATCGTAAGAACTAACAGTTTAGGAAAATAGAAATCATTTAACAACTTTTTGCATCCGTCATTCTAAACCTTATGTCATTTAAAAACCTAGGAAATAAACAAACAATCATTTTACACAATTGTGAAATAGATAACAAAAAATACGACCTTGTAATCACACCTCATACACAAACAGTTGGATACATTCGCACAAAACGACAAACACTAAAGAGAAAAATAATAACTAAACAAAGACAAATAACACGAAAAAGATTTTCAAAAAATCGAAACGCATTTTCAGAATCAGAAACCAACAGTTTAGACGAACTTTACAAACTAAAAGAATCAATAGATAAAAATTACCCACTTCACGATCAATTATATTTTTCTGACTCAGAAACAACTTCAAATTCATCACAAAGAGGAAAAAGAAGAATAAAAAAACAGTACAAACAAAAACCAGTACATCTATACAATTGGAATCAACCAATTCGACACATTAATAATTACATATTAACAGTTATCGAACGAAAAAATGAGTTCAACGCACACCCCAGGTGAAGAAACTCCAGATGATGATGAAATCTTTCCTTTTATAGTAGATGCAGATACCGATAGAGGACAACACATATTTTGTCAAAATTTACTCGTAAATTTATTTGAACCCGGAATCAGTCCATGTAAAACAGAGTTCCCCGATGTAAAAATCAAAAGACAAATCATAGATCACTATCTAAAAGATATATGCAACATAACACAACAGTATGGAATCTACTCTATAGAATTCACTTCCCCAAACCATAATAATAGAACATATACTATTCAAACAGACGATCTTGATTTAGAATTTTCAAAAGTTTTTTCAGAATATATAAAAAGCATCCAATACCATAACTCACAAAGAGCAAACTCCATTTTCACCAATGAAGTTTTCGCAATAATATATAGTTATATTTCGATATTAGAAAACGAAATCCCAATAACAAATGTCTCACCGACAGAAACATCTAAACATCTAAGAGTACGACATGAAATCACACTACTCTCTAGTTATTTAAACATCATTAAAGAAAATTTCACGAAAGACGACGTTTCACAACATACCAAACACGATTTACAAAAAATTTTGGCATGGTTCATAATAGATTATTTCACACACAATATTGATTTAATTGCACAAGCAAGAAAAAATTTTAGACCCCAAAATCCGAACGATGATACCGCTATCACAGAACAATCAGATTATGTTTGGGACCCCGAATGGTCTCATCCCGCATTTATAAACTTTCCACAATCAATCTCAAGTCAAGCAATAGGTACAATATCTTACATAACAGATTATGTAAGAGTAATACCATTAACAATAGATGCAACACCATTAAACTATAATACATTTTTACCCGATACACAAAATAATAGTTTAAACTCTACAGTCATACACAATGAAAACCTCAATGGAACTAGGAATCTTACTCAACAAGATATCCAGACACCATCACACTTCATAAATGAAGAAATTGTACACACAACAACTACACAACAAAGTATTTCACCAATACGCCCAAATTTAACAACACCAAGAAATACAAATCCTTCACAAACACAGGTAACCTTACAATCAACCGTTAAACCTTCGGTTGCCCCTAAATATTCACATATGGATTACCAAACATACAGACCCATGACAATACCATCAAAAACACGCAAAACATTCACTAGAAACAACTTTGCAGACCATAATTATAATTATACACATCCATCAAAAACAAATTATCAACCACAAAGAAATTTTAATCAATATACAAAACCTCGAAACTGGGATAACCCAACGGCCCAATATAATTCCAAAAACTTTCAACCAAATCCTCCACAGGATCGCAGTGAAAATTACCCATTTTTTCAACAAAATAAAAATAAAAAACAGACATCTTATCAAATGGATTATTTATCCTCAGATGATGATTTCATACAGCCAGATATATTTGCACCAAATACTCAAGAATATCGTAGACAAGGAATACAGAAAACACGTACAAATTATAGAAATTTTTCTCCACAATCAATAGATGCACAATATCAACAACCAATTCAACAACAAAATCCAATTAATATACAATCTTTTCAACCAATTCAACAACAAAATCCAATGACTACACACTCGTATCAACCATCACAAATGCAAAACGAAATACCACTCCCATATTATCTCCAACAACATGAAATAACAAGAAACCAACTTTCAAATTTTTCTCAAATGCCAAATGCAGCTGAATCATTACAAATGACAATGAATCCATACCTTATGGGTGGATCATCAATAACATCAAATAAACCTTTAATGGTCTTCACAGGAACAGACCCTGAATACTCTGTAGAAGATTACTTAAATGCAGTAACAGCAAATTTGATTTTAAATATAGGACCTGAACCAATTAATACGCCACTACATCAAAACTGGATACATCGACGCACAGCGTTGATACAAACAACCTTAGATGGCGCAGCACAAAAATGGTTTTCAGTACTACCTCAAGAAATAAAATCAAACTGGAAAAGATTTACACAAGAATTTTCAAAAA
This sequence comes from Symsagittifera roscoffensis, assembly GCF_963678635.1. Taxonomy (NCBI): domain Eukaryota; kingdom Metazoa; phylum Xenacoelomorpha; order Acoela; family Convolutidae; genus Symsagittifera; species Symsagittifera roscoffensis. Next base: position 3,769,578 of record NC_087067.1, read on the forward strand.
TGTTTGACTCCGAAAGAAACAAACAACAACAAAGAGTTTTATGTAATGAAATTCGCAGATTACCAAACGAAACCATCAAGCAAATAGCAGTACGAATCGAAACACTAGTTCGAAAAGCATACTCACTAAATACACATGACTATAAAAACACAAAGATGACAGAAATCTTAATGATGACCTTAACACCACAATTAAGGAAAATAGCAATAAAAAAGAGAGCATCCCATCCTTCTTCAATTCGAGAACCCGATTTAGATTTTAGAAAACTAGTAGACAAACTAGAACAAGCAGAAATCACGATGAAACTAGAAGAAACGGAAAATCTGAAATTACAATACGTTAACAAAATTGAAACGACTCCCACTAATATTAATAATATACAAGAATCAGAAACAGATCTCGTTGAAAAAATCACTGAAATACTCAATATTTACGAAAAGAACCCGAACTTTAAAGGCAAACCATCTTTCAAAAAATGGTGTAATTATTGCCGACGATACGGACATAGTATTTCCGAATGTAGACAAAAACAGCAAGATAGTCAAAATAAACCTCAAAAATACAAAGAACCAAATAAATCATTCTATCAATACATGAAAAAAGATCAAAATCTACCAAACAAAAATGTATACAGCAACAACAGTTCAGGAAAGCCACTTCCGAACAATACCAGTTATACAAGAAATCAATCCCCATATAACTCAAGTTATAGAGGAAGATCACCAGAACGAAGAAATACACAAAACTCATCACAAAATCACTACAATAGACCAAATAGTAGAAATAACTACTCCAGATCAAATTCAAATACACAACGATTTGTTTCTAGATCTAATTCCCAATCAAGAAATAACTACTATCCAAACAACCAATCACGAAATTCATCATACAATAGGAATAGAAACTACTCCTATAATCGAAATAGAAGTTATTCAAACAACCGAAACCAGAATTATCCGAACAATCGATCAAGGAATAACTCATATAATAGATCGAACTATAACAGACCAAACAATAATTATCAAAACAGATCGCGAAATAATTCACAAAATCGACACCCAAGTTATAATAATCGTTATAGAAATTATTCCCAATCACCACACCGGAATAACAATCACTACAATAACTCTAATAATCGTCATAGAAGCAGTACACCTAAACATCAAAGACAAATTAATCAAGTACAATCTAATCCAGAAACAACATCAGACCCCCCAGGTATTGATGACACAGTAACTGATACGTTACAACTCAATCAAATAAACTGTACATCATCAGATTCAGAAAGTGATACTGAAAACACTCTTGCTATCAATATGATAAAAGTCGAAAATGACTATGAATCTGTCATATATGAACAACCCTTTCCATCACACATATATGAAAATCAATCAGAATTTCTTCAAAATTATTACACTACACCCATCAATTCCACACCAACAACGCAAGAAACAAATGCAAAAAATACTACAGAACAACCCAACCAAAATGTCAAAACAAAATGCTTAAATACAAACCACATTTATCAAAATATACAAAAAGAACAACCCAAAGAAAAAATTTGGACAATACCATTTCTCTTAGAAAGCCCAAGAAATAAAGAATTTCAACCACCAGACCTTGAAATAGATTTTTTAATTGATTCAGGAGCAGAATCAAACATAATAAACATTCCCACATGGAATGAAATAAAAACTTTACATCCAAAGCTAACACCTCTTGAAACCTCCAGTAAGCTAGCGACAGCACAAGGATCAACATTGATAAACTACGGAAAAATCCAATTATTTCTCCTCCCTACCAGAACAATGGAGCAAAGCAAAATTTTAAATAAGCCATTTAAACAAATATTCCATATCACTGATATTAAATATAATATCATTGGAATACCATTTATTTCGAAGTATATACCGACAATTAACATACTAAATAGTAAAATATTAATTAAAGATAAATATACAAAAACAAAAGAAACATCCCTAACATTTTTTCAAAGATTGAATAAACAACCACCATTCTTTTCAAAATTTTATCCGATATTTAACCAACAAAGAAAACACCTGAAACCACTATCAGGAAACATCTATAATTTTTCAATAAAACAAGTTCATCAATATGATAAAGAACAAAACAAACAAAAATTTTATATGTCAGATTTTGAATTCAAACCTATTCATAAATTTTTCAAAATCACAATTTCTTCAATAAAATATTTGAAAAATTCGAAATCAGATATTATTTCCTTACATGTTTATAACAACACACCTTACCAAGTAACATTACCTTTAGGACTTTTAGGATATTGTGAAACTAACGCTACAATATCACCAATACACGAAAAAGCCTATCGCGTAAATAATATACTCCAATTACTAGATATTTGCCAATCTACAATTCTTAATGAAGAATTATCTATAAATAATATAATAAGTAACGAAAACAGAAATACGGATTATTTCACAAAAACTCCATATTTCAAACCTACATTCAACATCAGTAACTACACAGAGGACCAACAAAAATTTTTAACAATGTTTAATTTCCAACATTCACAAATAACACAAGACGAATTCGAAAAGTTAGCCAAACAGCTAATTAAATATTCATCAGTCTATGCAACATCAAAATTCGATGTTGGCAAAATCAGTTCATCACTACATCTCCCATTAAAACCAGACGCAGTTTTCAAAAAACAAAGAGCAAGTAAAGTACCAATTCACTTACATGATAAAGTAAACAGATTACTCGATATTTTAGAACAGTACAATATTATATCACCAGTTAATAAAGAAGAACAACCAAAAGGCAACACATTCATCAACCCCGTTATCATTCTAGCTAAAGGAGAATCATTAAAAATCGTTCTCGACGCTAGATACCTCAATTCACTCATAGATGAATCAAAATGTAATTGGCCCATTGAACCAATACAAGTTATTTTAACAAAAATGAACGGCAAATACTTTACAACCGCCGATATGAATAGTGCATACAATCAAATGCCACTAGATGAACAATCACGACGTTTAACACAATTTGTAATCGGAAACCAACAATATGAATTTAACCGCTTATTCTATGGAATATCCATAGGACCAGCAGCATTTTCAGCTTTTATGAGCAAAATTTTTAGACCACTAATACTCAAGAAAAACGCAATCACCTATCTAGACGATGTTTTTATGCAATCACAAACAAAAGACGAAATGTTCAAAGTTTTAGAAAAATATCACCAAATACTTCAGAACGAAAATCTGAAGGCCGCCCCCGATAAATCACACTTCTTTCTGACAAGAGTTAAATTCTTAGGACATAACATAGAAAGAAAAACAATCACTCCACTGAAATCACGCATTGACGCTATTCAAAAACTTCAACCACCAACAAATAAAAAGAAAATCCAAGAATTCCTTGGAATGTTAAACTTTTTAAGTAAATATGTTTATAAAATGCAATTATATCTACGACCATTTTATAACATCCTTAGACAACAAAATAATTTTGAATGGAATACAGAACATCAAGCACGATTCGAAGAAATAAAGAAACTTTTAACTGAACAAATTTCAAACACAATTCCAGACCCTGATCAACCATTTTATGCAATGTGCGATGCTTCGAACTTTGGCATCGGTGCAGCATTATTACAATCACATAATGGTACAAATAAAATGAACCTTATATCAGCAAACTCTCGATTATTCACTCAAGCAGAGCTAAGACTCTCAACTCTAATGAGAGAATGTACAGCCATAATCTATACACTTACAGAATATGAATTTCTGATACTTGGATCAAAACATCCCACAGTTTTATTCACAGATCACAAACCAATCATTTTTCTTTTCACACAGAAATCTAACCCAAACCATCGAGTTTACAGATTTCAATTAATTCTAATGAAGTTTCCAAACTTACATATAGTTTGGACTGCAGGAAAAAATCTTGCATTACCAGACACCTTAAGCCGAAATACACCACCTGAATTACTTACACGAAAAACAACAGTTGAAATACCCAAAAATATAAAATTCTACCTTGCAGAAAACGAAACATCACCCCGATTAGAATGCAAATATGCAGTTAAAACTGATATTGAACAATCACAAATAAATAATTTACAACATTTCCCACTTTATTTAGATTGTCAAAATAATCATTATGAAGTTGACCTACTTGGAACATCAACATTCAAACCAATTCCATATTCTCAATGGATAAAAAATAACACCCAACAAAAACGAACAAAACAACACCTACCTAAGAAAGACCATTTTCCACTAATTGAAAAAGAAGATTTAACTGATAAAATAAATTTATCAGGACCACAAACAAATGATTCAAAATACACAATAAATCAAGTTTTTGACCTTCACGACCCACTTGATACAATACCCTTATCTAAATTCGAAATTGAAAACAGTTTTCTCCCCCCAACAGAAACGATTACAATTTCAACAATAAAACAATATCAAAATCTTGACCCGATAATTAGACAACTGAAATCATGGCACAAATATAAAACTAAACCTATCAAAGCAGATTCAACCATTCTAGGAAACAAAACACTCCTCCGATACTTTCGCAAATTTAACAACACAACAATTAACGAAAAAACAGACCTTTTAGAGTATAATCAAAATGAATTTACAGTTCCCTGTCTCCCTATAAGTATGATTCTTATAGCTTTTAATATTTCACATACACAAAATATTAAAGGACACTCTGGATCAGAGAAAACATATTCAAATTTTATACAAAATTTTTACTTCCCAAATGCACCAATTTGGATAAAAGTACTATGCAATGATTGTATAGTATGTCAATTAAATAAACCTTACCCAAATCAAAAACAAATAGCACAAAAACAAGATTTTAAAGGACAAAGTCTGTACTTTAATCACCGTATCTCATTTGATACCAAGGGACCAATTTCACCCTCATCAGAAGGAAACTCCTACATTATGGTAATTGTTGACGCATTTACACATTATGTAGCACTTAACCCAGTACCACATTGTAACGCTTATTACGCTTACACAACACTCTATGAACACTGGATAGCAAAATTCGGACTACCAGAAATTTTAGTTACAGACAATGGTACAGAATTCATAAATAATGAAATAATAACACTATGTCATTTATATAACATTAAACACAAACCACGTACATCTCATGCACCTTGGACAAACGGCTTAGTCGAAGGTATGACCCGTTCACTACAAGAATATCTTAGATGTATCATCAATGGAAATGATACAAAATATACCGAATGGTCAGCAGATGTAAAATTATTTCCCTTAGCATATAATTCACAAATTACGACAACTTTAGGAATGTCACCATATGAAATGGTTTTTAACCAAAAGCCACGCAAACCAATAATGTTTACAGCAAATTCTCATAAAAACGCACAAGGTTATTGTCAACCAAATAAAGACTCAATTTGTTATAACCTCCCATTACATACACACGATGAAGATCATTTTCATCACCCACAAATTCTTAAATTAGCCTCCGGTACACACACCGAATGGATTTTAAATAGAGATAAGAAACACAATGAAATTTACCAAAAAATAACGAAAAAGTTATTACAAAGACAAAACATAAATGAACAAATCAATTCACGTTTTACACCAGCTTCCGATTTAAAAATTGGAACATTCGTTTTAATACCTAACTTTAATACTCACAAAGGAATTTCTAAAAAATTACAACCCCTCCGAAAAGGACCCTACCAAATAATTGCAAAACCCACAGATGTCACATATAAAATTATCGACTCAAACAAAAAAGAAATCGTTCAACATCGAAACAACCTATTACCTTATTACCCAAAAGAATACGCACTCCGCGAATTAACCCAATTATATTCTTTCACAGGATTAAAAATCATTCAAAATGAACCACATCTAAAAAACACAGAACAAAATGATAACCCCACCGAAAATCAAAACACAAAACCAACCGCCACCAAAAACAATACACAAAACCATAAAGAATCTCCAAAACAAAGAAAAAATAGAAAAATGACAGAACAAATAATACCCCAAGAAGAAATAGACAAATCAGAACATAGAAAAACAACAAGACTCCGAAATCAACCACGTAAAAACTACAAAATGTTCATCCCCCAATCTAAAATATTAAAGAAAGTAGAATTTAAAAAGTAATTTTTAAAAAAATTTTATACTTCACAATCTTGAAACCTCCGTAACATTTTTCATTTCCATTTTTCAAAATAACATGCTCACAAGTACGCAATAATTCTAGTTCAAAATAGACCAATAGGATTCATCCAATCCGCCACTTTCTCTAACTCAAACTAAGATCAATTAGACGAATAATCTAGAACTCCAGGCACATCTCTAACTATAACTTTACAACCTCCAGGTCAAAAATAAGCAAACCACTCCAACTTGACAGCTAAAATAAATATCACCATAATACCGTACCCCTCCCTTATCTAATAACCCAAAGATCAACAATATTTCCCCAACTCAGACCACGAATACCCCCAAAACAAATTTGATAACTTAGCCTAAAGTAACAAAATGAAGATTTTAATTAGCCTAAAGTATAAAAATCTCACCATACCCCGGATCATTTGACAAACAAAAATAAAGAAAAAGACGACCTCCCAGTCACCATGAAAATTGCCCCCAACAATTTTTTACGAAACTCAACCCACTTGTCAAAAAACTAATAAATAATTCGACCACACTAGAAAATCGCCTCAAAAAGCAAAAAATATTCGACCAAGAGATCATTTCTTAAATGCTTTTCTCTCAAACAGTCGCTCAAATACTTATCAATTTTAAACATTTTTTTTCAATACTTCAAGCCTTTATAATATTTCTTTTTGATATCATTGAATCTTTTCTAATAATCATAATAATTTTTTGTAACATTTTTTTAATTTTCTACACAATAATTGAACTATTCCTCCAACTTTCCAAAACCCTTGAATATATCCACAGGTACGATTTTAACAACTTGTCTAAATGATACGAACAATTTTCAGTAGAACTGATATTTTTTTATTGTTTGTAATTTTCATAACATTCTTATCATCCCTCATTTTGACAATATGTAAATGTATAAAGAAAGCAATCATCACATTTGCCCTAGCAACAATTTTTCTAATTCTTTTTTTAGAAGAATATTATAATAAACATAAACCCTCTCACTAAAGTAACAATTCAAAAATCCATCAAAAATTGCTACCCAACAGTCACAGAATCAGTCTTCACCGACATCATCCCAAGATAATCCAACACCACCTCCAACTACTCAAAATAATCAAACGTCTACACGAATTTCTTTTCAAGACAATCCATACACTTTTGAAGAACGGCACGCTCGTTTATCTGAACCACTAGAACCAGTTCAACGACAAGCACCTCTAAGTGAACCAACATATAATCTTTACCCAACACTACCACAAGAACTAAGTAGAATACGAAACCTTAGTCAAAACCAAAACACAACAGAAATAAATAGACAAATTATACATCCTCGACGAAATAGAAATTTTCAAACTCCCCGAGTTCATTTTGATATACCTCAATCCCCAACACAAACCACTCCAGAAAACACCACTGGTATCACACCAGAAACTCCTACACTTTTTTCACAACGAAGCACTTCAAGTCTACCTTCAGACTACTTAGGTTCAACACCAACATCTGAACAAATACGAGAAAATCCTTTTAACCCCCCAAACCTAACATCACGATTGCCATATTGGACTACACATTCATTCACACAAGGTGAACCAAATTTAGTCAATGACCCCATAGATATTTCTACGGATACAACAACATCCTCATCACTACCAGAAACATTATCGCTACCATCAACACCATCAACAAGCCAATTTTCACCACTACCCTTTAACTTAAATTTTCCAAATAATCTCGACGCCAGATATCGAGAACAATCATCAATAAATATTCCTTTAAGATTAGATTGGAATACATTCACAGCACCTCCACCACTATTTGGACAACATCAAGAAAGTAACCGCCTTCATAACTGGGCACTTAATAGATTACAATATCGCCAAGATATTCACAACGATATCCGTGATCACAATATTCAAATACTCCAACAAAACAGTTTACAATTAAAGTTTGAAATCACAGTTAAATTAAACAATATTACACAACATCCCTACCCATTAAATCCACCTAACATAACAGCTCAATCACTACCACCACCGTTTATAACTACTGAAGTAATATACAAATACGACAGATATACCAAAAACACAATTGGTTACATTACATTTTATAATCCATACTCAGGATTATCATACACATGTATATTCTAAAATTATTAATTTTTCTCCAACTCCTTTTTCTAGTAACCTCAAATCAACACATAAACCCTTCCCCTCGTACAGGACCACAAGATTTATTAGTAACACATTACGATTGCGAAGAAAATGAACAAAAAACACTACATAAATATGCAATCAATCAAGTATCACAATGTGAAACAGAACCACAAGCTATAGAAACCACAGATATAATAGCAACACTCTATTCAAAAGCCCGAGCTACAACAGTTACAGGTTATAAATTCACAGCAACATTTTCCGAAAAGAAAGTACATTGTTCACAAGTCTCGAACGGAAACAAAAATCGACTTGACCATGAATCATTCTATCAAAGTAATATAGAACGTCTTTTACATCTCAATCCCGACGATTGTAAAAATGAATTACTTAGACTAAACATCACACAAAATAAAAACTCCCAAAGAAAATTAGTTAATTTTCAAGTTTTTTCAGACTCTGTACATCAATCACAACTTGAAAGACACCAAGGACATATAAAACTAGACGAAAAATACCCGTATAACGGCGCACACGGACGATTAACCTATGACCTACATGATAAACACTGGATACCACACATTGGTATAAATAACCCATCAAACTGCAAAGCAGACACGAAAAATAAAGGATACCAAGAAATAATGTTTTTCGATTGGAAAATACAACTCGAAAAAATACAACTCACACGAGATTTATCTGATAATACAATGATCTATCAAGGAATCCGACTACCTTGTAAAAATGATCAAGGATATTGCGACCCTACAACAAGAACACAAGCAACAATTGTTTGGTTCCCCGAAGACACATGTACAACATTTCAAGTAGCAAAAATACACGCTCGTATGATAAAATTTCACGAAAAATATTTCATACAATCAATTCCATATGAACAAGTCCATCCATCACGCAAACTAAGTTCCGATTTTAGAAACATAGATAATATAGAAAATAAATTGACACGTTTTCAAATATATCAAGAAACAGAACTTGCATGTAAATACAGGAATCCACTTCACAGAACACAATACTCTGAAATATTAGTTGAATATGAAAAAGGATTCGACATGACCACTGGAAAAGTAAAAATCGACCCATACGCCACAGGTCATCCTCTAAACGAAGGAACATCCTATATACCAGTTAATTTTGAAAAAAGCAACGGACAACCTGGTGGACATCTAAAACCTTATGACACCAGAAGCACACGCTTACAAGAATTATCACTAATGAATACTACATATTTTGGTAATATCCACTATGATATTCATTTGGATATGAAACTAGACTATACAATTAGCCGCATTTTTCAAGAAATGTCACTCTCCGAATTAGAAACACTACACCAACTATGCGAATTAGAACGAACACAAATATTACAATCACTTGCATTAGCAGTATTAAAAATACCCTACGCAGGATACTTATTATCAGGAAATAGATCAAATTTTTTAGACTATGAAGGAAACATCTTATGGTTTTATACTTGTACTAAAAAAGTATCACCACTATACGTTTTTGAAGATAAACGATGTTATAAAAGAATCCCTATCTTTTATAAGAATAAAGTACATTTCGTGGATACACTTTCACGAAGAACCTATTTCTGGGATACCGCAGTCCCATGTGGATCAGAAAATAGCCACAATGTAGTACAACTAAACCCTGATGAAAATAAATATTACCTTCTCACTCCATATCCCACATTAATGCAATCACTCAAAAAATTTTCACCAGAAAGCATTCGCGCTATCGCTCGAAACCCAAATATAGACTTACAATCAATAGGAATCTATTCAAAATCAGATATTCAACATCACATTAGAACACAACAATTCCAAGAATTATTAACACAAATGGACACTATACAAAGACAATCAATAGACCAAAATTTACGCAAACTTGCAGAAACCGCAGGATTTGCCGATATCTACACGCAAGACTATAGCGGATATTTTAAAGACATTAAAGATTATATATATCTAAACGGCGAAAAATACCGTCCCCAAGATATATCACCAATCAACATTTTTAGCTTTGTTACACTCAAAAATGAGATCCTAGATTTTCTAGGATGGCCCTACTACATCTTAGAAAAATTGACTATTTTATACGCAATGTTTAACTTTATTGGATTTCTTTTCTCACTCTTAAAAGGAATCTACAATACATGTGCTATACACACACAAGTAAACAGACAAGCAAGCGTAGCACGCATACTCTTTGCAGGATTTTTTGGAATTTTTTCCACATCTATAAACAAAATTCTTTTAGACGCACAAATAAAAGAATATAACACAAAAATAACAACACGACAAAATACATACGACGAAGAACATAACAATGTCGACACACAGCCAACGGCACCACAATTACCACCCCTACCAAATAACCATCCACTATCCCTAGTCCCACGAAATTTTCGAAATTTAGCAATCACACATAATCCAAATTTTAGACTCAACACATCACAAAGTCCCGTCCAACATATAATGACACAATCACAAAATGATAATACTTATGAACAAATTATTGAACAACCACATACCACCGCTTTTCAATCTCAAAATAATAATTTTTTTAGCCCACGATGAGCCGCCAACTTGGATCACTCCATCGATCAAATTCCCATCCAACCAACCTTACCTCTTCAATCCCAATAATACCACTTTTTGCTTTTCCGCTACCCGATTTTCCATCTAGCAATGTAACATCAGGCATGAATTCCGACACTAACTCACAAATTTCAGTTTTATACTCCATCTCACAGCTAAATAACCCGAATATTGAAACCCCCGATGAATTTGCCGACTCAGAACCATCTCCATCCAATAATTTCCATAACCCTTCTCATTTTTCTCAACCTCCTTTTCAACCCATATTGTCAAATAACCCTGACCCCATCACTCCTACACCCTCTTATGCTTCCCAAGTTACCCCAACCTACTCCTCATACCATTCTGACCAATCATCTCCAGACACCCCCCGAATCTCCCCAGAGCTAGACAATTTTATTACCCTCCAACAACAACCCTACCACCTTAACACCCCGACCATAAACCAAATCTCCTCCACTACAAATTCATCCAATCCCCCTACACCCTCTTCAAATTATACTGAATCATTAGCACCATCATCCACATCAACTGAATCCTCACTCAACACTAATAGAGCTTACCGCACTTTTAAAAGAAAATTCCCCAACCATCCTTTCCCAGCAAAACCAGGAACAGCCCGTGAATACATCAACCACCCCCAGCATACTAACACTAGAGAATTTTTAGCTATCACTTTACCCTCATTTCAACAATACACCTTAAACACCCCTCATGACGCTAACGAAACACGCAACTTTGTAGACGAATACGTTTTAATGCCCACTCTCTCTTGGACCTCATACTATCATTTCACTAACCCTCTTTGCTTACCTTTAACCAACACTTCCATCGATATAGACCGAAACAAAGACATGCTATATCGACTAACTACACCACTCACCGCTAGACAATTTACTTACGTAGGATATAAAAAATCACTAAAAATACACACTGCACCTAGAGCTAATGAATATACACTAGAATACTACGATCACAACATCATCAGAGCTAACCAAGATCAATTCTTAGACGACGATCGCTTCGCTAATCCACAAATCACCGAGAAATTTTTCATCAAGACACCATATGTATTTACACTAAACATCTTCGACCGAAAGTTTGATCACATTATTTCAGAAGCACTAACAAGCACACAAGCGTACGAAAGTTTTAAAGAACGCTTCCAAATCTTTTCACTAACCTTTCATTTCCTTGCACCACACGAAAGAGATTTACACTGCTCACACGATATTATGTTGCGAACTAAACAAACACATACATACAGTTACTATCGTTTCATCCAAAATCACTTTGACCTCCACACACCCTCTAGACAACCACACCATCGCTTTCAATTCATCAATTCAAAATACACTTCACCGTATTTCCTAAATTTCACATATTGTATTAAAGATACTAACCTCCATGGTATTCTCCGTAACTATGACCCCATAACCCAAATGTATATTTTCTGCCCCATCACCAAGACCTTCAACGCAGAAGAATCCCGACCCTTCCTTATCCCGCACGAGTTTGTACAGCCTATAGAAATCCCAATTTTAGAATTCATCCACAATACTAAATTTAACCACAAATTATATAACTTAATCCAAAACACACCTTATGAGTTTGCAGTTGGCACTGAAGAACTAACCACTATTAAGGCACTTCAATTGCTTTGGCCACTGCTTCAAACTAAAAATATCATCCGCATCTTAGCTAAACTACTAACGACTTCAGAACTAATTCACGACATCTTCCCCCACGGTTTTTTCCCCGACGACTAACAGGTAAGTATGAATTAAATGAATATTACTAACTAATTAAAATATTGAAAAACTCACCATTCTTTATTCATGTTTTCTTTAGATTTTTAGCCTTCATCTTCGATCATCTGAAAAATTCACAAAAGAAAAATAAAAAATAGCAAACTTCTTCAAAACTGTTTAAGACCCTATTAAACTTTTGCACCAACAATTAAATAAATATAATACCAATGCAGTAAACTAATTTATAAAATTTTCCCCTAAAAGCAGTAAATCTACATATGATGAAAATTTGTATCTTAAAATTCCCCCACAACTAGCAGTAAATTTCCAAATTCTATGCAGTAAATTAATAAAATGCAATTGCAGTACTAATCTTTTGATATTTTCATTCATTCGCACAGAAATTCTATCCACACTCGCACAGCTCGCCCACGAAGAATTGTTTAAAATAATGAATTTCAGTTTCAAGTTTTCACACTCAACAACTCTAACATATAATAACATATTTCAAACTTTCCTTTAACCCGGTTGGAAAGGAATCATATACTAAACAAAACTAACCAACGCAGCTTACTAAATACCACAAATCATAAAATAACAGCATGACTAAGAAAAGGAAACCAACGGTACCCAAACCGGATTAACCCAGTTTAAAACTGGATAATTTATTCTTTTGAAGACTATTACAAAGTCTTAGAAAGAAATAATAAAACACAAAAAAGTCGAAAGACAAACCCATACCACAAACAATTTGCTTTTCAGTAAAAGTACATAACCAACAAAACATAAGTAAAACCACAACAAACCCAACATAAAACGTTGTCACATAACAGGACCCCTCATAAAAACCGCATGAAATCATACTCCCACACCTGGCCTAACCCACCAGGAAAGGACGTCCTGAGCATGCTCTATAGCCGGCCTAACCCACCGCGCTACATCCACGCTCTGTGACCACACCTTTATTTTTAATAAGAGCTACTCAAGGGTGAGTAACTCTTCAAAATAACCGAACTAAAACAAAAAGCTTTTGTGAAAACAACTAACTAAAATCATAATTAAAAAATATTAAATTAATAAAAGTTTTATAAAATGTAAAATCACATGATGCAATATATAGATCAGAATACAACACCAAGGACGAACATCAAAAGACAAGACGACCCCACTACACTCGAGAGAGAATGACCAACTACAATCGATATGCCGCTCACAATCACAACTCAAAGGATTTAGAGTACGACTTGACTTCGCAGAAAAGGACTTCATTGAACTAGACCAATGACCACCTCGATGTTCAAGTATACGTACAGATCCGAGTAACCAGGCATCCCCTCCACGCACAATCTCCACGCCATTCCCGAGCTAGATCAAACACAAAAGAAGTTCTCTCCGAAGAACAGAAAAACCTGACATAGCCAACCATTCTGAAACCAGAATTGATGCTGTTGCAGAGACTCAGTCGTTGTCACAAGAAGAACACAACGTCTTGTGTCCTCAATTCCAGATCCCTGGAACTTCCTTAACAAAAAGGAAACAAAAGAAAAATGATGTTCGCCAAATACCAACGTCCATCATCCATCCTTGAATTACAAGAAGAACTGTTCTAAAAAACTCTGTAAAACCCGGATGGGTGGAACCTGATCTAAACTATATTTTATGATTGGATAAATTAAATGTTTTACCAATGTAAAGTATTTAATATTAACCAATCATGATCCATCTAACTAACAACCCACTTATTTGTAAGTGCTGAAGTTACTTGTAATTTCAGCACCAGAGAGATTTGAATTTAACTTAGAAATTAGTTGGACTCTCCCGAGCACTTCAGCAGCCGCAATAAACCAGTATACCCTAGATCTATTGAGCCTAGCAGAGACTAGTTAAACAACCTGAGACTAGATAGTATAAGAGTAAGATTAGGATCGGTATTAGACTAAGAAGTTGCACGAATCTATCCGGCCGAAAATAAGATAGCGTGACGAGCAGACGGTGTACCCTATCCGAAATTACTCTATGAGTTATACACCCCAGTCATAACTCACCAGTAAATTGCATCAAATATCAAAAGAGTTAGCGTTTCCGAACAAGTGGTGATAACATTAGTAGAGTAATTTAAGAATTCCAATAAAATGAGCTGGGAAAAATTGACATTCGAATAATCGTTATTTCATTTTTGACGCTTGAAACAGCTTTTTAGTAAGAACAAAGACAAAAAACAACTGCAAAGTTTCAACTGCAAAGTTACACAAATTTTGTTCCGACGTTCAGAAAAATGATGGAATATTTGTGCTACAGTCAAATTTTGACTTTTTAATAAAACTTGATCGTTGGAAGGGAAAATTGTTGTTCTCTTAATTTCAATTTTAAAAAGATGGGGGTTTGAATATTACCGTTTTGGTTAACTTGGGATAACTATTCGGTGCTAATAACGCGTGAGCAGATATTTATTCCATCTTACAAGTAAATCCAAAAGAAAATGAAACATTCTATTTGATTTAATTAATTTTTGCGAAATATGCGAGATTAATAATTTTTCACTTCACGTAGCTTATGAGGGAATGATTTTTGAAAATTTTTTTATAACTTCGATTTTTTTTGGAAAATTTTGATCATTTTTTAATGATAACAGTTCATCTATAGACTCTAGAGTGCTGTCAGAACCTTCAAGGCTTTGCCTTGATACGAACACTTTACAGGAAAGTGATGGAAAATGACGGAATAATTATGCTCTCGATAACTTACTGTTCTTCAGATAATTTTCAACTATTAGATAGACTTGTTTTGCTGAATTTTTTTATCATCGGAAAACCAGTTATGCGTTCAGTTCAAAGGTGAAAAGATGTTTTGCTTGGGATCTTTTCAGTTTTGCTGTGTATATTTGGAAAAAAATCAAATTGGAGGAAATGTTCCAAACTTTTGAAACTTAATGGCAATCTAAGTCGCACTCCAAACTCAATTTCGGCACTGGAACCAATTTTCTTTTAAATTTCAATCAATATGTTTACAAGACGCAAAAAAATATATTTAATTAAAATTTTTACTTTAAAGTATTTTTCGACGCGTTGAAGATCAGTCAGAACTGCAAAACCAGTTTAACAACAGTTTTGATTTTTAGATAGTAAACAGTATTGTTTACTATCTAAAAATAGACAACTGAAAAATAGTCTCAAGATTGTTCAAAACACTGCAAAGGTATTCCAATAAAATATACCAAGACACAGTGAACAAAACAAGACTAATTAGATTTCCCAGTTCTACTTGGATCAATTTTTATTGACTAAATTATTTCGCTGCCTTTTCTAAGCGTTGATTTAAAATGAGAAATTTTCCGCAAAGTATTTTTTCCATATTGACTAGATTGTCATATCTCAAACTCGAAGTGCTTGAAATGTCTTTCAGACTGTTCAAAAACAAATTGACCAAAAAATGCTTGCTCAATAGTCAAAAAGAGAGAAAGTAATCCCAGATTTTTTTAAAAGTCGTAACTATACACAGTATAGGATTTAAGGGGGGCTGTTTTTTCTCAGGGATTCGACCCCCTGTCGACCCAAAGGGTCCCCCTTTGTACTATTTTGAGATATCCTTTTTGGCTGACTGGGCAATTTTCAACATTTTTGGGCGCCTTTGGCAGCAATATATACCAATTGTGAGGGCAAGCTCGCGGTCCAAGATTTCTTAAAAAAATGCCCTGAAAACGCATTTTCGGCCTCTTTTTTCTAAAACTTGCTTGCGGCGCGGAAGGTTTGCACGAAATAAGGTATTCATAGTGGTATGGGAGAGCTCTGGAAATCAATTTGGTCAACCGAAAAAAAGTAACCAAAGTTTTCTGAAAGTTTTCCTCAAAGTATTAAATGGTTACTAACCTCGTTTGTTATTTGTGTTATGGTCGTTTCAGATAAGTATAAAAAAACTTTTCTAGACTAGAATCACAAACAAAATGAACCTTAAAGAATCAGAAAGAACGATTTTTTTGGATCAACAGTCTTTTATGTTTAACTTGATCAATGACTGATTCACGTAGGTTGGAAATGTACTCTCCATTTAATTAATCAATAATTCATTCTGCTGCTAAGAAACCATTAAAACTACAGCTCAGAGAGGCTTCTTATCATTTTCAGATCTGACAGGAACTGAATACATTTAATTAGTTCGTTTTTCACTCCCATTGCTTGAATAATAAGAAGATCAGCCTACCTTACAATAATGAGGGTAGGAGAAATCATCAACAGATCTCTTCAACAGATCTCTCCCCCCCCCCCGCTTATTATTGCAGGGGGGTTCATTACTAGGTATAAAACCCACATTCTTGCCGGTCTAATTAATTCTTTACAAATGGTTTCTTTTTAAGGTTAAAAAGATCCTCATCAATTATGAATGCCACTGACAGAAATCCCGGATTTTCTTTGTTTTAAGCCCAGTTTGATATTTTTTTTACTTTGCAAGATCAATCATATTCAACAAAAAGAGATAGATCATCACGTTCTTATCCGTTTTTTTATTTTTCTAAAAACCTAATTTTCTAAAGCGCTTTTTTTCAAAAACTCGTATGCAGCGCAAAACTTGTGGCCAAAAATTGTTTTAAGGTGCTTTTAGTCTATCTAAATAAAGCCGTCAAACTTTTTTTGAAAATCCGTCCCGGCCAACTCGAGAAATTCCTAGATACGCCTTACGACTTGCTAGCAACCGTTGAGTTTTTCTGAAAGCTTTTTCGACGCCAACATATACTAACTTTAACGAAAGAGCGCATCAACTGCAAACATTTTGTGGATGGTTATGAAAGTTAAGAAATTTTAGCGAATTGATTTGGCTGATAAATCATTCCAGTTTGAAAAGAGGAAAACTGACTCATGCAAATAAAATTTGAGCTCGGGATGGGTTTTTTTCTTCAGACAAATTTCGTAAAGTTATGGGGGTTTAAAGATTGCCATTTTGGCCAATTTGGGACAATTAACGCGCGATATATTTCACGATATTAACGCGTAAGCGGAGATTTAATCCGTCCTAGAAATCATTCCAAACTGGTTGAAAAAAGCTTACTTGCCATGATTGATTTGTTGCAAGGAGCTAAATTTATCTTTTTGTACTTTAAATCGCGTGTGGGGGGATGATTTTCATAAAAAAATTCTATTTTAGAAAAAAAAATTATTTTATTTTAATACATTTAATTTTTTAATGTTAATACTGCTCAATAAAACCTTAAAAGGCGGTTGGAACATTCAAGACGTCGCCCTGATACGAGCAGTCTTGTCTAATTTTGATTTTAGTGCTTGAATATCTTTCAATATAAATATCAAAATCAATATCTTTCCAGCGTTGAAAAACAAATTGACCAAGAATTGCTTCTTCAAAGTCAAAAAGAGAAAAAGTCACCCCATCACAGATCATCCCAGACTTTAATTCCAGAAAAGTACCTCAGACTTTTTCGAAAGTCGGAACTGTACACAGTATAGGATTCGGGGGTGGTAGGGGGGGTTTGGCGGACGACCCTTTCCTCTCAGGGATTCAAACCCATGTCGACCCAAAAGGTCCACTCTTGTACCTTTTTGAGACATCAGATTTCAACTCTCTGCCCCAACATTTTTGGACGCCTCTGGCGCCAGTAAACACCAAACTTGAGAAGAATCGTGCGGCACAAAAAACGCAGTTTTTTTGGTCCACATTTTCCAAAAAATTGCTTGAAAACGCGATTTTGGCCTCTATTTTCTAAAGTTTGCTTGCGGCGCAGAAAATTTGCACAAAATAAGGTCTTCATAGTGATTTGGAGGAGCTCAGGAAATCAATTTGGTCAACCTAGAAAAAGCCCACAATATTTTCTCTAATTTTGTTTCAAAGTTTTAACTAGTTACTTACCTCGTTCGTTATTTGAGACTATGGTCGTTTCAGAGAAGTATAAAAAAACGTTTCTAGATTAGAAACCACAAACAAAATCAACCTGAGAGAATCAAAAAGAAATTTGTTTTTGGATCAACAGTTTTCTATGTTCAACTTGACAAACGACTGTTTTCAAGTAGTTTGGAAATGTACTCTCCATTTATATATCAATAATTCATTCTGCTGGTAAGAAGTCATTAAAAGTACACCTCAGAAAGGCTTTTTTTATCACTTTCAGATCTGACAGGAACTGAATACATTTAATTAGTTCATTTTTTCCCTCCCACCGCTTGAATAATAAGATCATCCTACCCTACAATAATAAGGGTTGGAGAAATCATCAACAGATCTCTTCAACCACCCCCGCTTATTATTTTAGGGGGTTCATTACTATGTATAAAGCACATATTCTTAGCGGTCAAATTAATTCTTTACAAGGGGGTTTCTTTTTAAGGTTAAAAAGATCCTCATCAAATTATGAAAGCTTCATCTCTTTGCCACTGACAGAAACCCAGGGTTCTCTTTGTTTTAAGCCCAGTTTGATATTTTTTACTTTGCAAGATCAATCATATATAGCCTGCACGTTTGTAACTGCTTGGTTGGATATAATCAAAGCGCAAGAGAAGCCTTTGTGAACAATTTTTGCGAGCTAGGTTGTTCAACAAAAAAGCCACAGATCATCATGTTCTTATCCGTTTTTTATTATTCCGAACAAACCTGATTTTCTAAAGCGCCTTTTTCAAAAACTCGTCTGCAGCGCAAAACTTGTGGTCAAAAATTATTTTATGGTGCTTTTAGTCGATCTGAACAAAGCCGACAAAATTTTTCTGAAAATCCGTCCTGGCCAACTCGAGAAAATCCTAGATTCGCCTTACGACTTCCTAGCAACTCTTGAGTATTTCTGAAAGCTTTTTCGGCTCCAAAATGTTCGAACTTTAACGAAAGAGCGCATCAACTGCAAATATTTTGTGGAAGGTTACGAGAGTTTAAAAATTTAAGCGTAATAATTAGGCTGATAAATCATTCCAATTTGAAAGGAGGAAAGCTGATTCATGCAAATAAAACAGTGCTGATTCAACTCAACCGCACAATCAGTTAAATTCAGAAAATTGAACACAATTTTCTTTCAATACATTGGCATAGACCAAAAAAATTGACATCAAGATTTGCTTAGTAACTTACCAGAGCAAGAAAAGCTGCAATTTATTTTGTAAGAGTCAGATCCAAAAATTGGCACTCAAATGAGTTTTAGGCTGGTTTAAGTTTTTGAAGAACTACGCTAGGACGACAGTGATGATTTAAATTCCGGACAAAACAATTAAAACTTGAAATTTAAATTACATCGATTTTAAATTGAGTTGATTGTGGACAAAAAATGATGACACAATTTTTGTATATATTTTCAGCAGAACTAATACGGTGCATTTAAGTTTGCCAAATTCGGTCCCAAATTTAACACCAAATTGACTTTTCGCGGCACTTTTTAGTCAATTAGAAATTACACCAAAACAAATAGTTCAATTGCTGAGAAAAACATATCAAAATGAGCCTTTACAACATCACAACTTTATTTTCAATTTTACTGTATGAAGTATCAAATCCTTAATCAAAATCATTTTGTAGTCGTTTCGTTCTTCTAAGCGTTTTAGACTTAGTCAGATGCTCCTTTTGATACATTTTGCAGCAATTGAGCCAATAGTTTTGACGTAACTTTTGATTGACTATAAAAGCCGAATATGGCAGTTTTAGGGGTTATTTTTTGGACCCGATTTTTGCAAAAAAAAAACACTATTATAATTTTGCTAAATTTTTAAGCAAGTTTTTTTCATCATTTTTGAGTTCAATGGTCCAAAGTCAAAGCATTTTAAGAAAAACGCGTCTTAATTTTCAAAATTTATTAGCTTTGCACGGATAAACTAAATCAGTACCTGAACTAGTTCAATTATTAAGCAATATAATTTAGTGCAGTCTAAAATGGAGATTAACTACTTACAGGAGACAAAATACTTATTTTGGTTAGCGTTTTAAGTCCAAACTCTGCGAAATCAATTTGAGCAAACAAACTGTAGTTTTTCCAGCATTTTTTTCTTCCTACCTTTTGTCTCATTTATGAAAACTTATGAAAATTTTATAAAAATTGCTTTTTATGAAAGTTTTTTTCTTAAACTGCCAGCTTAGTTAGTTTTTTCTGGATAATTTAAATCAACACAACAAGTTGTATGACAAGCGACTCGGGTTAAACAATTAACTAACCTCCGCAATTGAAAATTTTTTTCAATCTTTCAAAACAAGTGACTGAATTTTGGGCCTTGATAATTTCTTCTGCAGACTAGAACAAATATATATATATTGACAGGTCATTTTCTACATTTAGCTACTGGATATCATCGAGAAGCTGATTTTGTTTTTTATGAGTCCCAAACAAAATAATTGTTTCTTCTGAGAACATTTTTGTATAGTTATAGGCGATTTGACATTTGCCAATTTAACCATTTTTGGATAGTTAACGAGCAATTTATCTTTTCCTATCAGCATCGAAGTTTCGAAATGAATTGAAGCGAGTAACTGGGTATGAATAGTTCAACTGAGTTTGGTCAATTTAACCTCAGACGCAGTTTTAAGATGCTCCTAGTATCTATAGAGCTTTTTTTAAACTACTTAAAATGATGCTTTTTTTAAAACGTTTTGTAAACTATTTGTCAAACTTTCGAGTCGTCGCGTTGTCGCTTCTTTTGAGTTTTGAAATTTGTTTAATTATGCGAAACATTTTGAAAAATTGAAAAATCTTTGCTGAAATTTTTCACCTTGACGGTAATTTGGGCTATCGATACAAACGGGAATAAAAGAATCTAGAACATGTTTCAAATGTCGCAGGATAAGCTAAAATGTGAGAAAATTTGAGATAGGGGTGGACTTATCTAGAACGAAACTACATAAAACAAAATGATAACTCACCAATAGGTTCTAAATGTCGTTTTGAACTAACAATAATGGTTTTCTGTTTTTTTTTTCAAAACAAAATTGATAATTTCAGATTCAAGATTTGAGTAGCAGAAAAATTTAAACAAAAATTTTTTTTTAGAGTTATTGAAAAAAATATGTAAGAAATTTTTAGTTCAATACATTCAAGGAATTGAAGACGTTTTAGTTTATTGAATGTATCTATAAAATACCTCATTCATTATAGTGTGGAACACTTTTGAAATATTTTTAAAATACTTTTAGAGTTGAGTATCAGATGACTAAAAAAACCTATTAGAAGTAGGAGAATCAATAATGGAACCTGATCTAAACTACATTTTATGATTGGATAAATTAGATATTTTACCAATGTAAAGTATTTAATATTAACCAATCATGATCCATCTAACTAACAACCCACTTATTTGTAAGTGCTGAAGTTACTTGTAATTTCAGCACCAGAGAGATTTGAATTTAACTTAGAAATTAGTTGGACTCTCCCGAGCACTTCAGCAGCCGCAATAAACCAGTATACCCTAGATCTATTGAGCCTAGCAGAGACTAGTTAAACAACCTGAGACTAGATAGTATAAGAGTAAGATTAGGATCGGTATTAGACTAAGAAGTTGCACGAATCTATCCGGCCGAAAATAAGATAGCGTGACGAGCAGACGGTGTACCCTATCCGAAATTACTCTATGAGTTATACACTCCAGTCCTAACTCATCTGGTGCGACCATAAGCCTCGAACAAGACCTTAATAGCTTAGAATTAACCAAAATAGATTAGAAATTAGACAAAAACATTTACAAAATGTTATACGACAATAATTTAATCGAAATGTCTCTACGACTCAATAGATCAGAGCCAATATTCCGAACCATAACAGAACTACCCGGAATTGGAAGAAGACCTCGAACCAGAGACGACATACGACAAAGTAGAAACTTGCCATATAGCTATATGATAGTTCGGCAAAAGCCAGAACAAACTTTTATATTTAGAATACTACTGGCAATGAATTTAGATTTTCATTTGCAAACATAAAACCTTGAAGTTAATCTTCAAAATCATTTCAGGCGCTAAACAAAATTATTAATATACAATAACGATTGATAAAAAGATCTAAGATCGTTTTCCTAAAATTCTGCAGCAATATACAAAACATGTTTGAAAAATATTTATTGAAAAATAAAAAATAAAAATTAGTAGCATGACAATAAATGGTTAGTAATCATAAATCATCCTGTTGTTCCAGCTCCATCACCTAAAACATAACAGCAATCATAAACCCACTAATATCATCAAAACACTAAATCTTTCCTTTACACAAATTTAAAATTTTATTAAAACTTAAATTCACTTAATTTTAAAACCAGATCATCAAGGCTTATCCTTGGATCTTAAATCATTTTCTACTTAATTAAATTTTAAATTTGATCATCAAGGCTTATCCTTGGATCAAACAGAACAACTTTGTTCTCCCCCACCCACTTAATTAGTGTCTAACGACCTCAAACGTCGATTCACTACCCAACCCTTTCTAAAGACCTAAGACTAATAGAAATTTTTAAACAAAACTAATCATTCAAATTAGGATAAATAGTGAAGAACTTCGGTTATTCATCCTTCACTTGACCCCCCCTCTTACCAGACCCAGGATAAATCTTAGACTTAGTAAGTTTAAAATAGTATCTAACGAACTACTCGCGTTCTAATTATACCTGAACCTTGTGGATCGATTTACTATTCTCCAACCCTTGAACACAATCACTACCCCTAAGTAAGATTAAGTAAGTTAACACCTTAACTTATACTAGCCACGAGAAAGTAAAAAATCATTCTTCGGAATCGATATACTTTTCTCTCCAACCCTGAACAAATAGACCCAGGTTAAGCTAACCAAAAAATCGTAAGAACTAACAGTTTAGGAAAATAGAAATCATTTAACAACCTTTTGCATCCGTCATCCTAAACCTTATGTCATTTAAAAACCTAGGAAATAAACAAACAATCGTTTTACACAATTGTGAAATAGATAACAAAAAATACGACCTTGTAATCACACCTCATACACAAACAGTTGGATACATTCGAACAAAACGACAAACACTAAAAAGAAAAATAATAACGAAACAAAGACAAATAACACGAAAAAGATTTTCAAAAAATCGAAACGCATTTTCAGAATCAGAAACCAACAGTTTAGACGAACTTTACAAACTAAAAGAATCAATAGATAAAAATTACCCACTTCACGATCAATTATATTTTTCTGACTCAGAAACAACTTCAAATTCATCAAAAAGAGGAAAAAGAAGAATAAAAAAGCAGTATAAACACAAACCAGTACATTTATACAATTGGAATCAACCAATTCGACACATTAATAATTACATATTAACAGTCATCGAACGAAAAAATGAGCTCAACGCACACTCCAGGTGAAGAAAGTCCAGATGATGATGAAATCTTTCCTTTTATAGTAGATGCAACCACTGATAGAGGACAGCATATATTTTGCAAAAATTTACTATTAAATTTATTTGAACCCGGAATTAGTCCATGTAAAACAGAGTTCCCAGATGTAAAAATCAAAAGACAAATCATAGACCACTACTTAAAAGATATATGCAACATAACACAACAGTATGGAATCTACTCCATAGAATTCACCTCACCAAACCATAATAATAGAAAATATACAATTCAAACAGACGATCTTGATTTAGAATTTTCAAAAGTTTTTTCAGAATATATAAAAAGCATCCAATATCATAACTCACAAAGAGCAAACTCCATATTCACCAATGAAGTTTTCGCAATAATATATAGTTATATTTCGATATTAGAAAACGAAATCCCAATAACAAATGTCTCACCGACAGAAACATCTAAACATTTAAGAGTACGACATGAAATCACACTACTCTCTAGTTATTTAAACATCATTAAGGAAAATTTCACGAAAGACGACGTTTCACAACATACAAAACACGATCTACAAACAATTTTGGCATGGTTCATAATAGATTATTTCACACACAATATTGATTTAATTGCACAAGCAAGAAAAAATTTTAGACCCCAAAACTCGAACGATGATACCGCTATCACAGAACAATCAGATTATGTTTGGGACCCCGAGTGGTCTCATCCCGCATTTATAAGCTTCCCACAAACAATCTCAAGTCAAGCAATAAGTACAATATCTTACATAAGAGATTATGTAAAAGTAATACCATTAACCATTGATGCGACACCATTAAACTATAATACATTTTTACCCGATACACAAAATAATAGTTTAAACTCTACAGTTATACAAAATGAAAACCTCAATGGAACTAGGAATCTTACTCAACAAGATATCCAGACACCATCACACTTCATAAATGAAGAAATTGTACACACAACAACTACACAACAAAGTATTTCACCAATACGCCCAAATTTAACAACACCAAGAAATACAAATCCTTCACAAACACAGGTAACCTTACAATCAACCGTTAAACCTTCGGTTGCCCCTAAATATTCACATATGGATTACCAAACATACAGACCCATGACAATACCATCAAAAACACGCAAAACATTCACTAGAAACAACTTTACAGACCATAATTATAATTATACACATCCATCAAAAACATATAATCAACCACAAAGAAATTTTAACCAATATACAAGATCTCGAAATTGGGATAACCCAATGACCCAACCTAATTCAATAAATTTCCAAACAAATCCTCCACAGGATCACAGTGAAAATTACCCATTTTTTCAACAAAATAAAAATAAAAAACAGACATCTTATCAAATGGATTATTTATCCTCAGATGATGATTTCTTACAACCAGATATATTTGCACCAAATACTCAAGAATATCGTAGACAAGGAATACAGAAAACACGTACAAATCATAGAAATTTTTCTCCACAACCAATAGATGCACAACATCAACAACCAATTCAACAACAAAATCTAATCAATACACAATCTTTTCAACCAATTCAACAACAAAATCCAATGACTGCACACTCGTATCAAGCATCACAAATGCAAAATGAAATACCACTCCCATATTATCTCCAACAACATGAAATAACAAGAAACCAACTATCAAATTTTTCTCAAATGCCAAATGCAGCAGAATCATTACAAATGACAATGAATCCATACCTTATGGGTGGATCATCAATAACATCAAACAAACCTTTAATGGTTTTCACAGGAACAGACCCTGAATATTCTGTAGAAGATTATTTAAATGCAGTAACAGCAAACCTGATTTTAAATATTGGACCTGAACCAATTAATACGCCACTACATCAAAATTGGATACATCGACGCACAGCGTTAATACAAACAACCTTAGATGGCGCAGCCCAAAAATGGTTTTCAGTACTACCTCTAGAAATAAAATCAAACTGGAAAAGGTTTACACAGGAATTTTCAAAAATGTTTGACTCCGAAAGAAACAAACAACAACAAAGAGTTTTATGTAATGAAATTCGCAGATTACCAAACGAAACCATCAAACAAATAGCAGTACGAATCGAAACACTAGTTCGAAAAGCATATTCATTAAATACACATGACTATAAAAACACAAAGATGACAGAAATCTTAATGATGACCTTAACACCACAATTAAGAAAAATAGCAATAAAAAAGAGAGCATCCCATCCTTCTTCAATTCGAGAACCCGATTTAGATTTTCGAAAACTAGTAGACAAATTAGAACAAGCAGAAATCACGATGAAACTAGAAGAAACGGAAAATCTGAAATTACAATACGTTAACAGAATTGAAACGACTCCTACTAATATTAATAATATACAGGAATCAGAGACAGACCTCGTTGAAAAAATCACTGAAATACTCAATATTTACGAAAAGAACCCAAACTTTAAAGGCAAACCATCTTTCAAAAAATGGTGTAATTATTGCCGACGATACGGACATAGAATTTCCGAATGTAGACAAAAACAGCAAGACAATCAAAATAAACCTCAAAAATATAAAGAACCAAATAAATCATTCTATCAATACATGAAAAAAGATCAAAATCTACCGAACAAAACAGTTTACAGCAACAACAGTTCAGGAAAACCACTCCCGAACAATACAAATTATACAAGAAATCAATCACCATATAACTCAAGTTATAGAGGAAGATCACCAGAACGAAGAAACACGAATAATTCATCACAAAATCACTACAATAGACCAAATAGTCGAAATAACTACTCCAGATCAAATTCAAATACACAACGATTTGTTTCTAGATCTAATTCCCAATCAAGAAATAACTACTATCCAAACAACCAATCACGAAATTCATCATACAATAGGAATAGAAACTACTCCTATAATCGAAATAGAAGTTATTCAAACAACCGAAACCAGAATTACCCGAACAATCAATCAAGGAATAACTCATATAATAGATCGAACTATAACAGACCAAACAATAATTACCAAAACAGATCGCGAAATAATTCACAAAATCGACACCCAAGTTATAATAATCGTTATAGAAATTATTCCCAATCACCACACCGGAATAATAATAACCATAATAATTCTAATAATCGCCACAGAAGTAGTACACCTAAACATCAAAGACAAATCAATCAAGTACAATCTAATCCAGAAACAACATCAGACCCTCCAGGTATTGATGACACAGTAACTGATACGTTACAACTCAATCAAATAAACTGTACATCATCAGATTCAGAAAGTGATACTGAAAACACTCTTTCTATCAATATGATAAAAGTCGAAAATGACTATGAATCTGTCATATATGAACAACCTTTTTCATCACACATATATGAAAATCAATCAGAATTTCTTCAAAATTATTACACTACACCCATAAATTCCACACCAACGACGCAAGAAACAAATGAGATTAACACTACAAATCAAACCAATAAAAATACCAAAACAAAATGCTTGAATACAAACCACATTTATCAAAATATACAAAAAGAACAACCCAAAGAAAAAATTTGGACAATACCATTTCTCTTAGAAAGCCCAAGAAATAAAGAATTTCAACCACCAGACCTTGAAATAGATTTTTTAATTGATTCAGGAGCAGAATCAAACATAATAAACATCCCCACATGGAATGAAATAAAAACTTTACACCCAAAGCTAACACCTCTTGAAACCTCCAGTAAGTTAGCAACAGCACAAGGATCAACATTGATAAACTACAGAAAAATCCAATTATTTCTCCTCCCCACCAGAACAATGGAACAAAGCAAAATTTTAAATAAGCCATTTAAACAAATATTCCATATCACTGACATTAAATATAATATCATTGGAATACCATTTATTTCGAAGTATATACCAACAATTAACATACTAAATAGTAAAATATTAATCAAAGATAAATATACAAAAACAAAAGAAACATCCTTAACATTTTTTCAAAGATTAAATAAACAACCACCATTCTTTTCAAAATTCTACCCGATATTTAACCAACAAAGAAAACACCTAAAACCACTATCAGGAAATATCTATAATTTTTCAATCAAACAAGTTCACCAATATGATAAAGAACAAAACAAACAAAAATTTTATATGTCAGAATTTGAATTCAAACCTATTCACAAATTTTTCAAAATCACAATCTCATCCATAAAATATTTGAAAAATTCGAATTCCGATATCATTTCCTTACATGTCTATAATAACACACCTTACCAAGTAACATTACCTTTAGGACTTTTAGGATATTGTGAAACCAACGCTACAATATCACCAATACACGAAAAAGCCTATCGCGTAAATAATATACTCCAATTACTAGATATTTGCCAATCTACAATTCTTAATGAAGAATTATCTATAAATAATATAATAAGTAACGAAAACAGAAATACGGATTATTTCACAAAAACTCCATATTTCAAACCTACATTCAACATAAGTAACTACACAGAGGATCAACAAAAATTTTTAACAATGTTTAATTTCCAACATTCACAAATAACACAAGACGAATTCGAAAAATTAGCCAAACAGCTAATTAAATATTCATCAGTCTATGCAACATCAAAATTCGATGTTGGAAAAATCAGTTCATCACTACATCTCCCGTTAAAACCAGACGCAGTTTTCAAAAAACAGAGAGCAAGTAAAGTACCAATTCACTTACATGATAAAGTAAACAGATTACTCGATATTTTAGAACAATACAACATTATATCACCAGTTAATAAAGAAGAACAACCAAAAGGCAACACATTTATCAACCCCGTTATCATTCTAGCTAAAGGAGAATCATTAAAAATCGTTCTCGACGCTAGATACCTCAATTCACTCATAGATGAATCAAAATGTAATTGGCCCATTGAACCAATACAAGTTATTTTAACAAAAATAAACGGCAAATACTTTACAACCGCCGATATGAATAGTACATACAATCAAATGCCACTAGATGAACAATCACGACGTTTAACACAATTTGTTATCGGAAACCAACAATATGAATTCAACCGCTTATTCTATGGAATATCCATAGGACCAGCAGCATTTTCAGCTTTTATGAGCAAAATTTTTAGACCACTAATACTCAAGAAAAACGCAATCACCTATTTAGACGATGTTTTTATGCAATCACAAACAAAAGACGAGATGTTCAATGTTTTAGAAAAATATCACCAAATACTTCAGAACGAAAATCTGAAGGCCGCCCCCGATAAATCACACTTCTTTTTGACAAGAGTTAAATTCTTAGGACATAATATAGAAAGAAAAACAATCACTCCATTGAAATCACGCATTGACGCTATTCAAAAACTTCAACCACCAACAAATAAAAAGAAAATCCAAGAATTTCTTGGAATGTTAAACTTTTTAAGTAAATATGTTTATAAAATGCAATTATATCTACGACCATTTTATAACATCCTTAGACAACAAAATAATTTTGAATGGAACACAGAACATCAAACACGATTTGAAGAAGTAAGGAAACTTTTAACTGAACAAATTTCAAACACAATTCCAGATTCAAATCAACCATTTTATGCAATGTGCGATGCTTCGAACTTTGGCATCGGTGCAGCACTATTACAATCACATAATGGTACAAATAAAATGAACCTCATATCAGCAAATTCTCGATTATTCACTCAAGCAGAGCTACGACTCTCAACTCTAATGAGAGAATGTACAGCCATAATATATACACTGACAGAATATGAATTTCTGATACTTGGATCAAAACATCCAACAGTTCTATTCACAGACCATAAACCAATCATCTTTCTCTTTACACAAAAATCTAACCCAAACCACCGAGTTTACAGATTTCAACTAATTCTAATGAAATTTCCAAACTTACATATAGTTTGGACTGCAGGAAAAAATCTTGCATTACCAGACACCTTAAGTCGAAATACACCACCTGAATTACTTACACGAAAAACAACAGTTGAAATACCCAAAAACATAAAATTCTACCTTGCAGAAAACGAAACATCACCCCGATTGGAATGCAAATATGCAGTAAAAACTGATATTGAACAATCACAAATAAATAGTTTACAACATTTCCCACTTTATTTAGATTGTCAAAATAATCATTATGAAGTTGATTTACTTGGAACATCAACTTTCAAACCAATCCCATATTCTCAATGGATAAAAAATAACACCCAACAAAAACGAACAAAACAACACCCGCCTAAGAAAGACCATTTTCCACTAATTGAAAAAGAAGATTTAACTGATAAAATAAATTTATCAGGACCACAAACAAATGATTCAAAATACACAATAAATCAAGTTTTTGACCTTCACGACCCACTTGATACAATACCCTTATCTAAATTAGAAATCGAAAACATTTTTCTCCCCCCAACAGAAATAATTACAATTTCAACACTGAAACAATATCAAAACCTTGACCCAGTAATTCGACAACTGAAATCATGGCACAAATATAAAACTAAACCTATCAAAGCAGATTCAACCATTCTAGGAAACAAAACACTCCTCCGATACTTTCGCAAATTTAACAACACAACAATTAACGAAAATACAGACCTTTTAGAGTATAACCTGAATGAATCTACAGTTCCATGTCTCCCTTTAAGTATGATTCTTATAGCTTTTAATATTTCACATACACAAAATATTAAAGGACACTCTGGATCAGAAAAAACATATTCAAATTTTATACAAAATTTTTACTTCCCAAATGCACCAATTTGGATAAAAGTACTATGCAATGACTGTATAGTATGTCAACTAAATAAACCTTACCCAAATCAAAAACAAATAGCACAAAAACAAGATTTTAAAGGACAAAGCTTGTACTTTAACCATCGTATCTCATTTGATACCAAAGGACCAATTTCACCCTCATCAGAAGGAAACTCCTACATTATGGTAATTGTTGACGCATTTACACATTATGTAGCACTTAACCCAGTACCACATTGTAACGCTTATTACGCTTACACAACACTCTATGAACACTGGATAGCAAAATTCGGACTACCAGAAATTTTAGTTACAGACAACGGTACAGAATTCATAAATAATGAAATTATCACACTATGTCATTTATATAACATTAAACACAAACCACGTACATCTCATGCACCTTGGACAAACGGCTTAGTCGAAGGTATGAACCGTTCATTACAAGAATATCTTAGATGTATCATCAACGGAAATGATACAAAATATACCGAATGGTCAGCAGATGTAAAATTATTTCCCTTAGCATATAATTCACAAATAACGACAACTTTAGGAATGTCACCATACGAAATGGTTTTTAACCAAAAGCCCCGCAAACCAATAATGTTTACAGCAAATTCTCATAAAAACGCACAAGGTTATTGTCAACCAAATAAAGACTCAATTTGTTATAACCTACCTTTACATACACACGATGAAGATCATTTTCATCACCCACAAATTCTTAAACTAGCCTCCGGTACACACACCGAATGGATTCTAAATAGAGATAAAAAACACAATGAAATTTATCAAAAAATAACAAAAAAGTTATTACAAAGACAAAACATTAATGAACAAATCAATTCACGTTTTACACCAGCCTCCGAATTAAAAATTGGAACATTTGTTTTAATACCTAATTTTAATACTCAAAAAGGAATTTCTAAAAAATTACAACCCCTTCGAAAAGGACCATACCAAATAATTGCAAAACCCACTGATGTCACATATAAAATTACCGACTCAAACAAAAAAGAAATCGTTCAACATCGAAACAACCTATTACCTTATTACCCAAAAGAATACGCACTCCGCGAATTAACTCAATTATATTCTTTCACAGGATCAAAAATCATTCAAAAAGAACCACATCTGAAAAACACAGAACAAAATGATAACCCCACCGAAAATCAAAACACAAAACCAACCGCCACCAAAAACAATACACAAAACCATAAAGAATCTCCAAAACAAAGAAAAAATAGAAAAATGACCGAACAAATAATACCCCAAGAACAAATCGACAAATCAGAAAATAGAAAAACAACAAGACTCCGAAATCAACCACGTAAAAACTATAAAATATTCATCCCCCAATCTAAAATTTTAAAGAAAGTGGAATTTCAAAAGTAATTCTAACATTGCTTCACAATCTTGAAACCTCCGAAACATTTTTCATTTACATTTTTCAAAATAACATGCTGACAAGTACGTAATAATTCTAGTTCAAAATAGACCAATAGGATTCATCCAATCCGTCACTTTCTCTAACTCAAACTAAGACCAATTAGACGAATCATATAGAACTCCAGGCACATCTATAACTATAACTTTACGACCTCCAGGTCAAAAATAAGCAAACCACTCCAACTTGACAACTAAAATAAATATCACCATAATACCGTACCCCTCCCTTATCTAATAACCCAAAGATCAACAATATTTCCCCAACTCAGACCACGAATACCCCCAAAGCAAATTTGTTAACTTAGCCTAAAGTAACAAAATGAACATTTTAATTAGCCTAAAGTATAAAAATCTCACCATACCCCGGATCATTTGACAAACAAAAATAAAGAAAAAGACGACCTCCCAGTCACCATGAAAATTGCCCCCAACAATTTTTTACAAAACTCAACCCACTTGTCAAAAAACTAATAAATAATCCGACCACACTAGAAAATCGCCTCAAACAGCAAAAAATATTCGACCAAGAGATCATTTCTTAAATGCTCTTCTCTCAATCAGTTACTCAAATACTCATAAATCTTAAACATTTTTTTACAATACTTGAAACCTTTATAATATTTCTTTTTGATATACTTGAATCTTTTCTAATAATCCTAATCATTTTTTGTAACATTTTTTTAATTTTCTACACTATACTCGAACTATTCCTCCAACTTTCCAAAACCCTTGATTACATCCACAGGTACGAGTCATATAACTTGTCTAAATGATACGAACAATTTTCAGTAGAACCGATATTTTTTTATTGTTTGTAATTTTCATAACATTTTTATCATCCCTCATTTTGACAATATGTAAATGTATAAAGAAAGCAATCTTCACATTTGCCCTAGCAACAATCCTTCTAATTCTTTTTTTGGAAGAATACTATAATAAACATAAACCTTCCCACTAAAGTAACAATTCAAAAATCCATCAAAAATTGCTACCCAACAGTCACAGAATCAGTCTTCACCGACATCATCCCAAGATAACCAAACACCACCTTCAACTACTCAAAATCCTCAAACATCTACACGAATTTCTTTTCAAGACAATCCATACACTTTTGAAGAACGACATGCTCGTTTATCAGAACCACTAGAACCAGTTCAACGACAAGCACCTTTAAGCGAACCAACATATAACCTATACCCAACACTACCACAAGAACTAAGTAGAATAAGAAATTCTAGTCAAAACCAAAATACAGTCGAAATAAATAGACAAATTATACATCCTCGACGAAACAGAAATCTTCAAACTCCCCGAGTTCATTTTGATATACCTCAATCCCCATCACAAAACACTCCAGAAAACCCCATTGGTATATTACCAGAAACCCCTACGCTTCTTTCACAACGTAGCACCTCAAGCCTACCATCAGATTACTTAGGTTCAACACCAACATCTGAGCAAATACGTGAAAATCCTTTCAACCCCACAAACCAAACATCACGATTTCCATATTGGACTACACATTCATTTACACAAGGTGAACCAAATTTAGTCAATGACCCCATAGATATTTCTACGGATACAACAACATCCTCATCACTACCAGAAACATTATCACTACCATCAACACCATCAATAAGCCAGATTTCACCACCACCTTTTAACTTAAATTTTCCAAATAATCTCGACGCCAGATATCGAGAACAATCATCAATAAATATTCCTTTAAGACTAGATTGGAATACATTTACAGCACCTCCACCACTATTTGGACAACATCAAGAAAGTAACCGCCTATTTGGACAACATCAAGAAAGTAACCGAATTATTAATTTTTCTCCAACTCCTTTTTCTAGTAATCTCAAATCAAAACATAAACCCTTCCCCTCGTACAGGACCACAAGATTTATTAGTAACACATTACGATTGTGAAGAAAATGAACAAAAAACACTACATAAATATGCAATAAATCAAGTATCACAATGTGAAACAGAACCACAAGCTATAGAAACCACAGATGTAATAGCAACACTCTATTCAAAAGCCCGAGCAACAACAGTTACAGGTTATAAATTCACAGCAACATTTTCCGAAAAGAAAGTACATTGTTCACAAGTCTCGAACGGAAACAAAAACCGACTTGACCATGAATCATTCTATCAAAGTAATTTAGAACGTCTTTTACTTCTCAATCCCGACGATTGTAAAAATGAATTACTTAGACTAAACATCACACGAAATAAAAACTCCCAAAGAAAGTTAGTTAATTTTCAAGTTTTTCCAGACTCTGTACATCAATCACAACTTGAAAGACACCAAGGACATATAAAACTAGACGAAAAATACCCGTATAACGGCGCACACGGACGATTAACCTATGACCTACACGATAAACATTGGATACCACACATTGGTATAAATGACCCATCAAACTGCAAAGCAGACACAAAAAATAAAGGATACCAAGAAATAATGTTTTTTGATTGGAAAATACAACTCGAAAAAATACAACTAACACGAGATTTATCAGATAATACAATGATCTATCAAGGAATCCGATTACCTTGTAAAAATGATCAAGGTTATTGCGACCCTACAACGAGAACACAAGCAACAATTGTTTGGTTCCCCGAAGATACATGTACAACATTTCAAGTAGCAAAAATACACGCTCGTATGATAAAATTTCACGAAAAATATTTTATACAATCAATTCCATATGAACAAGTCCATCCATCACGAAAACTAAGTTCTAATTTTAGAAACATAGACAATATAGAAAATAAATTGACACGTTTTCAAATATATCAAGAAACAGAACTTGCATGTAAATACAGAAACCCACTTCACAAAACACAATACTCTGAAATATTAGTTGAATACGAAAAAGGATTCGACATGACCACTGGAAAAGTAAAAATCGACCCATATGCCACAGGTCATCCTCCAAACGAAGGAACATCCTATATACCAGTTAATTTTGAAAAAAGCAACGGACAACCTGGTGGACATCTAAAACCCCATGACACCAGAAGCACACGCTTACAAGAATTATCACTAATGAATACTACATATTTCGGTAATATCCACTATGATATTCATTTAGATATGAAACTAGATTATACAATTAGCCGAATTTTTCAAGAAATGTCACTCTCCGAATTAGAAACACTACACCAACTATGCGAATTAGAACGAACACAAATATTACAATCACTTGCACTAGCAGTGTTAAAAATACCCTATGCAGGATACTTATTATCTGGAAATAGATCAAATTTTTTAGACTATGAAGGAAACATCTTATGGTTTTATACTTGTACTAAAAAAATATCACCACTATACGTTTTTGAAGATAAAAGATGTTATAAAAGAATCCCTATCTTTTATAAGAATAAAGTACATTTCGTGGATACACTTTCACGAAGAACCTATTTCTGGGATACCGCAGTCCCATGTGGATCAGAAAACAGCCACAATGTAGTACAACTAAACCCTGATGAAAATAAATATTATCTTCTCACTCCATATCCCACATTAATGCAATCACTCAAAAAATTTTCACCAGAAAGCATTCGCGCTATTGCTCGAAACCCAAATATAGACTTACAATCAATAGGAATCTATTCAAAATCAGATATTCAACATCACATTAGAACACAACAATTCCAAGAATTATTAACACAAATGGACACTATACAAAGACAATCAATAGACCAAAATTTACGCAAACTTGCAGAAACCGCAGGATTTGCCGATATCTACACGCAAGACTATAGCGGATATTTTAAAGACATTAAAGATTATATATATCTAAACGGTGAAAAATACCGTCCCCAAGATATATCACCAATTAACATTTTTAGCTTTGTTACACTCAAAAATGAGATCCTCGATTTTCTAGGATGGCCCTATTACATCTTAGAAAAATTGACTATTTTATACGCAATGTTTAACTTTATTGGATTTCTTTTCTCACTTTTAAAAGGAATCTACAACACATGTGCTATACACACACAAGTAAACAGACAAGCAAGCGTAGCACGCATACTCTTTGCAGGATTTTTTGGAATCTTTTCTACATCTATAAACAAAATTCTTTTAGACGCACAAATAAAAGAATATAACACAAAAATAGCAACACGACAAAATACATACGACGAAGAACATAACAATGTAGACATAACGCCAACGGCACCACAATTACCACCCCTACCAAATAACCATCCACTATCCCTAGTCCCACGAAATTTTCGAAATTTAGCCATCACACATAATCCAAATTTTCGACTCACCACATCACAAAGTCCCATTCAACATATAATGACACACCAGTCACAAGATGATAATACTTATGAACAAATTATTGAACAACCCCATACCACCGCTTTTCAGTCTCAAAATAATCATTTTTTTAGCCCACGATGAGCCGCCAACTTGGATCACTACACCGATCAAATTCCCACCCAACCAATCTTACCTCTCCAATCCCAATAATACCACTTTTTGCTTTTCCGCCACCCGATTTTTCACCTAGTAATGTAACATCAGGCATGAATTCCGACACTAATTCACACATCTCAGTTTTATATTCCATCTCACAACTCAATAACCCGAATATTGAAACCCCCGATGAATTTGCCGACTCAGAACCATCCCCATCCAATAATTTTCATAACTCTTCTAATTTTTCTCAACCCCCTTTTCAACCCATATTATCCAATAACCCTGACCCAATCACTCCCACACCCTCTTATGCTTCCCAAGTTACCCCAACCTACTCCTCATACCATTCTGACCAATCATCTCATTCTCCAGACACCCCTCGAATCTCCCCAGAGCTAGATAATTTTATTACCCTTCAACAACAACCCTACCACCTTAATACCCCAACCATAAACCAAATCTCCTCCACAATAAATTCATCCAACCCCCCTACCCCTACACCCTCTTCAAATTATACTGAATCCTTAGCACCATCATCCACATCAACTGAATCTTCACTCAACACTAATAGAGCTTACCGCACTTTTAAAAGAAAGTTCCCCAACCATCCTTTCCCAGCAAAACCAGGAACAGCCCGTGAATACATCAACCACCCCAAGCATACTAACACAAAAGAATTTTTAGCCATCACCTTACCCTCATTCCCACAATACACCTTAAACACCCCCCACGACACTAACGAAACACGCAACTTTGTAGATGAATACGTTTTGATGCCCACTCTCTCTTGTACCTCATATTATCATTTTACTAACCCTCTTTGCTTACCTTTATCTAACACTCACATCGATATAGAGCGAAATACGGACATGCTATATCGGCTCACTACACCACTAACCGCTAGACAATTTACTTACGTTGGATATAAAAAATCACTAAAAACACACACTGCACCTAGAGCTAACGAATATACACTCGAATACTATGATCACAACATCATCAGAGCTAACCAAGATCAATTCTTAGACGACGATCGCTTCGCTAATCCACAAATTACCGAGAAATTTTTCATCAAGACACCATATATATTTACACTAAACATCTTCGACCGAAAGTTTGATCACATTATTTCAGAAGCACTAACAGACACACAAGCATACGAAAGTTTTAAAGAACGCTTCCAAATATTTTCACTAACCTTTCATTTCCTTGCACCACACGAAAGAGATTTACACTGCTCACACGATATTATGTTGCGCACTAAACAAACCCACACATATAGTTATTATCGCTTCATCCAAAATCACTTTGACCTACACACACCCTCTAGACAACCACACCATCGTTTTCAATTCATTAATTCCAAATACACTTCACCATTTTTCCTAAATTTCACATATTGCATTAAAGATACTAACCTTCATGGTATTCTTCGTAATTATGACCCCATAACCCAAATGTACATCTTCTGTCCCATCACCAAGACCTTCAACGCCGAAGAATCCCGACCCTTCCTTATCCCGCACGAGTTTGTACAACCTATAGAAATCCCAATTTTAGAATTCATCCACAACACTACATTCAATCACAAATTATATAATCTAATCCAAAACACACCTTATGAGTTTGCAGTTGGCACTGAAGAACTAACCACTATCAAGGCACTCCAATTGCTTTGGCCACTGCTTCAGACTAAAAATATCATCCGCATCTTAGCTAAACTACTAACAACTTCAGAACTAATTCACGACATCTTCCCCCACGGTTTTTTCCCCGACGACTAACAGGTAAGTATGAATTAAATGAATATTACTAACTAATTAAAATATTAAAAAAAACTCACCATACTTTATCCATGTTTTCTTTAGATTTTTAGCCTTCATCCGACAGTCACCTACAAAAACCACAAAAAACAAATGAAGATCGCAAATTTCATCAAACAGATTTCAACAATTCTATTAATCTCTTACACTTATAAATTAATAAATTTAATACCAATGCAGTAAATTCATTTCTAAAATTTTCCCCACAAGCAGTAAATCTAATTATGATGAAAATTTGTAACTTAAAATTCCCCCATAACTAGCAGTAAATTTCCAAATTCTATGCAGTAAATTAATAAAATGCAAATGCAGTACTAACCTTTTGATATTCTCATTTATTCGCACAAAAATTCTATCCACACTCGCACAGCTCGCCCACGAAGAATTGTTTAAAATAATGAATTTCAGTTTCAAGTTTTCACACTCAACAACTCTAACATATAATAACATGTTTCAAACTTTCCTTTAACCCGGTTGGAAAGGAATCATATATTAAACAAAACTAACCAACGCAGCTTACTAAATACCACAAATCATAGAATAACAGCATGACTAAGAAAAGGAAACCAACGGTACCCAAACCGGATTAACCCAGTTTAAAACTGGATAATTTATTCTTTTGAAGACTATTATAAAGTCTAAGAAAGAAATAATAAAACACAAAAAAGTCGAAAGACAAACCCATACCACGAACAATTTACTTTTTGGAAAAAGGACATAACCAACAAGACATAAGAAAAACCACAACAAACCCAACATAAAACGTTGTCACATAACAGGACCCCTCACAAAAACCGCATGAAATCATACTCCCATTCCTGGCCTAACCCACCAGGAAGGACGTCCTGAGCATGCTCTATAGCCGGCCTAACCCACCGCGCTACATCCACGCTTTGTGACCACACCTCTATTTCTAATAAGAGCTACTCAAGTGTGAGTAACTCTTCAAAATAACCGAACTAAAACAAAAAGCTTTTGTGAAAACAACTAACTAAAATCATAATTAAAA
The DNA here is from genome assembly GCF_963678635.1 of Symsagittifera roscoffensis. Classification (NCBI taxonomy): domain Eukaryota; kingdom Metazoa; phylum Xenacoelomorpha; order Acoela; family Convolutidae; genus Symsagittifera; species Symsagittifera roscoffensis. Next base: position 3,809,107 of record NC_087067.1, read on the forward strand.
AATATTAAACTAATAAATGTTTTATAAAATGTAAATTACATTATGCAATACATAGATCAGAATACAACACCAAGGACGAACATCTAAAGACAAAACGACCCCACTACACTCGAGAGAGAATGACCAACCACAATCGATATGCCACTCACAATCACAACTCAAAGGATTTAGAGTACGACTTGACTTCGCAGAAAAGGACTTCATTGAACAAGACCAATGACCACCTCGATGTTCAAGTATACGTACAGATCCGAGTAACCAGGCATCCCCTCCACGCACAATCTCCACGCCATTCCCAAACTAGATCAGACACAAAAGAAGTTCTCCACGCAGAACAGAAAAACCTGACATAGCCAACCATTCTGAAATCAGATTTGAGTTTGTTGCGAAGACTTAGTCGTTGTCACTAGAAGACACAACGTCTTATGTCTCTAACTCCAGCTTCCTGGAACTTCTTTAACAAAAAGGAAACAGAAGAAATAAGATGTTCGCCAAACACCAACTTCCATCATCCATCCTTCGAATTGCAGAAGAACTATTCTAAAAAACTCTGTAAAACCCGGATGGGTGGAACCTGATCTAAACTACATTTTATGATTGGATAAATTAGATATTTTACCAATGTAAAGTATTTAATATTAACCAATCATGATCCATCTAACTAACAACCCACTTATTTGTAAGTGCTGAAGTTACTTGTAATTTCAGCACCAGAGAGATTTGAATTTAACTTAGAAATTAGTTGGACTCTCCCGAGCACTTCAGCAGCCGCAATAAACCAGTATACCCTAGATCTATTGAGCCTAGCAGAGACTAGTTAAACAACCTGAGACTAGATAGTATAAGAGTAAGATTAGGATCGGTATTAGACTAAGAAGTTGCACGAATCTATCCGGCCGAAAATAAGATAGCGTGACGAGCAGACGGTGTACCCTATCCGAAATTACTCTATGAGTTATACACTCCAGTCCTAACTCAATAAGAATGGTTACTCGGTCAATTAGTGTGTGTGAATCAGCCATTAGAGTGAATACCCTTTAGCAAATTAGATCAGAATATTTTGTTTAAAATAGAACTGAAAAAAGCATTTAGGTTGAATTGGAAAAATTATACCAAATATGACCTGTTTCAATCAGCAATCAGCGCATTTTGTTCAAAGCGTCCATTTACAATCAAACTTAAAGAACAGCTTGTGCGAAATTGAAGACAACATCGGGTAACTTAAGCTTTTTAAATGTTCAAAGTAGGTCTTTTTTGTAAATTAGATTATAAAACATGTTCTTAAGGTTGTGGATTTTGTTAACTACTGTTTTCATTTAAGAGGGGGGCATGGTGTTCTACGGCTTGTATTTTTTACTTTCAAAAAAATGATCGAGGAGTTTTTCTAGGGCTGTTGAAAAAAAAAAACTCTTGAAATATTTTGCTGCCATTGGCTCCAAGGGGAAATGTTTTGCTGCCCAATGTGATTTTTTCAATTTTTTTTGTCAAAATTATCCAACTTCTTTTTGAAACTACGAAATCTAAAACACAGACCTTTAAGGGTGATCGGAACTTTCAGGGCTTCATCCTGATACGAGCAGTTTTTTACAGTTTCAAACAGAATGAGTTGACAAATCCGTTTGCTCATTTTAGTTCACATAAGTTATTAATCAAACAGCTCCAATATGAGGCCCGATATAAACGTTGGCAATCAATGGTTGAACAAAACTGCTAGTCATACAGTTTCTATTTATGAAATTAATGCTCATTATACAAGTTCAAAGTTGATACAGTGTAAACCTTGCTTACTAGAACTTGCATGATTAAGAGTGAAATATAAACTGTTCTTGTTTGTTAATTTTAATTTCTCGTTATAAAAAGACTGTCTGACTACGGTATCAAATAAAATGAAAATTGACACAATTTTTTTTGGAAATTGTTTATCTGAAATTGGACATGATTTAACGTCTAAATGAAAATTGAATTTTTCCCCCATTTGGGATTTTTTGTATTGGAAATATTGGTAACCAATAAATTTTCAAAAATGAAAACTTCTGTGCAGTTCTTAACAATTTGTAAAATACAAAGCTCTCATTTGTCGGAAAACGGCAATTATTTTATTCAAAAAATACTTTAAACAATTCAGAGGAAATTTGACTGGAAAATGAATAAAAATTGTAAGCTTAAATTCTTTCCCATGGATTTGTATGACTAGGAATTTTTTGCTTGAAGTCAACTCAATTTACAAATCAAACGAGTTGAAACATTGGCAAATAACATCACAAAAAAAGAAAAATCTCAAGAACTGGAATTCCATATCATTTGTTCCACTAACTTCAGTCCGAGCAACAAAAGAACTTCAAGTTTTGGGGTTTGAGGGCCCGATGCCTAATTCAAATAAACACTACACGAAATCATTTGTGCAAATAATAGATTTAAAATGCTTGTAAACTCCCCAATAATGTTTGATTGAAAATTTTTTAAAAAATTTATATATTTAACGCTTTCAATTTGTGGATTCAGTAGATCAAAAAGAATTGCATGGTTAATATTTTCAAATCTTGTAAAAAAAATTGACCCAGTTGAGTTCGCAGATCTGTTTATCTGAGCTCAAATGGTTGCCCATTAGACCTAAAAATTTGAAAAATACAATCATCATTGATATGGCTTTCAGGCTCTTGAAATGTTTTTAGTTTTTCTGAGGTCTATTTTAGTTTAAATTATTGCAAGTTTAGTAGTATTAAACAACGAAATAGGTCTTTTAAAACTTATTATTGGACAACACTTGTCCGGAAGTTTCATACCGCACAACAAACGTGAAATAATGTGAACATTAGGGAGAAAAAACACCATTGAAGTGGAAGGGAGTTTTATAGAGAGCTCGATAAATGTTTTCAATAGGTATTTTCCCTAAAACGGTTATCAAGTTTTAAGAAAAAATATTAGATAGAAAACCTAAAAAGGAAAAATCGTGACACATGGAATTATTTTTAATAGATTTGGACTACAATTGTCCCAATCCAAACCTTATATTAAAAAACTATGTTTTATAGAGCAGAAAATAGCGAAAATAGAGAAAAAAAAATCTTTAAAAAACCAAAGCATATATAAACAAGAGTAATCCGATGTTTTGCATGCTGAACAGAATGTTCCGACAACAATAACAAACACAGAAAAAAAAAGAAAACGTACAAAATAACCATTTTTTGTATAAGTAATGCGATCTCTAATCGGAATTGGTGTTATCTCAGAATAGATTTAAAATTAATAATCTGAAACGAGCATAAAGTTTTCTAAGAGAACGATTGATGAATAAATAGGAGCCTTTAATCTATCAACTAACGTTGCGAATCTGTATTTAGAGTGACTATCCAATCAAGTTCTGATTAAGTTGTGAATCATCTTACTTTTTAAAATTGACAACCTAAAAAAAAACGAAATCACATAACAAATTAGAAGTGAATTTTACAATCTTTCAAATGATATTAAATTGAATTTAATATCACGATAATTTCACCCACGATAATTTCACCGATAATTTCACCCGAAATCACATAACACGAAATCACATAACAAATTAGAAGTGAATTTTACAATCTTTCAAATGATATTAAATTGAATTTAATATCACGATAATTTCACCCACGATAATTTCACCGATAATTTCACCGCGCCACGATAATTTCACCGCTATTTAAGCATAATGTAGATTTGAATGTTTGATGCCCGAATTTAATTGGGCTAAGTCTAATAGCAGATTCCTCCACTTCGAACCACCAAAAAAGAAGTCTTGATTGTTTAATGAAGAAGGCTTGAGTTTGAAAATGGCAAAATTGACAACTTAATTAGGCGACGAAAAGCAGATAAGATATACTTTACTAATATTTTACTATAATATGAAATTGGTTTTAATACGTTTTTTTTTTCAGAAAACCCAAGAAGCAAAATTTTCACTTAGGATCTAATTTGTAGAGTACTATAGCGTAATAATTTTTTACTCTTATTTTTATTTGTTTGATTATATATTTTCCTGCTTGGAAACTGAAATTCCTGAGTACAATTCGATAAGAACTGCCTCTAATTTTAATTAATTTTTGCTATTTAAAATCACAAAAAAACGGTTAGAGTAAGCCTGTAAAAAAAATTTCAAAAGTTTTCTATGCATGCACTTTGCCCTGCTAGTAAGTTTTTTTTACTTGGAAGCGATAAACTCTAGAAGGGCTAAAGCCAGCCTTTCATATTTTTCGAAAATCAAAAATGGATCATCCTTGAGTTACGGTGAGGTGAGTCTTGAGTAACCAAAGATTTGTCTCGTTGAAATAACGTGACATTCGACATTTATCGTGCATAAATTAAAGACTGATTAAATCTGTACTTGCTATGATGTTTTCACGAATCAAAAACACAAAAACAAAGCGAGATTGGACGGGATATTTTTTTGTTCTTCGTACTGACTCATCAATACACTTTTTGCAACGGTTGTCTTAAACACTGGGTGAGACAAAAGTTAGCTAAGTTTGATTATTTTAGTATTAATTCGTTATGTTTTACATTCAGACTTCAAAAGGCGAAAAAAAAACAAAAAACTATAAATTTTCAAAAATAATTCTGACCTGTCTCGAAGAAAAATAATTTTAAATTTTTTTTGACTAATTCGTTATAGTAAAAGCAAACGCGAGCAAAATTATGACTGATTAATTTTAATCTGGTATATCTGATAAATTCATTATGAAAATAAACCCAATTTAGGGACCTGGATGAACTAGTTTCACCTTTTGTTAGGGTTACTAATTACCACTAACTAGTAAGTAACGAAAGAAGCAGGAAAAGTCCAATTATGGTCAATAATACTAGTGACGTCAAGGTTTCAAGCAAAAACGGCAAACAAAAGCCGGTAGAAATTACTAAGTGATTTTTAATAAATCCTAATGACTATCTAAGCTACAAACGAATGGCATTTGGTTAGGAGCACAAAGCAGAGGAAGCTGAAAAAAGTCTTATTTGAAAAGCTGAAAAAAGTCTTATTTGGGTCATCATATAAGTGAAAAAATAAGTAATATTGGTCAGCTGAATTCAGTGAAAATTTTCAAAATAACTTATATGGCTTGTATTACGTCAATGTTTTCTCCTACGTCAAAGTTGAAAATTGTTGATCCGATTTTCTTTGTCTTTTTATGAAAATTTGTTGCACTTCTTTTTTTGATATTGGGTTTTTAAGCTAATGAATCGAATTGTTAAAACTTTGCCTTTTGCCAATTACTCCTTTGCCAACAAACAAAGACTTTTTTTAACCAGCACAAAAATCTACGGTTAGGCAAAAATGCATTTTTAACTTGACAGCAAAGATCGCGAAAAAATAGTCCAATAAGTATATTCGTTGATTGTTTCTGTTAGTTCAAAAACCGGCTTAAAATAGCAAAATTTGAGTTTGAACTGAAATTTGATACCCGAATCTAATTGGACTAAATATGAGTTTAAAACAATGTACTTCTTGAATCTGAACTATTGAAAAACTGAAGAATAATTGATTTTGAAAATGGTAGAATTAACAGTTTAAGTGAACGACCAAAAACTATTTTCAGTTTTGAAAAAAGATTCCTTATTGCTTGATTCAAAAATTTAATCCTATTCGAGTCGGGAATGACTCCAGATTTGCATTGATCTCGAACTAATTGTAGTATTTATCAGGTTGTAATTCAAAATTCGAAAAAAAAACTAAAAAAAAAACAATTTGAAATATAATAACTCGAAAATAAATTGAGATTTGATAAAGACAAAAAACGATTAACTAGCAGCATTGCAATATGTAATGAATTTTCAGCCCAAAGAATTTGTCGCCTACATTTTTTTTGATGAATTTTCAAATGAATTTGTTTTGATACAGCGGATAAAAGCCATGCTGGTTGATATCTTCATAATCAAAAATAAGTAACATATTTGAAATTTTACAAAAGAAAAGCTGCTCTTAAAACCCCAGCGATCTGCAAAATTTTTCTAAAAGTTTTGTTATAGTTCAAATTTCAATTGAACAAAAATCATCACACCAAATTCTATGACAACCTTGCGTGGACAAGCAAAAGAAGAGCCCAAAAGTTAATTAAAATTGTTTTAAAAAAACAGTTCTTAAAAAATAACTTGAAAATATAATTTTCTATGACAACAATTAGAATTGCGCAGGCTTCTTGGCGAACAGTTCAAATCTGGAAATCAAGTTCAGATTTTTTTGAGTTTCAGGCATAAAACTTTTTAGATTGAATGAAGTATTTCCAAGAAAGTTTCTTGTTCAATATTTAAAAAATCCTTTCCTGAAGAATGTTCCGACCATAGTTTTACAAAAATACAAACAAGGATAGCTGGTTACTGTGCGTGTAGCACGGAACGTTCCGACCAATCTTACAAAAATATAAAAAAGTTGTTTTTTACAAGTTAGTGGTGTTTTTTTTCTGCATGTTGTGATAAAAAAATCTAAACTAAAAATAGAATTTAAGCATATTTGAGAGTCATAGTAAAATAGGTCAATTGGAAAACTGTTTTTGAAAAACAAAATCACTATAAAAACGAAAAAACATTTAAAAAAAAATTTCAACTTGTTTTCCAATTTCTTTTGCAATATTTTTTTGAATTTTCAAGTTTTTGATTCCCAAAGTTGCGCTACAAAACTCCACTCACTACCTTTATCTGAACAAAACTAAGTTTTCACGGCTGGAATTAAGCTTCAGTAAGCTATTGTAAGCATATACTGTCACCTTATTAGCTTGAAGTTAGCCCAAAAATCAAAACTTTAACGCGGACTATTACTTGAGCCATTCCGATTAGTTGATAAGTTGCGGTACCTGATTTTGCGTGGAAAACAAAAAAAAAGAAAAAGAAAAAACTAAAACACACCCAAACACAAAATTCCTCCCCGTTTTTCAAATGGTCGGAATAAAACTTTTAAGAAAACTGGAACAAACCCAAATACAGTTTTTTTTCTCATTTTTCAATTGACCCCAACAATTATTTTACCATTTTCAATTGACCCCAACAATTATTTTTCCTTTAATGATTTCCAAACCAGAGAGCTTGAAAAAAGGCGCAAAGAAGTTGTTCTTCAGGAATTGCATAGACAATTTTCCGCAAAAACTAAGAGGAATTATTTTCATGCCGAAAAAAATCTGTTGTTTATCTCGAAAAGCAAAAATTATAAACCAATTTTGTTCCTTAGTGATACGAAAATCTAAGACGGATTAACTCTCCGCTTACGCATTATTAGAGCGAAATATATCGTGCGTTAATTGTCCCAAATTGGCCAGAATTGCAATTTTTGAACCCCCTTAACTTTACGAAAAATGATTACAGGTGAAATATCTTTTCAAATTTGAGCTCAGGACAACAATACCTTTCGAATGATATTTAAAAATTTCCGTCAAAAATGGCTAGTTAAAAAGTCGAAATTTGTCTGAAGAAAAAAAATCCACCCCGAGCAGAAATATTCCGTTACTTTCGCACCGAAAGTCGGAACAAAAAGACTGCTCGTATCAGGGCGAAGCCCTGAATGTTCCGACTGACTTTAAAGGTTTATGAAGCAGTAATAAAATAAATATCATTAACAAATTAAATGTACAAAAAAATGAATTTATTTTTCTGAAATTGGAAGTTTTTTCAATGAAAATCATCCCCCCACACGCCATATAAACTACAATAGAATAGATTTAGCTCCTTGTAACAAATCAATTAAGGCAAATAAGCTTCTTTCAACCAATTTGGAACGATTTCTAAGACGGATTAAATCTCCGCTTACGCGTTAATAGCGCAAAATATATCGCGCGTTAACTGTCCCAAATTAGCCAAAATGGTAATCTTTAAACCCTCATATTTTAAATTCCGTCAAAAATGGCTACTTTAAAAGTCGAAATTTGTCTGAAGAAAAAAACCCACCTTGAGCACAAATATTCCGTTACTTTTGTATCAAAATTCGGAACAATAAACACTACACGAAATCATTTGTGCAAATAATAGATTTAAAATGCATGTAAACTGCCCAATACTGTTTGATTGAAAATTTTAAAAAATTTATATATTTAACGCTTTCAATTTGTGCATTCAGTAGATCAAAAATAACTGCATTGTTAATATTTTCAAATCTTGTAAGAAAAATTGACCCAGTTGAGTTCGCAGATCTGTTTATCTGAGCTCAAATGGTTGCCCATTAGACCTAAAAATTTGAAAAATACAATCATCATTGATATGGCTTTCAGGCTCTTGAAATGTTTTTAGTTTTTCTGAGGTCTATTTTAGTTTAAATTATTGCAAGTTTAGTAGTATTAAACAACGAAATAGGTCTTTTAAAACTTATTATTGGACAACACTTGTCCGGAAGTTTCATACCGCACAACAAACGTGAAATAATGTGAACATTAGGGAGAAAAAACACCATTGAAGTGGTAGGGAGTTTTATAGAGAGCTCGATAAATGTTTTCAATGGGTATTTTCCCTAAAACGGTTATCAAGTTTTAAGAAAAAATATTAGATAGAAAACCTAAAAAGGAAAAATCGTGACACATGGAATTATTTTTAATAGATTTGGGCTACAATTGTCCCAATCCAAACCTTATATTAAAAAACTATGTTTTATAGAGCAGAAAATAGCGAAAATAGAGAAAAAAAAACCTTAAAAAAACCAAAGCATATATAAACAAGAGTAATCCGATGTTGTGCATGCGAAACAGAATGTTCCGATAACAATAACAAATACAGAAAAAAAGAAAACGCACAAAACAAAAAAATGCGATCTCTAATCGGAATTGGTGTTAACTCAGAATAGATTTAGAATTAATAATCTGAAACAGCATAAAGTTTTCTAAGAGAAGAATTGATGAATCAATAGGAGCCTTAAATCTATCAACCAATGTTGCGAATCAGTATTTAGAGTGAGTATCCAATCAAGTTCTGATTAAGTTGTGAATCATCTTACTTTTTAAAACTGAAAACCTATAAAAACGAAATCACATAACAAATTAGAGTGAATTTTACAATCTTTCAAATGATATTAAATTGAATTTGCACTTGATGAAATTTTTCCAGTTTGAGGTATGATTTTGCACCACGATAATTTCACCGCTATTTAAGCATAATGTAGATTTGAATGTTTGATGCCCGAATTTAATTGGGCTAAGTCTAATAGCAGATTCCTTCACTTTAAACCACCAAAAAAGAAGTCTTGATTGTTGCATGAAGATGGCTTGAGTTTGAAAATGGCAAAAATGACAACTTAATTAGGAGGCGAAAAGCAGTTAAGATATACTTTACTAATATTTTACTAAAATATGAAATTGGTTTTAATACGTTTTTTTTTAGAAAACCCAAAAAGCAAAATTTTCACTTAGGATCTAATTTGTAGAGTACTATAGCGTAATAATTTTTGACTAAGATTTTTAATTGTTTGATGATATATTTTCCTGCTTGGAAACTGAAATTCTTGAGTACAATTCGATAAGAACTGCCTCTACTTGTAATTAGTTTTTGCTATTTAACATCACAAAAAAAACGGTTAGAGTAACCCTGTCAAAAAAAATTTCAAAAGTTTTCTATGCACGCACTTTGCCCTGCTAGTAAGTTTTTTTTACTAGGAGGTGATAAAATCTAGAAGGGCTAAAGCCAGCCTTTCATATTTTTTGAAAATCAAAAATGGATCATCCTTGAGTTACGGTGAGGTGAGTCTTGAGTAACCAAAGATTTGTCTCGTTCAAATAACGTGACATTCGACATTTATCGTGCATAAATTAAAGACTTATTAAATCTGTACTTGCTATGATGTTTTCACGAATCAAAAACACAAAAACAAGGCGAGATTGGACGGGATATTTTTTTGATCTTCGTACTGACTCATCAAGAAACTTTTTGCAACGGTTGTCTAAAACACTGGGTGAGACAAAAGTTAGCTAAGTTTGATTATTTTAGTATTAATTCGTTATGTTTTACATTCAGACTTCAGAAAGCGAACAAAAAGAAAAACGAAAAACTATAAATTTTCAAAATGATTCTGATCGGTCTCAAAGAAAAATAATTTCAAATTTTTTTTGACTAATTCGTTCTATTAGAAGCAACGCGAGCAAAATTATGACCGAATAATTTCAATCTGGTATATCTGACAAATTCATTATGAAAATAAACCCAATTTAGGGACCTGGATGAACTAGTTTCACCTTTTGTTAGGGTTACTAATTACCACTGACTAATAAAGTAACGAAAAAAGCAGGAAAAGACCAATTATGGTCAATAATACTAGTGACGTCAAGGTTTCAAACAAAAACGGTAAGCAAAAGCCGGTAGAAATTACTAAGTGATTTTTAATAACTCCTAATGACTATCTAAGTTACAAACGAATGGCATTTGGTTAGGAGCACAAAGCAGAGGAAGCTGAAAAAAGTCTTATTTGAAAAGCTGAAAAAAGTCTTATTTGGGTCATCATATAAGTGAAAAGATAAGTAATATTGGTCAACTGAATTCAGTGAAATTTTGCAAAATAACTTTAATGGCTTCTATTACGTCAATGTTTTCTCCTACGTCAAAGTTGAAAATTGTTGATCCGATTTTCTTTGTCTTTTTATGAAAATTTGTTGCACTTCTTTTTTTGATATTGGGTTTTTAAGCTAATGAATCGAATTGTTAAAACTTTTCCCTTTGCTTATTACTCCTTTGCCAACAAACAAAGACTTTTTTTAACCAGCACAAAAATCTACGGTTGGGCAAAAATGCATTTTTAACTTAACAGCAAAGATCGAGAAAAAATAGTCCAATAAGTATATTCGTTGATTGTTTCTGTTAGTTCAAAAACCGGTTTAAAATAGCAAAATTTTAGTTTGAACTGAAATTTGATACCCGAATCTAATTGGACTAAATATGAGTTTAAAACAATGTACTTCTTGAATCTGAACTATTGAAAAACTGAAGAATAATTGATTTTGAAAATGGTAGAATTAACAGTTTAAGTGAACGACCAAAAACTATTTTCAGTTTTGAAAAAAGATTCCTTATTGCTTGATTCAAAAAACTAATCCTATTCGAGTCGGGAATGACTCCAGATTTGCATTGATCTCGAACTAATTGTAGTATTTATCAGGTTGTAATTCAAAATTCGAAAAAAAAACTAAAAAAAAAACAATTTGAAATATAATAACTCGAAAATAAATTGAGATTTGATAAAGACAAAAAACGATTAACTAGCAGCATTGCAATATGTAATGAATTTTCAGCCCAAAGAATTTGTCGCCTACATTTTTTTTGATGAATTTTCAAATGAATTTGTTTTGATACAGCGGATAAAAGCCATGCTGGTTGATATCTTCATAATCAAAAATAAGTAACATATTTGAAATTTTACAAAAGAAAAGCTGCTCTTAAAACGATCTGCAAAATTTTTCTAAAAGTTTTGTTATAGTTCAAATTTCAATTGAACAAAAATCATCACACCAAATTCTATGACAACCTTGCGTGGACAAGCAAAAGAAGAGCCCAAAAGTTAATTAAAATTGTTTTAAAAAAACAGTTCTTAAAAAATAACTTGAAAATATAATTTTCTATGATAACAATTAGAATTGCGCAGGCTTCTTGGCGAACAGTTCAAATCTGGAAATCAAGTTCAGATTTTTTTGAGTTTCAGGCATAAAACTTTTTAGATTGAATGAAGTATTTCCAAGAAAGTTTCTTGTTCAATATTTAAAAAATCCTTTCCTGAAGAATGTTCCGACCATAGTTTTACAAAAATACAAACAAGGATAGCTGGTTACTGTGCGTGTAGCACGGAACGTTCCGACCAATCTTACAAAAACATAAAAAAAGTTAGTGGTGTTTTTTTTCTGCATGTTGTGATAAAAAGATCTAAACGAAAAATAGAATTTAGGCATACTTGAGAGTCATAGTAAAATAGGTCAATTGGAAAACTGTTTTTGAAAAAAAAATCACTATAAAAACGAAAAAACATTTTAAAAAAAAATTCAACTTGTTTTCCAATTTCTTTTGCAAAATTTTTTTGAATTTTCAAGTTTTTGATTCCCAAAGTTGCGCTACAAAACTCCACTCACTACCTTTATCTGAACAAAACTAAGTTTTCACGGCTGGAATTAAGCTTTAGTAAGCTATTGTAAGCATATACTGTCACCTTATTAGCTTGAAGTTAGACCAAAAACCAAAATTTTCAAACCGGTTTTTCTCGACACTGTCAAAAAAATTTTGAAACTTTTCAATGCGAAGTGCCGTTCGAAGTGCTTTAACGTGGAATATTACTTGAGCCATTCCGATTAGTTGATAAGTTGCGGTACCTGATTTTGCGTGGAAAACAAAAAAAAAAGAAAAAGAAAAAACTAAAACACACCCAAACACAAAATTCTTCCCCGTTTTTCAAATGGTCGGAATAAAACTTTTAAGAAAACTGGAACAAACCCAAATACAGTTTTTTTTCTCATTTTTCAATTGACCTCAACAATTATTTTACCATTTTCAATTGACCCCAACAATTTTTTTCCTTAAATGATTTCCAAACCAGAGAGCTTGAAAAAAGGCGCAAAGAAGTTGTTCTTCAGGAATTGCATAGACAATTTTCCGCAAAAACTAAGAGGAATTATTTTCATGCCGAAAAAAATCTGTTGTTTATCTCGAAAAGCAAAAATTATAAACCATTTTTGTTCCTTAGTGAAACGAAAATTCTTCAGAATGACAATTGGTCAAAAGCGACTTTTGAAATGGCGAGGATTGTTTTTTTTTTCTATAGTTTGTTCAGTTTTAATTTTCTGCCCTCATACCGTTGATCTAATAGATATGCGGCAAGAAAAACGGGATTCAGATAATCATCTCTTCTTTTTGCTAAAAATTGTTTAAGATTATCTGGTGCAGCATTGTAGAGATCGAGCCTACTCATTAAGTGAAGGCGGCTCATACCTCTATCGTAGCGGTTCGACCCTAGGCAAAGCTAATTTTTTCGCGATAAACGTTTTAAAATAAAAAATACTTTTTTTAACTTCCTGTTATAAAACGTGTTTCTTTCGCCTTGTTTTAACATTCCCAACCCTGAGTGGACAATTAGTAGTTTTAATTGGTATCGTGGGTTAAATACCAGTTTTCACAATGCATATTGCTCTTAACAATTTATATTGACAAGGAATTTAAGAAGTGCGACTGGATTATGCAAAAATGTAGATACTTTCAAATAATAAAATACAAAATGAAATAGCTTGCTGTTGAGATAGCGGGAACTAAGGACAGTCACTACCACCAAAAATACTTATTTGGAAATATTTATATTTATTTTCATCTGCGACTTTGTTCTAATTGTCACAGCGATTCTGCTATCTGTCAAATATTAAAAATAATCAAAGAAGAAATTCTGCAACTTGAAAATTGTCATTACACAAAAGTCAAGCTCAATTGGTTCAACTTTTGCACAACAATCAAAACAATACCATTTTAAAGAAACTTGAGAGATTATCCCACATCTTTGATTTCTAGATTGCGTTTCCTGTATTTTTTTTATCACTTAACTGATTCTGTGTTATTTCACTGTTAGAAAAAAATCGGTCTCTGATTAAAATTTCTAATTAATTGTGCTAATTGTCACTTGATGCAAACAGTTGCACTCTACGTGTCCTCGTTTTTTTTAATGCTACCACTCAGGGGCGGATTTAGGGGGGGGCGGGGGGGCGGACGCCCCCTCCCTCAGGGATTCGACACCCTGCCGACCCAAAGGGTCCCCCCTTTGGTACTTTTTAATAAATTCACTTTTGGCCGACCGACCCTAAAATTTTGCTAAAGGCGCCTTTGGCGCCAATATTTACTAATTTTGAGGGGGGAGCGCGCGCCGAAAAAAACGCAATTTTTTGGTCAAAATTTTCCAAAAAGTGACTAAAAACGCCTTTTTTGACTGTTTTTTTTTCAAAAATTTGCCTGCGGCGCAGAAAATTTTGCCAAAGTAGAGGCAAAACAGTGATTTGGGAGAGCTCAAAAAATCAATTTGGTCGACCTAAAAAAAAAAGGTCGTCAAAATTTTCGATTTCTTTTTGAAAATCCCCCCCTCGAGAAAATCCTAGATCCGCCCCTGCTACCACTCGTCGCTTCCGATTAGCTGTCGTTTTTAACGAACTATCGGTTTGCCCTAGCTCAGACGAAAATTTTCAAATAAAAAACTCGAAAAAGATGTTAACTATAGACGTTAATTATACGATCTTTTCGATTACGCTCCCTGGCTGTGCTGAAATATGAAGTCGATGATGTTGATGGCGAGGATGAAGTTGATGGTGATCTTCAGGGTGTTGATAAGTGTGATAGCCTATAAAAGGGCACTCGGAAAATCCAGGGCTTCGCCTTTATACGAGCTGTTGTTGTCTACCTTTTAATCGCAAAACTTTTATTTTCACTCGAAGCTGACGGTGAAATTTGATTATATGTGCTTTTTACCCTGCACGAATTTCGGGGAGGACGAAAATTTTAAAATTAAGTACGGATGTCAGCAAAAAAATAAGGAACTGTCTGACCAATTTGATATTAGATTCACGCTGGCGAAAGAATTGAGTAGAGTTAATTTGGCAATTGACATGAATTCGAAAAGAAACAAGATAGTTTTGTAGAAAATTGGTTTTATAGCAGGAAATTAATTGAATTAAAGGAAGAAAATAATGTAATTTTTACAGGGGAGTTAATAACTTGGTCACAAACATCAAAGATGCAACGGATATCATCAAAAGTTAAACTTATTTTGGTTTTGTTGGACTCTTTTCTCAGTTGTTGGCACTATAATCTGCTCAAAAAATTTATTTTGAAAAAATTGCACAACAAAAACTAAACAAGATGCTCGTATCAGGGCGAAGCCCTGAATGTTTGTTTCGACTGCCTTTTGAGGTTTCATGAACAGTAATAACAAAAAAAATTAAATATAACAAAATAAATGAAAATTTTTTTTCTAAAATTTGAAATTTTTTAAATGAAAATCATCTTCCCAAACGCCATATAAAGTACAAAAAGATAGATTTCGCTCCTATTATTATTATTATTATATCATTTATGGCATATAAGCTTTCTTGAAATAATTTGGAACGATTTCTAAGGCGGATTAAATCTCGGCTTACGCGTTAATAGCGCGAAATATATCGCGCGTTAATTGTTCCAAATTGGCCAAAATGGCAATCTTTAAACCCCCATAACTTCACGAAAAATGGTCACAGTTGAAATATCTTTTCAAATTTAAGCTCAGGACAACAATAGTTTTCGAATATTATTAAAAAAATTCTGTCAAAAATGGTTAGTTAAAAAGTCTAAATTTGTCTGAAGAAAAAAAAACCCACCCCGAGCACAAATATTCCGTTACTTTCGTTACTTTGAATCTGAACTATTGAAAAACTGAAGAATAATTGATTTTGAAAATGGTAGAATTAACAGTTTAAGTGAACGACCAAAAACTATTTTCAGTTTTGAAAAAAGATTCCTTATTGCTTGATTCAAAAATTTAATCCTATTCGAGTCGGGAATGACTCCAGATTTGCATTGATCTCGAACTAATTGTAGTATTTATCAGGTTGTAATTCAAAATTCGAAAAAAAAACTAAAAAAAAAAACAATTTGAAATATAATAACTCGAAAATAAATTGAGATTTGATAAAGACAAAAAACGATTAACTAGCAGCATTGCAATATGTAATGAATTTTCAGCCCAAAGAATTTGTCGCCTACATTTTTTTTGATGAATTTTCAAATGAAATTGTTTTGATACAGCGGATAAAAGCCATGCTGGTTGATATCTTCATAATCAAAAATAAGTAACATATTTGAAATTTTACAAAAGAAAAGCTGCTCTTAAAACCCCAGCGATCTGCTAAATTTTTCTAAAAGTTTTGTTATAGTTCAAATTTCAATTGAACAAAAATCATCACACCAAATTCTATGACAACCTTGCGTGGACAAGCAAAAGAAGAGCCCAAAAGTTAATTAAAATTGTTTTAAAAAAACAGTTCTTAAAAAATAACTTGAAAATATAATTTTCTATGATAACAATTTGAATTGCGCAGGCTTCTTGGCGAACAGTTCAAATCTGGAAATCAAGTTCAGATTTTTTTGAGTTTCAGGCATAAAACTTTTTAGATTGAATGAAGTATTTCCAAGAAAGTTTCTTGTTCAATATTTAAAAAATCCTTTCCTGAAGAATGTTCCGACCATAGTTTTACAAAAATACAAACAAGGATAGCTGGTTACTGTGCGTGTAGCACGGAACGTTCCGACCAATCTTACAAAAATATAAAAAAGTTGTTTTTTACAAGTTAGTGGTGTTTTTTTTCTGCATGTTGTGTTAAAAAAATCTAAACTAAAAATAGAATTTAAGCATATTTGAGAGTCATAGTAAAATAGGTCAATTGGAAAACTGTTTTTGAAAAAAAAATCACTATAAAAACGAAAAAACATTTTAAAAAAAATTTCAACTTGTTTTCCAATTTCTTTTGCAAAATTTTTTTGAATTTTCAAGTTTTTGATTCCCAAAGTTGCGCTACAAAACTCCACTCACTACCTTTATCTGAACAAAACTAAGTTTTCACGGCTGGAATTAAGCTTCAGTAAGCTATTGTAAGCATATACTGTCACCTTATTAGCTTGAAGTTAGCCCAAAAATCAAAACTTTAACGTGGAATATTACTTGAGCCATTCCGATTAGTTGATAAGTTGCGGTACCTGATTTTGCGTGGAAAACAAAAAAAAAGAAAAAGAAAAAACTAAAACACACCCAAACACAAAATTCCTCCCCGTTTTTCAAATGGTCGGAATAAAACTTTTAAGAAAACTGGAACAAACCCAAATACAGTTTTTTTTCTCATTTTTCAATTGACCCCAACAATTATTTTACCATTTTCAAATGGTCGGAATAAAACTTTTAAGAAAACTGGAACAAACCCAAATACAGTTTTTTTTCTCATTTTTCAATTGACCCCAACAATTATTTTTCCTTTAATGATTTCCAAACCAGAGAGCTTGAAAAAAGGCGCCAAGAAGTTGTTCTTCAGGAATTGCATAGACAATTTTCCGCAAAAACTAAGAGGAATTATTTTCATGCCGAAAAAAATCTGTTGTTTATCTCGAAAAGCAAAAATTATAAACCAATTTTGTTCCTTAGTGAAACGAAAATTCTTCAGAATGACAATTGGTCAAAAGCGACTTTTGAAATGGCGAGGATTCGCATGTGGCAATAAGTCGAGCCGGGGGACACAAGGTTAGGGAAAATTTTTTCAAAAAGGGGTTGGGGAAAAAATCAATTAACCAGCTTTTTTTTTCATAAAAACATGTTTCATTGTTTTTTTTTCTATAGTTTGTTCAGTTTTAATTTTCTGCCCTCATACCGTTGATCTAATAGATATGCGGCAAGAAAAACGGGATTCAGATAACCATCTCTTCTTTTTGCTAAAAATTGTTTAAGACTATCTGGTGCAGCATTGTAGAGATCGAGCCTACTCCATAAGTGAAGGCGGCTCATACCTCTATCGTAGAGGTTCGACCCTAGGCAAAGCTAATTTTTTCGCGATAAACGTTTTAAAATAAAAAATACTTTTTTTTACTTCCTGTTATAAAACGTGTTTCTTTTGCCTTGTTTTAACATTCCCAACCCTGAGTGGACAATTAGTAGTTTTAATTGGTATCGTGGGTTAAATACCAGTTTTCAGAATGCATATTGCTCTTAACAATTTATATTGACAAGGAATTTAAGAAGTGCGACTGGATTATGCAAAAATGTAGATACTTTCAAATAATAAAATACAGAATGAAATAGCTTACTGTTGAGATAGCGGGAACTAAGGACAGTCACTACCACCAAAAATACTTATTTGGAAAAATTTATATTTATTTTCATCTGCGACTTTGTTCTAATTGTCACAGCGATTCTGCTATTTGTCAAATATTTGAAAAAATCAAAGAAGAAATTCTGCAACTTGAAAATTGTCATTACACAAAAGTCAAGCTCAATTGGTTCAACTTTTGCACAACAATCAAAACAATACCATTTTAAAGAAACTTGAGAGATTATCCCACATCTTTGATTTCTAGATTGCGTGTCCTGTATTGTTTTTATCACTTAACTGATTCTGTGTTATTTCACTGTTAGAAAAAAATCGGTCTCTGATTAAAATTTCTAATTAATTGTGCTAATTGTCACTTGATGCAAACAGTTGCACTCTACGTGTCCTCGTTTTTTTTTTAATGCTACCACTCAGGGGCGGATTTAGGGGGGGGGGCGGGGGGGCGGACGCCCCCTCTCTCAGGGATTCGACACCCTGCCGACCCCTTTGGTACTTTTTAATAAATTCACTTTTGGCCGACCGACCTTAAAATTTTTCTAAAGGCGCCTTGGGCGCCAATATTTACTAATTTTGAGGGGGGAGCGCGCGCCGAAAAAAACGCAATTTTTTGGTCAAAATTTTCCAAAAAGTGCCTAAAAACGCCTTTTTTGAGTGTTTTTTTTCAAAAATTTGGAAAATCCCCCCCTCGAGAAAATCCTAGATCCGCCCCTGCTACCACTCGTCGCTTCCGATTAGCTGTCGTTTTTAACGAACTATCGGTTTGCCGTAGCTCAGACGAAAATTTTCAAATAAAAAACTCGAAAAAGATGTTAACTATAGACGTTAATTATACGATCTTTTCGATTACGCTCCCTGGCTGTGCTGAAATATGAAGTCGATGATGTTGATGGCGAGGATGAAGTTGATGGTGATCTTCAGGGTGTTGATAAGTGTGATGGCCTATAAAAGGGCACTCGGAAAATCCAGGGCTTCGCCTTTATACGAGCTGTTGTTGTCTACCTTTTAATCGCAAAACTTTTATTTTCACTCGAAGCTGACGGTGAAATTTGATTATATGTGCTTTTTACCCTGCACGAATTTCGGGGAGGACGAAAATTTTAAAATTAAGTACGGATGTCAGCAAAAAATTAAGGAACTGTCTGACCAATTTGATATTAGATTCACGCTGGCGAAAGAATTGAGTAGAGTTAATTTGGCAATTGACATGAATTCGAAAAGAAACAAGATAATTTTTGTAGAAAATTGGTTTTATAGCAGGAAATTAATTGAATTAAAGGAAGAAAATAATGTACTTTTTACAGGGGAGTTAATAACTTGGTCACAAACATCGAAGATGCAACGGATATCATCAAAAGTTAAACTTATATTGGTTTTGTTGGACTCTTTTCTCAGTTGTTGGCACTATAATCTGCTCAAAAAATTTATTTTGAAAAAATTGCACAACAAAAACTAAACAAGATGCTCGTATCAGGGCGAAGCCCTGAATGTTTCGACTGCCTTTTGAGGTTTCATGAACAGTAATAACAAAAAAATATATAACAAAATAAAATGAAAATTTTTTTTCTAAAATTTGAAATTTTTTAAATGAAAATCATCTTCCCAAACGCCATATAAAGTACAAAAAGATAGATTTCGCTCCTATTATTATTATTATTATATCATTTATGGCATATAAGCTTTCTTGAAATAATTTGGAACGATTTCTAAGGCGGATTAAATCTCCGCTTACGCGTTAATAGCGCGAAATATATCGCGCGTTAATTGTTCCAAATTGGCCAAAATGGCAATCTTTAAACCCCCATAACTTCACGAAAAGTGGTCACAGGTGAAATATCTTTTCAAATTTAAGCTCAGGACAACAATAGTTTTCGAATAATATTTAAAAAATTCTGTCAAAAATGGTTAGTTAAAAAGTCTAAATTTGTCTGAAGAAAAAAAAACCCACCCCGAGCACAAATATTCCGTTACTTTCGTATCGAAAGTCGGAACAATTACCATGATAAACCATTACAGTGAAATTGGTTATTACGGTAATTGTAACTCACATTAGTTATAGCGTCTATCAACTGCACAAAAGAAAAGTTAAGAGTTTTTCATTTTCGTCTTGATAGCAAAGTTAAGATTAATTCTTTGTGCCTTATGTAAACCTATAGCAGCAGTCTTTGGGGAATAACTTTGCGCGGTCGCGGTTCTGGTTTCTCGTTATTGTTCCGACTTTCGATACGAAAGTAACGGAATATTTGTGCTCGGGGTGGGTTTTTTTTTCTTCAGACAAATTTCGACTTTTTAACTAGCCATTTTTGACGGATTTTTTTGATATCATTCGAAAGCTATTGTTGTCCTGAGCTTGGACTTGAAAGAATATTTTACCAGTGATCATTTTTCATAAAGTTACGGGGGCTTAAAGACTGCCATTTTGGCCAATTTGGGACAATTAACGCGCGATAAGTTTCGCGCTATTAACACGTAAGCGGAGATTTAATCCGTCTTAGAAATCGTTCCAAATTGGTTCAATGATGCTTTTATGCCATAATTGATTTTTAAATAGGCGCAAAATCCATCACTTTTACTTAATATGACGTGTGGGGGGATGTTTTTACATAAAATCTCAAATTTTTTCAAAATTTTTTTTTTTATTTTTTCTATTACATTGAAATTTTTCATTTTTTTAATGCTCCATAGACCTTAAAAGGCAGTCGGGACATTCAGGGCTTCGCCCTGATACAAACAGTCTTGTTCAAAGAAAACTTAAAAAACGCTTAAGTTTATCCAATTCCAGTCCAGAGCTATTATTAATAAAAAACGGTTCCTGCAAATTGCAAAGGAGCTGTTAGTACGACATAATAGGACTGTTTGAAGACAACCAAGCAGTATTATTTCCCCACTTTCCAGACAGAGCTATTTTGATGAGCGAAGGCAACTTCGGCACCAAAAATATGAATTTTGATGCAGGAGCGCGTCAAAAAATTCCAAAAAATCCGGTCATTTTCAAGAATTTTCCTGCAGCACATAAATATTTGGCCAAATAGGTTTTAAGGAGCGCAGCAAATCAGCTCGGTAGAAATAAAAGAAAATATGTGTAGGTTCCGTTTTTCTTAAAAAATGCGTTGACCTGAAGTAAACGTTTGGGATGTTTTTTAAAGTTACGCAAGCCTTTCATCAGAATAATAGTTATTGAAAACTGAACAAACCCAATATGGACTTAATCATTTTAGAGGGAAATTTTTCAAGCAACATCAGCCATCTTAAACCCTTGAGTAGCAACTCCCCTATGACGTAGCAACATTCACCTTGATATTTTGGGAACAACAGGAGCATTCAATTGGTTCTGGGCAAAATAAAAATTATATTTAGCAAAAAATTCAGAGCGTCCCGTAAAAAATACACAAAATTTGATTTTTGCAAATTAAAATGGGAAAAAACCCCCACCAGCATGTCGTTACCGTTCCTCACGCCGCGTTCAACCAGTAACCGTACCCCCACTGTTATCTGAACGTGTGGGGGGGGGGGTTGAACGTGAGAGGTGGTAAGCGTTGGGAGTCGGGGGATCTGTTCAGAATGGTTAGTTTTTTCAACATAAGTTTCAATGCATTATGACTACGCTAAAATAAGGTTTCAAAACTGAATTTCAAATGTGAGGGGGGATGAAAAGAGCTGCGTGGGTACAAACGGAAATGAGAAGAAAGAAAAGTAAAGATAATATGAAGTATAATGCAAAATATAAAGGCAAAGAACTGTAAAATAAATGAAATGTAAATGGATTGTAATCGACTATTTTGTTATTTCATGGAAAACTGACACTAAAATGAAAATATAATCGGTTATTATATCCATGGACGCTGTTTGCGATGGTGTAGGACTTGATATAACGTATAAAGATTCAAAAACTTACTGATTGAAAAAAAAAACATCAAACCGAGGGCGCACAATGTTTCTTGGAAAGTCGGACAATTTATCTCACGCTGCTTAATTAATTTTTAAACTCTTTTCCCACTCCCCTCGTAAAATTAAAATTAAAATTTAAAAAAGTCTGATAATTGCTCATACGCAATTTGTTCTTTGGAATTCTTGTAAAAATCTGTTTATTGCTCACACACACAAGTTGCGTTACAGTTTAAAATATCAGAAGTCATTATGATACTCGATATGTAAAAAGTTTTTTTTTGCAAATCGATTTTCAGAATAAAACAAACGATAACTGGAAAATAGTTTTCTTTTGAAAATTTCAGAGCAGAGCAATCTATTTGAGCGCCAATTAGGGATTTTTTTGTGATCATACAAGTGCTCAATGTGGTTTTTTGTAACAAGAGTTCGCATTTTCTAAAACCATTTTTCGCATGGTCTGATTAAAGGTGGTCATACAACAAAAGTAGATAAAGAACCAAGTTAACATCCTCCTCACCCTCCCCCCTCCCCCTAAAAAAACCTTAATTGGGTGACAAGATATGTTTACTTGATTGCCGATTTAAAAAAGTACACGTTTACTATGCAAGCGCCATAACTTTGAAAACAAGTCCACCAGAAAAAACTTTGATTCGAAAAACAAGAAAAAATAATTGGATCCATTTTTTCGCGTTTTTGTGTTTTTATAGATGTTTACTTGATTGCCGATTTAAAAAAGTACACGTTTACTATGCAAGCGGCATAACTTTGAAAACAAGTCCACCAGAAAAAAATTTGATTCGAAAAACAAGAAAAAATAATTGGATGTTTACTTGATTGCCGATTTAAAAAAGTTCACGTTTACTATGCAAGCGCCATAACTTTGAAAACAAGTCCACCAGAAAAAACTTTGATTCGAAAAACAAGAAAAAATAATTGGATCCATTTTTTCGCGTTTTTGTGTTTTTATAGATGTTTGGTGAACGATTTTGCTTAGATCAATATAGGATTTAGCTGAAAAACTAAAACAAAACAATTTTTTTTGGGTTTTCATATTAGAATGGGTTTCAACATGAAAAACCGTTCGATTTATAACATCATGCCTTTGAGGTAGCTATGTTTGTATGGATAGAAATTTGTGGTCCAAACCATTTGTTCATTGATGTCTTCAATTAAACTGTTTTTAACTAAATTTGACTGAATACACATTTAATTTTGAATGAGTTTTCTCCGTTACTGACGAAGAAGAGTTAATTTAATTATATAAATGGTAAACTGATTTTAAGTTTCCCGAAATAATTTAGCAAGATATATAAGATAGTGATATATTATCAACCATTTTAAGCAAAAAAAATCTGATTAAGTATATTTCAAATATAATGACACAAAAAAAATTGCTATCTAATTAAATAACTCGTGAAAAAGAAACCAAAAAATCAGAAACCCAAAAGTTAACTATAAATTAAAAAGCTTTGATTGGATATTACGAAAATTTTGTTGAAAAGTAGAAAATTTTATTAAATATTTGCAAAAGTATCGAAGAAAAAAAGTATTTTATCAACTTGCAAAAATGATTTCCCAAACATCGAAAACGGAACCTATCGTAGCTCAATTTCAGTGGGAACAAAAAAGTGCGGAATTGAAGCCAGAAATTATATACGCTGACTCGATACTCAAAAGCAATTCATAGCAGAATCTGCAAAAATCAACATATATTTTATTTTTTCTTCGAATGTCAATTGATCACAAAAGATAGACGGAATACAATCTGACAATTCCTTCCAATTGCCTATACTTTTTTGTCAATTTGAAGCTGCAAATTGTTTATTTTTTAATTGAAACTCGATAATAGCTCAAACAATAACTAAGAATCTTGTTTCTGTTTTTGTTTTCAAATTAAAAATTCGTTAAAATGTGAATTCACAGTTCATTGATTTTTGAAAACTCAGAAGACGCCGTTTAGAGAAGCTGCAAATTAACCTGGTGCAATAAAAAACCACCCAAAAATAGGCAGAGTATGTAAGCGAGCTGAAAATTAAATTTAATTTGTCTTTTTAAATTTAAGTTTTTAAATTGACGTTTTGTTGGAATAATTGACAATTGACCATAATGGTTAGATAAATTTCGTGCAAGCTAAATTAGTAGCTGGAATAAATTTGGGTTAGTTTTTTAATATTACTGTTTTGAAAGGGGTGTTAACATATGAAATTTTTTAAGATCTTAAAAAATACTTGAATAGATTGGCTCGGATTGAGATAAAGTAACTTGCTGATGATAAGAAATCATTTTAGGAATCATTGCGCAGTTCATCGCTAGAAACAAATCTAAAAATTGAGAAAATGAATTAAGGAGCTCAAGCTCATGACAATATTTTCATGCCACTTTAGTATCATTTTATCTGTCTCACTTTCGATTTTTGAAAAATCTGCAGGTTTCTCTGAAGTAAGCGATGAAAATTTATTGCACATTATAACTTGAAGTGATCTACAAGAATTGCGAAGTTGCGCTTAGAACAAGAGAACGGAAAATCTAAATTTGAAGTTATCTTTGCAAGAAAATCTATTTTGATTTGATTTGCAGTCGCTTAGACGGTACAAAATGGGGAAAGAGACTGCGCTCTCGGGTTCATCAAAACAATCCAAAGAAAACTGTCGATTTAAATTTTATGTAACAAAAACACAATTTCTTTGAATAGGCAGGCGTATGGCTGCACATTTTTTAGTTATGGGGAAAATGAAATCAGACAACTTTGATTCTTTATCGTATATGGCGCGAAGTATGGCTACGAAAAAACTATATACAGCGGAGCGTATGGTTACAAAGGAGCCATATATGGCACGACGTATTGAAATTGAGAATAAAATTGTAGGCTTCATATTCTCCTGGTATTCAAAAAACTGCCCTGAACGATTAGAAAAGGTTCCAAAAAATGCTCTGAAAGTATTCAAAATTGGCTAAGTCAAGAAAAATATCAGAAATCAGACAAAAAACACAGACGCTCCGCCTTAGTTTTTTGCATATTTATTTCTAGCATCGTGGTCTAGACAAAAAATATCCCTATCAAAGGCGCATCTGATTCACATTGGAGAAGAAAAAGCTCAAGTTAAACAAAGTAAAACGAAAACATTGTTGAGCCTTAAAATTTAAAAAAGATGAAAAACAGTTTCCATAGAGTGCAGAAATTTTTGCGTGGCTTATCGTTTTGATGGCGTCAGTTATTACGAAATCTGGAAACACTAGGTCAAGTCGAATAAATTATTTTTTTTTGTTTTTAAATTTATTAACGGCGTTTTAATGGAAACAAGAAATAATTCCATGCAAAGCCTCATATATGGTTTAGCCTATGATTTGTATGGTGAAAGTTTATAAAAAGCATCTCAATTGTAAGAATTTTTAAATTAAATTGTGGCTCTTAAATTCTATTTTGATTGTTTGTCAGAAAAATAAAAACAAAAGTTATATAGGAATATTGTTTCCAGAGACTCTCCCATATAGGGTGTGACGTATGATATATAAGGTGAAAAAATTTCAAAGTTTTTCAACAATATCAAAAACTGTCAGGATTTTTTAGCGCTAAGTTTATCAGAAAAAGGTAATTTCAGGATCTTAGGAAAAAAATATGTGCAATAATTGATTTGTCATTATGCATAAAAACCGTACAAACCAAATCTAGGGCAATTCCATGATATGTTATATAACTCAAGTCGAATCATGGCTGAAATGTCTCAAAAATGATAAAATCATTTTTTACAATGAAATTTAGTGTTGCCTGAAGTTATTAAAATATTAAAAAAACGCCGAAACTCAAAACTCCTCAACACTTCCTGTGGCTGGAGCATTTGCGGTGAAGTTGTTATGCATCCGCCTCTCAATCGAAAGGTCTGATGTTCGAGGCCCACCATGATCCGTGCTCGAGAGTGAGTCAGTATTACCCAGACAGTATTAAAAAATGTCCTGTATATCTTAACCAGGAGCACAACAGCGGCTCTCCGTAAGGAGCCGATTAGATCGTACGTTCGCCCCTTTTCTTGTTCAAAAGTCGTCTTAGAAAAAAAGTTAGACCTACCTGGAAATGACGAAGCTCTTATGGCTATTATAACACAAAAGGTCCCCAAATTGAATTAGACATAAAAAAATGAATGAGAGTTTGCAATTAGACAACCTACATAAGATGGGTTTGAAATTACATACCTCAATTTCTAATAGATTTTTTTTTCACGGGTGGCTAGAAAATAGCTTTTTACGGTTATAAACAAACTGTTGCAAGCATTGAAAATGGACGAATGTGAAAGCGCTATAATAACATGATCTTTTTCTATGCCTTCAAGGTTAAGCTCTATAGATTTAATGTTTCAGCGTATTTTGTGAGCTATATAAAAACCAGTTCTTGTATAACCTACAATGATTGTCAAATATTAAAAAATTGAATCAAATTTTGTGAGCAGTAAAGAAAAACTTCGTGAAAAACTGATTTCTTTGAAAATTAGAACAACTGATTCAACAATGATACAAATTTGTAATGAGGTCATGTTATTTTCAAGACAAGTGTTTTTCTGAACTTCAAAACTTGTTTAAATAATTCGGCAGCTAGCAAACTTCGGCTTTTTTTGAGCCATGCTAATTTTTTGCGGAATTCAACTTCATAAACATAAAAGCCATAATTTCGAAACTATGTACATGGCAGGTGAATTTTTGATAATGGATTATGAAGTGAAAGATTTGAACTTTTGACATATTCGAAACAGTTGATCGATTTGATTGAGAAAAGAATGAGACATTCTATCTCAGCTAGATTCGCAATTTAATGAATGTATAAACCCAGAATGAGTTAAACAAAAATGTCGAATAAAAATTGATCGAGATAAAAAGAAGACTTGACGTTGTTGTTTTTTTTCTTTTCAAATTCGGAATTCAATTCTTTAATTGCAGAGAAGTTTGTCGGTAATTTGAAACACAATTATCTTTTTTTTCCACGACGATTTGCATAATTCTCCACTAAACCTGGAGGTGTTTATCTTTACACCTGGGTAAAATGAGCCCAAGAGCAATTTCAAGTTTAAAAATTCGAAATTGACTCTTGCTTTTTAAGGAAAGAAGAATAAAGATAACATGGAAGAAAAGTTGGGGGCAAAAAGACGCGGGGATCCATCATCAATCTCCCAAAATCGGCTTAGGCTAATTGAGCCAATCAGAATCGAGCAATTTTGCCGCACCGCAAGGCAAATTTCACGCGGTTCGCATGATTGTAGTTCAGTGACGGTTCTGCCAAAAGATTGATTTTTTAGCAGCTCTATTGGTGGATTGTGAGGGATCTCAGGAGCGGATTTACGATTTTCTCGAGGGGAGGGGGCGGATTTTCAAAAAAAATTCTAAAATTTGGTCGACCTTTTTTTAGGATTGATATATTTTTGAAGTTGAAAAAAACGAAGAAAACAAAGTTTTTAGTTTCTATCAAAAACACCACCATCAAATCATGAATATGAGATTCGTCACCTCATTGGACCAAATCGTGACTTCTCATTAAGAAATTGTCCAAAAAGCTGTGATTTATTTTATTAACTTGGTTGAGGCATTAAGTTTTGTTTCTTTAAAATCAATCTGATATCAGACGAGGCTTTGAAAATTTTCCTAATTCGTATGATTATTGGTTTTTTAGTGTTCTTGTGAACACTTGTACTTATCTGTCTAGCTGTTAGTATTTTATTGCTAATCTTGAGATCTTCAGACGAAATTATGTTGCTTAGTTTTTCAACATAGTTTTCATTTCTAACTATTTTGCTTAATATTTTAAAAAAATTCATAGAGATGTAAATCAGTAGCACTGTACAGATGATAAAAATCAGTTCAGCGCTTTCGAATTTTAAATTTTTTTTGAGAAAAATAATTTTGTTCAGTCTTCTAATAGTCTGATCAAGATATTTGAGTCTACTATTATTCGTGGGTGGGAATCTGAAAGGTTGAGGACATCTAATAGATTTTATTAATTCATTACACGGATCAAATTTCAAAACTTAAAGTTTGATATTATCAGCGTAGAAATCACAGTTTGCTAACACTTCATAAAACAAAACCTATTCGACACCAGTTAACGTTTATTCAGAACATTCGAGCTTTGCCCTAATTCGATCAGTCTTGTTCGGTTTTACGCTTTTTGAACAAAAAACAATTAGTCAAATTACTCAGTGGCTCAAAACTTCAACAATCAGAGTTCGAGTTTATAGTTTTGACTAAAACGCCATCAATTGTTAGTACGTATTTTCAGTGCGAATTGGACTTCAATTTTTGGAAAATCATTTTCGCGATCTTCACCTAAATATCTGATCAATTTGATCAAATCAGCATTTGCTAACGCTATACTTGTATCAATTTTAGTCTGATTTAATCATGAAAAAAATTCCGAGACGGACTGAGTTGCCGCATCAACAGAATTTGATTCAAAACAACTTCATTTTATTTAAATTGGCCAGAGTGACACCTTCCAAAACTATTTTACTTTAATCAAAATGGATTTAATTTTTTTTTATTTTGAGCTTAGGGCGCAGATTATTTCGGATAACTGAAAGCTTTCTGGTGAATATTCCTTCACTCTCTTCAAAGTTAGATTATTTTGTATTGCCACAATTTATCAATCACCAATTCTTGGAATCGGTTTTAACCAGAAAATAGTAAACACGACTACTTTTTTCAAAGTGATTGTGAGAGAATAAACGGACTCACTTTTTGTTGAGAAATTTATTCTGACATTTAAAAAAAATTCTTTAATTCACTTCAAAAACCTTTTTGTCAATTCTCTTGGTATTTTGGTCGATTTTATTACAGTTTAATGGGTGGTAGGAAATTGGGTGCTAGACTAACTAGAAGAAAGCCCAATATAATTAAAATAAGTTTACTATTCCAATAAGCCAAAAATTTAAGACAAGCGCTCCTACAAACCAACAAGACTGCTCATATCAGAATAAAACCCTGAATGTTCCGACAGCATTTTAAAGTCTATGGAGTAATTTTCGCTTCAAAAAAAAGAATAAAAATTAAGAAAAAAGAACAATTTTTTTTTCCAAAAGTCATCCCCCTGTGCGCTATGTGAAGTACAAAGTGATACAATGCACGTTAATTGTCCCAAACTGCTCAAATTGACAATCATTTTATCCCCAAAACTTATCAAAAATGGTCACAGCTTGAATACTCTTTTTCTTAATATGAGCTCAGTATAACAACACAATTAGAATGATTTTTAAAAAGTTCGTCAAAATTGTTAGACGAAATTGTCGGTGGAAAAAACAAGACTGTTCGTATCAGTGCGAAACTTTAAATGTTTCGACTGCTTTTTAAAGGTTTATGGAGTAGCGTCGGTTTTAAAAATTTGAATCCATGTAGGAAAAAAGAACAACCATTTTTTTTGAAATCGTCTTCAAAAAATGATGAACTTTAAGATAAAATCAAAAGAAAATTTATTAAAAAACTCATTTTTTTAAATAATCCTCATACGCTATGTGATTTACAAAACGATATTTTGGCTGTGATTTTTGACTTACTCTATGAAGTCAAAAAAGTATATTTGAGCGAAGTCCAGGATGTTCCGACTGCCTGTTAAAATCTATGGAGTAGTGTTTGTTTTCAAAAATAATGAAATCTACAAAATCAAAAAAAAAATATTTTAACTTTTTTTAAAATGTCTTCCATGCGCTATGTGAATTACAAAAAGATATTTCGTCTTTGATTTTTGAACTACTAGTTAAAAAATCTCATATAAGTGCAACGCCCTGATTCTTCCGACTGCGTTTTAAAATCTATGGAGTAGTGTTATCTTAAAAAAACTGATAAAACTTTAAAAAAAGTTTTTTCCTTGAAAATTATCCTTCACGCTAAAATTAAAGTAAAAATCGGACCAAGTTGCATGCCTCATTCAATTTGAACGTTTACTATGACAGATTAACTCTTCGCTCACGCGCTAATAGCACGAAATATTTTAACTGTATTGGCAATCTTATAACTCTTCAAAAAATGCTCACAAAAAGGTTTTTTTTTTAAGTTTGAGCTCAGCTCAATAATATATTACGAAGAATTTGAAAATGTAAGTCCAAAGTGATATATTAAGCCTATAGCAAAGTATTAAATGCACCAAATAGCATGCCTCAATTCGACTTGCAAAAAGGACTTCAACTATTTTACCTCAAAATTGATTACAGGTAAAATGTTTTGTTTTAAATTTGAACTCATGAAAACAATACCTTTCGAATGGTAAAAATAATTTAGTCAAAAACTGCTAGTTTAAAAACTTGCTAGTTTGCTATTTTTCTTACATATGAGCTAAAAGCCAACCCGAATACAAATGTTTTGTAGCTTACTTCGATAGTCGGAGCAATGAGTATGATTTGCTAAAACTGATGCCCTCTAGGTATCAATAATAAAGTGTATAAAATGAGGGATAACGAATTGATTCGTGGTTGACATATAAGAGCGATTTTGAATTAAATTTGTTATTTATTTTTCGGTTGATTGACTTTACCAATTGATTGAATCAAATAAGAAAAAAATTAAATGAATTTTCCGATCTATGGGTTCCAACAAAGGTTTCACAAATGTTTTTTATTCTACATTTCCGTTCGTAATGGACAAATTTGGATTCAATCCATTCACGTCCATTACTCAAACAGGAAAAACAAATTAACCTAAAGAATAGCTTGTGCTCCCTACTGATTCTTTTGATTCGGTCATTTCATCAAGGGACTAGTTCTTTACCAAGCACCTACAGAGAAATTGGAACCACTTTAACATTTTTGCAGGTTTTTTAGGTTTTTTAATTAAGGGAGTTTTTTAACAAACACCTCCTGAGAAAAATAGAACCATTTAATCATTTTTCAATTTTTGAGTAGGTTTTCTTACCAAGGGAATTTTTCATCGAACACATATTGAGAAAACTAGAACCACTTACAGATTTTGTCAGAATTTGTTTGACTAATTGGTTTGAAATTAAATTGGAAAGACATTCTCATTCAACAACCCGATCTTTCCACCCCTAGACTATTATTTTTTACATTCTTAATGACGACAAACCAACCAGCACTAACAAAAATCGAAAAAAGGCAGTCGGAACATGCCCTGATATACTAACGAGCATACTTTTTTTGACATATATTAGCGATTTCCCAACAAAATACATAGAACAACAAGACTGCTCGTATCAGGGCGAAGCCCTGAATGTTCCGACTGCCTTTTAAGGTTTATGGAGCAGTAATAACATTTAAAAAACAATGAAATCAAACAAAATGAAAAAAAAATCATCCCCCCACACGCCATATAAAGTACAAAAGGATGGATTTCGCTCCTTGTAACAAACCAATTATGGCAAATAAGCTTTTTTTAACCAATTTGGAACGATTTCTAAGTTGGATTAAATCTCCGCATACGCGTTAATAGCGCGAAATATATCGCGCGTTAATTGTCCCGAATTGGCCAAAATGGCAATCTTTAAACCCCCGTAAATCTACGAAAAACGATCACAGGTGAAATATCTTTTCAAATTTGAGCTCAGGACAACAATACCTTTCGAATGATATAAAAAGATTCCGTCAAAAATGGCTAGTTAAAAAGTCGAAATTTGTCTGAAGAAAAAAAACCCACCCCGAGCACAAATATTCCGTTACTTTCGTATCGAAAGTCGGAACAATTACGTTTTAACTTTGTTGCAATGCAAATGTAGAATAAAACAAGAGTATAGATGCATATAAAATAAGCACAGTTGGCTGAGTGGCCTAAGCTAACGCCGATTATATGTGTGAAATAACAGTTGACGTAGGTTCGAGTACCCCACCTGCCCATGTATTAATATACTAAAAACGGGGGTTACATCCTATTTTAACTGTTTTTTGGTTCTAATTCGGTTCAGCCTTGATTAAGGTTGACCGCCAAAAAGAGCAATTTGTCTCAAGGACATTACCGACCGGTTCTTGTGGCTAGCTTGCACCAATTTGTTTATTTTAACTGTGGATTGTTGAAATTATGAAAGTGAGTTGTGTGAAATGTTGGCTTTTATAAATTAGTCACGATGAATGTATGTATTGCCGAGAATACTACGAGTTAAAACAATTGTTTGCCGAGCCGTTTTATACAGTTTTGGAGATTAGAGCGCACATTTTGGCGCCCCACAAGGGACACCGAGGTCTTCTCTTTACGACACCGAGGTCTTCTCTTTACGACACGAGCTTCACCGAGGGACACAGGGGACACCGAGGTCTTCTCTTTACGACACGAGCTTCATCGAGGGACACAAGGGACCTTCGAACCTTCAGGCCCAGTCGAGTATTCCAGCCGAGTATTCCTTCAGGTCTAGTATCCCAGCCTTCTGGTCCACAAGAAACTCGAGTGTATCAATTGTCCCGAGGTCCAGTTTTCTCGAGGGCCCAATTAAAGAATCTAGGGATCTATTATCGCCAATCGGAGTATCCCAGCCTTCTGGTCGACAAAAGACACCGTATCAGCAACACGAGAGACACGACGAGTGTTTCATTTGGCCGAAGTGTCCAGCTGGACGAGTTGGCAGATCCTGTGTTACAGATCCATGGTTTGACAACCCTCAACCGGTGCAGCCAATCTCCTAATTCTACATAAACTGTAAGACTCGGCTAGTTTTTTAAAAACTTTCAAATTGTGCTATAAAATTGATTAACGCTGTCATACATAGTGAGAAATTTTCCCGCAAGCTAGCCCCCGGTAATTTTTCTCAATACCCAAAATTTTTGGACAGTTCTGTTGAACTGAAATATCTTACAGTCGGTACATAGACAAACTGACTTAACATTTTTTCTCGAAACCAAAAGTTTTTGGATATATGTGAACGGAATATTAATCAGTGAAATCGAAACATAGACAAGAGGTACTGGACTAGTTTTTTGGATTGGTTTATGACTCGAACCTGCTGACCAAAATTTTCTGAAAAATTTTGTATAAAAAGTAAAAAATTGCCAAAAAATCCTCAAAACGTCTCCAGAATTCTGCGAAACTGTGCTGTAAGATGACACCAACCTTATGTTAAATGGTCTGGTAGCGAAATATCAGGCAAATTAAGTTGAGTTTTTTCATCCTCAGGTTTCTTCCGCGTGTGTTGTTGGAACTTAACCAATTTGCCTGATCCCCCACCCACCATTGGTAAAACTGAAAGCCAGTTCGCTTCGAGTAAAACAAAGCCGTTTCAGCCCGTCAGATTATTGACTTCGTTGCGTGACAGTAAAGTTAAGTGGTCAGGTACGGTGATATTACGTGAGTTAAGTTGAATTCTTTCATCCTCAGGTTTACTCCGTGTGTGTTGTTGAAGTTCAACCGACCTACTTAATTTTCCAACCCCATTGGTACTTAAGCGTAACGAAGCCGTCGCATAGGTCCCCTAAGTGTATGGTATTCATTCTAGGAGCTAGTTCTTTGGATCACACGCTCCGAAAACTTCCCGCTCCGTCCCAGAAGCGCGTCAAAGATACTTGCTTTACGAAGTCAGGTTTAAGTTTGAATTTTAACGCTAGGGACTCTCAGAAAACGATACAGTACTACCTTCATCACTACTTGTCGCACCGTAACGACCTTGTAATTTGGCACGACGCCATTAATAACTCGATAAGTAGGCACCGCAGCAACAATAACCGCAAGCTGAGTAGTGAGCAACTTGTCAATTTGTTATTAAGGTATAGGAAAAACATTTGTGCGATCGTATACTGTAGACGGAACGGAACCGAGGATATAGAGGAAAATTTAGAATCAACAGGTATTCTCGTTCTCAACGTCGTTAAAGACTTAATCTCTAAGGCTAAGGACCAGGTACTAATTGAGAAGTACAAAGAGCTTCACCAGCCTCCTTCCCTTGAGTTAAAGACTCTCCTCCTTCTAAGGCGTTATAGCGCTAATCTTAACATCCTTAAGACACGTAAGAAGCGAAACCGCTTACCCCTCAAAGCTCGGAAAGCTATAAGAAATAGGCTTCAGGTAGAAGCTTTGAGACGTCAAGTTCCCCCGTCTTGTAAGCTAATGTTGATTTACTAATGCAAATTTGATTACGTACCAAAACAGTATCTCATTTTATTGATTGTTTTCTATAAGTGAGCATCCGTAGAATATTGTCAACTTGTGAAAAACATGGACGAAAAATTCCAAAGTAAGATACGCAAGTTATTTGAAACCCGTCTAAATCTAGAAAATGAGCTGCTTAAAGGTCACTCATTATTACTTGAGTACATTGAGAATAATAGTCGCACTACAAAAATTGATAATGCTGTTTACAAATGTAAAATTGCGTTGGAAAAAGCTGTCGACGTCAATGAGCAATTAATCAGGTTAGCGGGAAAAACGGAAAATCCTGAAAAAATTATTGCTCAGCAAGACCTTTGGCTTAAGAAAGTAACCGAAATGAACGATAAAGTAATGCACGAAGCTCAGAGTTACAAGATGAGCCTTGAACCTTCGTCATTTCCAGCAGCCGGCATTACAGGGAGCAAGGGATCTTTACAACAAACTAGGTCTGAGACATCCTCACGCTCGCACAAAACAAGTGATTCAGCAGCACGAGTATCTGAAAACAGGTCTAAGGTCTCTAATCAGTCTAAGGATAGTAGAAAGCTTGACTCACATAAGTCTGATAAATCTGCTTCCACTCGTCATACGTCGACTGTTCGCACTATGTCATCAAGTGAGAAACGGCATGAGTTAGCTTTAGTAAAACGACGCCATGAGGAGCTGGAAAGGCAGTATCAAGTGTCTTTAAGACTTAAAGAGCAAGAGAACCGTCTTAAGTTTGAACAAAGTCAGCTGGAACTAGAGCAATTGGCTGAAAGTCATAAAAAGCAACTAATTGAAATGGAACTGAAAGCGTTTGAACTTGAGGACAGTTCATCTGAGGTTAGCGAGAAGGTAGCGGAAAGTAACTCGACAGGAGTAAGTCAACCGACTTCAAAAGTAGCAACCGATCGGACTCATGATTGGGTATACTCTTTTAGTTCACAGGCACCTCCTGACGTTGTTAGTGCGCCAGGTTTGCTGGCCTTCACTCCTGTACCCATTTCGTCAGGACCGACGACTTCCGCCCTCCTTGCTCATGCAATTCACACCAGTAATAGTCATAACCATGAGCACACAGCATTGAGTGACCCTGGAATCCATAGTTATGGACATCGGGATATGCCTCAATTTGGCAGTGCAAGCCGTTTGCCATTGCAAGCTTCTGTTTCATTCCCAGACTCTGTTCCATTCCCAGTTAACAATATGCATTCTAGTGCACACGTGTCACCACCGTCTGCTGTTCCTTTACAGACCATGAGTTCAAACATAACTAATGGTAGTTTTGCCATCGCGCAACCGGAATCATTACCTGTCCCAATGTTACCGGCCCAACCCGGTTCCGGTTTTGTTTCTTTGTCGCCTGCATTTGCTGGTGGTGGCTTCTCATCTTCTGGAGTAAACCCAACGCCGGTTTTCTTTTCGACATCTAATTGCCATGCAGCGCCAGTCCAGACGCAACATAATCTTCCCTTTGTTCCGCATACTGTGTCACCTAATATCAACGATTACTACACAAGTGATGCAAACTTATGGCGATTGGCAGCTACAACTCCAATCGTCACGCCTGCTCAGTGTTGTAATGCTGGAAGCATTTTTTCTAATGTGACAACTATTGTCCCATCGTGTAACACCGCCGCTCCGTATACTAGTGGTGGGACTGTGTATTTTAATACTCCCCCAGTTCATCCACAACATGTTCCTCATTTTGTCAATCAAACTAATACTGGTTATCAGCCAGTCAACGAAGACTACGCACCGTCTCCCGCTTATCCGAACCAAGGTTGTTCATCGGATCGACCTCTCTCCGCTCGTGAATTGGCGGAATTATTAATGCATAGCCGCAAAGATCATCTTCCTGAATGGAAGTTAGCCCAGTTTGACGGCAACCCGCTAAACTGGCACGAATGGTTTGGTCAGTTTAAGTCCACCGTTGATTCCGCTGTTCTCACCGATGATACGAAATTGACATACTTAAAAACGCTCGTCACAGGCAAAGCAAAAACCGCAATTGCGGAGTTTAGTTATAGTGGCGTTATGTACAAGGATGCACTGGCCACCTTGCAACGGAAGTTTGGGCAACCACATGCCATTGTTGGTGCGCATCTTGATAAGCTGAATACTTTTCCTCCACTTAAGATGCACAATTCGGAAAATGTCATTAGTTTCTCCTCTGCCATATCTGGCCTCGTAGCAGTTTTCAAATCATTGTCTTTCAACGATGATCTAAAGAGTGTTAACCTGTTATACCAAGCTGTTAGTAAACTTCCGCCTAACCTCAAGGAGGCTTGGTCAATGCATACTGTTAGACATAATTGGCAGCGACCAACACTCTTAGACTTTAACAACTGGTTGAAAGAAAAGGCCGAGGGGCATGAAAGATTACGTTTACTCAGCTCTAAGGCAAAAAACGAAGAACCGGTTAAACCAAAAACAACCAAAGTTTTTGCAGCCAATAGCCAGGTAACTAGTAAGGCTCAGGATAAGTCTAAGTTTCCGCCGTGCGTTTTGTGTAAGGGTTGTCATGCATTGTGGAATTGTGCTGTTTTTAAGGAAAAGAATGCTACTCAGCGAGCAAAATACGTAGCTGAACAGAAACTTTGCTTCGCTTGCCTCAATGGCAATCATAGTTTCCGGCAATGTTCTAGAGCAAAAAAGTGCCCAAAGCCAGAGTGTGATAGCACACATAATGTCTTGCTCCATGGAGCCGAAAGAATATTTCCTCGGAAGGAAAATTCAAATGTCTCGAATAAGGCTGGAACAAACAAATCCAAGGAGAATACAAACACTTCCGTCCATGCCGCTGTTAGTGATGTACATGAGATTGAATCTTCTAAAGGGTTGTTGCCAATTGCAACACTTGGTGTATCCTCGGATGTAACCAGTCTCCTGACGTTGGTTCTTTGTGATAGTGCATCGACTCACTCCTGGGTATCTTCGTCACTCGTAAACCGTCTCGGCTTAGTAGGGGAGCCCGTTAACTTGTCAATTAGTGGTTTCAATTCGACCACCGTTGTTGAGACTCAGAGGGTCAAGTTTACAGTTTCCTCCGAGCCGAATAATAGTGATTTCGTATTTTCTCTCTGTGCATATGTTAAAGACAGTATTCGGATTGGTTCCGAATTAATCAATATTGCTGATTTGCAGAATAAATATCCACAATTAGCACCTATTAAGCCCATTCAATATACTTATGAGGACGTTGAAGTTATTATCGGACAAGACTACTACCACGCCGTTAGACCCATTGAGTTCATCTTGGGAGATGATAAAAACTCACCGTGTTCCGTTCGCCTACCGATAGGTTGGGTCTTAAGCGGTCCGTTGCCGCCGTCCGGTAATTCTACTTCTTCGTGTTTCAAGTGTGTTGTTGAAGATTCTTCTCTGACCGACCAGATAAAATCCTGGTACGAGTTGGAATCGTATGGTGCTTTCAAACAAGTCGATGCCCGTTCCGCCGCGGATAAACAGGCTTTATCCATCCTCAATTCTGAAACCGTTCACAATGGCGAAAGATACATTGTGCCTATGCTTTGGATTGATAGTAATGTCAGTCTACCAAACAATTATTACTCGTCACTCGCCCAATTTAAATCATTGGAAAGAAGGTTAAGTAAAGACCCTGAGCTGCGCAAAAGATACGCAGAAACAATTAGAGAGGACATTAGGAAAGGCTATGTCGTTACCGTCGAACCGCATGATCCACGTAAGCGTTCCGATCGCGAGTGGTATCTTCCGCACCATCCCGTCGTAAATCCGAATAAGCCGGGTAAGGTGCGCCGAGTCCTTAATGGGGCTTCTAAGTTTCACGGAACATCCTTAAATAAGTCCTTATTGGTGGGTCCTGACCTACTCCAAAATTTAATTTTGGTGCTTTAGCGATTCCGTCAACATAAGTACGCCGTCTCCGCGGATATAGAGGGTATGTTCCTCCAGGTAGGAGTCCTTGCCCGCAATCAAATTTCGCTCCGTTTTTTGTGGCGGGAGGATACCACTTCCGATGTGGTAGTTCATCAGTACACTCGCCATATATTCGGCGCACGGGATTCGCCTACGTGCGCCAATTTCGCGTTGCGAAAAACAGCAACTGATAATATGTCCACATACCCTGAGGCCGCCTCAGTCGTAAATGAAAAATTTTACATGGACGATTATTTGGATTCATTCGAGAACGTTACCCAAGCAATTAAAACTAGTCGCGATTTGGTTTCCTTACTAAAATTGGGAGGATTTAATTTGACTAAATTTGTCAGTAATGCCGATGAAATCACTTCAGCAATGAACCCCGAGGAATCCGAAACCTCATCTTCACCCATCAAGGAAATTTGTAACGGTGCCGAACAATCATCACACGTCTTAGGTCTTAAGTGGGACCATGTGAAAGACACATTGGTTGTTAGCAGAGGCGTGGATCGTCCTCTCGATAAAGCAATAACTCAACGAACTGTCTTGAGTTTCGTCTCTTCTGTGTTTGACCCTGTTGGGTTAGTAGCTCCATACACAGTTAGGGCCCGTCTTTCACTGAAAGATATTTGGAAAATCAGTGGTCAAAGTTGGGACGACGAATTGCCAGAAGACATAAGAGATAAGTTTCTCGAGTGGCACTCCGGTCTCCCTCTCTTAGGGCAATTGACTATTCCCCGTTGTTACTTCACAGAGCCTGTTGATCAAATTGAGCTCCACATGTTCGGTGATAGCTCGCAGGACGTTTTCTGTGCTGTTGGATTTTTGCGTGCGCGACTCGCGAGCTCGCATAAAACTCAAATATCCTTCATCTTTGGTAAAGCTCGCGTTGCGCCCATGAAAGCGCTATCTATACCGAAGCTAGAGCTTCAAGCTGCTCTGCTCGCCACACGACTAAAAGATGATATACTGACCGCCCTTACCGTCTCTATTAATCATGTCTTTATGTGGACAGATAGTAGAACAGTTTTGCAGTGGCTAAACTCCACTGAAAAATTACCTGTATTCGTCGCTAATCGTGTCGGCGAAATCCTCGAGTCGACCACTATTGATGAGTGGCACCATGTTCTGAGCGGCGATAATCCAGCTGATACCGGTACGCGGGGGATTTCTTCGGAAGCCCTCAAGGATAGCAGCTGGGTTATTGGTCCGAGCATTCTCAGGACTACTGATTGGCCGTTTATACCCGACGAACGTGTAATCAATAAAATTCGTTTGAAGGGTCCTTCTTGGGATGTTGATAATTGCTTGGAGACATCATCTTCCTTCGTCACCGATGTCACATCAATCAAACATCCCGAACACGTGTTCAATTGGGAAAGGTTCAGTTCCTTTACAAGATATAAACGAGTAGTCGCTTTTATGTTGAGAGTGTTGCCTTCACATAAGCATTTTCGCGGTAAAGACTTACGAATCACCGACCCTACTGAACTTGATATTGCAGAAAGCAAATTGATTCATCTTGCTCAGATGGAATCCTTTCCCGTTGAGTTAAAAACACTCACCGCTGGCAAACCTATTAGGAATAGTAGTAAAATTGCCACATACTCGCCATTTATCGGTCCCACTGGAATCATTCGTTCCACCGGACGGATTGTGCGCTTAGTGAATACCGAGTTTGATACTAAGCACCCAATAATACTCGACGCCCGACATACCTTAGTTCGTTTGTTGGCCCGCAGCCTCCACCATAAGCATTTTCATCAAGGATTAGATTACATGCGCTCCGTTTTAAATATGAAATATGCAATACTTGGGTTGCGTCGACTACTTCGGTCTATCGAAAATCAATGTGTGACATGCCGTAAACGCAAAGCAAGCACCATCCAGCCAATTATGTCCGATTTACCGGTCGAACGTCTCGGATACAAGCAACCACCCTTCAATCATACGGGTGTGGATTACTTTGGACCGCTTTACGTTCCGGTTCGCAGAAGCACGGAAAAAAGATGGGGATTCCTTTTTACTTGCCTCACCACCAGGGCTGTACACCTTGAGATTTTACCATCTCTGGACACCAGTTCGTGTGTCATGGGCATTGAACGGTTCGTTGCGCGCCGTGGTACGCCAAGCACAATCTGGTCGGATAATGGCACGAACTTCGTTGGTGCGGAAAAGGAATTACTTGCCTGCATCAAGAGCTGGAATGGCATGGCTCCGACCATTTTTGCACATAAAGGTGTTACTTGGAAATTTAACCCGCCAGGCGCACCCCATCATGGCGGCTCCTGGGAACGCCTCGTCCGAAGCGTGAAGGGCGTGCTGTACGATATCCTAGGCAGTAGGCGAGTCACTGAAGAGGTGTTAGGAACAACACTCTGCTTAGTTGAACAGGCTTTGAATTCGAGGCCAATCACTCCCGTTAGTACGTATTCACGTGAGTTAGAAGCGTTAACCCCAAACCATTTTTTGCTTGGACAACATGCCACAAGCTTTCCTTCGCTTTTACCCGGGGAGCACTTCGATCACAAGAAAAGGTACGTGCGAGCGCAGTCATATGCTAACGCGATTTGGTCTCGTTGGCTTCGAGAATATGTTCCCTCGCTGAATAAGCGTGTCAAGTGGCACACTCATTCTGACTTCACTCTTAAAACAGGCGATCTCGTGTGGGTGATTGAGCCCGATAGTCCGCGTGGGTACTATCCTCTCGCCCGAATCGTCAAGCTAAACTACGGACAGGACGGTTGCGCCCGATCCGCCCTTGTCAGGACCGCAACCCGTGAAGTCACGCGGCCGACCGTTAAGCTCGCTCCGGTTCTTCCTTCTTCAGGGGGGGAGGATGTTGCAATGCAAATGTAGAATAAAACAAGAGTATAGATGCATATAAAATAAGCACAGTTGGCTGAGTGGCCTAAGCTAACGCCGATTATATGTGTGAAATAACAGTTGACGTAGGTTCGAGTCCCCCACATGCCCATGTATTAATATACTAAAAACGGGGGTTACATCCTATTTTAACTGTTTTTTGGTTCTAATTCGGTTCAGCCTTGATTAAGGTTGACCGCCAAAAAAAGCAATTTGTCTCAAGGACATTACCGACCGGTTCTTGTGGCTAGCTTGCACCAATTTGTTTATTGAAACTGTGGATTGTTGAAATTATGAAAGTGAGTTGTGTGAAATGTTGGCTTTTATAAATTAGTCACGATGAATGTATGTATTGCCGAGAATACTACGAGTTAAAACAATTATTTGCCGAGCCGTTTTATACAGTTTTGGAGATTAGAGCGCACAAACTTCGCATTCATTATTCACGATATTTCCTACACAATAACATTAAACAGATGAAACACTGATTGCCCATCTATTGGGATCTACTTAACATTAACCCCCCTCCCCTTTCAAGAAGGGGGGGGGATTGTTAAATAGATTAAGTTAGTCGAATTTTCGACCAATCAGAATGCAGCAAACTTTGAAATTTAAAAACAACGCTCTTGAGCTAGTTTACAGCTTTTTATCCGGCAATTCTTTAGCAGATACCATATGGGGCTTATTATTAAGTATATTCATCTATTGTTATACAAATACAACATATTTGATATCAAAATTTTGAAATCTGACATACAAAGGCATGCACAGATATTTTTCTGAGGAGGGGAGGTTTTTCGAAAAAATTTTGAAAATTTTGCGGACATTTTTTTAGGTTGAGCAGTTTGATTTTCCGCGCTGTCCAAAAATACAACAAGGATCGTTTTTTGTAAAACAATTTCTGGGCCGCAGGCAAATTTTTCAAAAAAAAAACAGGCCAAAAAGACGTTTTTAAGCACTTTTTAGAAAATTTTGACCAAAACATTGCTTTTTTTGGCGCGAGCTCCACCTCGAAGGCACTCTTAGAAAAATTTTGAATTTGGTCAGACAAAAATGAATGTAGTAAAGAAATACCAAAAGAGAGACCTTATGAAAAAATTTGGCAACCAGAATTGAGGGGGGGGGGCTGTTTGCAAAACATTACGAACTAATAAAATTTTTGTGCAGAATTATAATTATTTAACTGTTTTTATGTAATAAGTTACTGGTTTCAATGTATTTTATTATTTCGAAAAAAATAATTGGATTAACCTAGCATTACTCAACTTTCAATTTGTAGATTTTTTCAAGTCACCCACTTTCAAAGTGTGAAGGGGAGATTTCACAAATGAGTCGCTGGGGGGTCACTTGCCTATGATTCAATATATTGCGTGGTCTAGACGTGTTTTCGTCTAGCGAACTGGTTTTTTTAAGTACCCTTCTATCAAAGTCATACCGGTCAATTTACCATAAAATCAAAGAAAGCTAAATATTAGTAAAAACAGTTATTGTTTATTTTTCATTGTTTTATGGAGACTAATTTTATGTTTTTTATTACACTTATTTTTGATTCTTGGTCGCGTATGTTAATCATGTTCAAGTGAAATTGGATGCAAGATAACTTCACGATTGTTTTACAAAATCAAATGGATTTGTTGGTGAAATATTTATAAGTTATAACAGCGGGCCCGTTTCTTCAAGACAAAATGTATATTGATGAACTCTATCCAAGAACTTCACAATAGTTTCCAACTTCAATTTAAAATTATTAGGTCGGAAAATTGAGTGCAAGAGGAAGTATAAATTATTATGGCTGAAAACTGTGAGTGATTAAAATTATCTTCAAAGCCGTTGAA
Source organism: Symsagittifera roscoffensis (assembly GCF_963678635.1). NCBI lineage: Eukaryota > Metazoa > Xenacoelomorpha > Acoela > Convolutidae > Symsagittifera > Symsagittifera roscoffensis. Next base: position 3,851,411 of record NC_087067.1, read on the forward strand.
CTCATTTTGATCATGCACTGAGTCAAACTTGTAGCCCGCACTGACATACTTGCGATTTAAATTGATCTACATTTATTTTGATACTGACAGTATACAGTAATAAAATCAATTGAAGATAGCCCATTAAAATCAGTAAATCCTTTTGGAATGAATTCAATGGAAGTTTACGGTAGAAAATGGATTTAAATGGATTTTCATAAGGTAGTAAAAAAATCGCATCAAAGTTGATTTAATTTATTGTTCCGACTTTCGATACGAAAGTAACGGAATATTTGTGCTCGGGGTGGGTTTTTTTTTCTTCAGACAAATTTTGACTTTTTAACTAGCCATTTTGACGGAATTTTTTTATATCATTCAAAAGGTATTGTTATCCTGAGCTCAAATTTGAAAAGATATTTCACTTGTGATCGTTTTTCATAAAGTTATGGGGGTTTAAAGATTGGCAATTTGGCCAATTTGGGACAATTAACGCGCGAAGAGTAAGCGGAGATTTAATCCGTCTTAGAAATCGTTCCAAATTGGTTGAAGGAAGCTTATTTGCCATAATTGATTCGTTACTAGAAGCGAAATTTATCATTTTGTACTTTATATGGCGTGTGGGGGGATAATTGTCACAAAAAAATCTCAAATTAAAAAAATTCAATTTATTTATTTTTTACATTAAGTTTTTTCAAGTTATTACTGCTTCATAGACCATAAAAGGCAGTCGGAACATTCAGGGCTTTGCCCTGATACGAGCAGTCTTGTTCTTTTTGTTTCGAATCTTGAGCAATATTGTGTACTCAAGAAAATCTCCAGTGAATAAATAGACAGCAAGAGTCATTCGATGAGAGTGAGTTATTTTGCAAACTCGCCGCGCTTAAAATATTCCCTTTTCAATTGTGCAAAACTTAAGGTTTCCGCGGTAATGAGAAGTAAATTTATGCAAAATTTTTCATATGTCCTTTCCTACAGCAAAGTTCTAGGCTCAATTGTTAGTTTTATCATATATTTTTAAAAAATCCTTTTAGAAAAATTTTTGGTGCAGAAAGTTAGATATCAAGTATTCTCATAGTTTAATTTCAAGCCAAGAATCAAAACGGAAAGTCACCTGAAAAGCATAATGGAGAAGTCACATGAGTCTCCGTTTTTTTCTATAGCATGATAGTCTAGAAAATCTGTATATAATCCTTATAAAAAGGGTACATAAAAAGCGTTAAAATTGAGTTAAATTAAGTTTATTGTTATTCAAATCCGCAGGAAATTGAAACCAAAAAAATCTGACAAAAAAAATTTAAATCGATTTAGAATCAAATGAATTGATTTGTAAGCTATATTTTTGTACTAAACTAGATTAATTTCAAATTGATTAAAATCGATTTGCAAAGTCTTTGCTACATTATCTGTATGAAAATGATTGCAATCTATTTCTTGTCAGTAAGAGAATGTCTTTAAATCATCTAGTTTTTGACTCACGATTTATGATTCATTTATGCTTCGGCAATAGTATATGCTACCCGCACTGACAAAAATGGATTAGGATCAATTTTAGCATGAAAAAAGTACGTTGATTAAATTTAAATCGATTTTAGTTTGAAAAAAGTACGAAAATTAAATTAAACAGATGAAGATCAATTTGGATGGATTTAAAATCGGTTTAAATTGATCTTAAATCCCAGCTAAAACAAATTTGATCCAAATCGAATTTAAATCAATTTAAATGCATTTTTTTTCCAGTCTGAATTTGTTTTTATTTTTAAGGGGATTAAAACGGATTTAAATCGATTTAAATCAATTTTTTTCATTCGAGTTTTATTAGTTTCAAAATTTTATTGCATTTATTTCTTGCATATCATTTTTCGTTTTACAATCATAGCATTTTACAATCAAACTTACTTTCATGATTTTCTATGATTTTATTGCATATGATTGAGATCACAATTTAAATTTACCTGACCCTTTTCTGGTTTGTTACACAAGATTATGCCCATAATCTGATTTACAATGGTTTTCTATGATTTTATTGCAAATTTTTAAAACCTGAGTTTGAAACCTGATTTATGTGGATCATTTTATTGAATTCTATTACATCTGGCACGAGTGTTTATGTTTAAAAAATCTAGAATAAAAAATAGCAACAATTTTTTTAAAGGGTATGTTTTTTTCGCCGTGTTAGCAAAAAATCGATTTTAGTGTGTCGGAAAATCCATCGAAATCGATTTAAATCGATTTTTTAGACCCTTAAATCGATCTGAAATTTTCAAAAAGATCGATTTAAATCGATTTAAAACGGATTTAAGTGAGATTCTGATGGATTTAAGTGGGATTCGGATGGATTTTAGTGAGTTGGATAATCCATCGAAATCGATTTAAATCGATTTTTTAGACACTTAAATTGATTTGAAATTTTCAAAAAGATCGATTTAAATCGATTTAAAATCCATTTAAGTTCGTAAAATGTACATGATTAATCGATTTGGATTGATTTAAAATCGATTTAAAATCAATTTAAATCGATCGGAAACCATTTCTGTCAGTGCGGGTAGTTTCGAACGGAAGCGCGCCGAAAAAACGCACTTTTTTGTCAAAATTTTCCAAAAAGCGCCCAAAAACGGCAAAGAAAGATTTTTGATACCTTTCAGAAATGCACTGCAGTTTCAATCCAGGAAGGTATAGTTGATACAGTAAATTTTTTGTTTATCTTGGCAGCTCAGCGCGTAGGCTCTAATATTTAAACACGACTAAGATTATTCTAGATTGAATTCAGAAAAACAAATCCGTCCATTATCTCCCGAAGTGTTGACATGATCAGTTCTTTCCTATGAGTTTGTGACAAGCATTGTTATTTAAAAAGTTTACGGCATCAAATTCGAGCCAGCGTTCATCTTCTATACGTTTATCATTGAGAATCGGACGAATTGAAAATTGGTCGAAAAAAGCAACACAATAAACAATTCAAGTAGAGATATCTAATCAACTAATGGAGCAAACTATAAACAAAAGAGTACATATCCAATTACCTAATGTTGCGAATCCAGCAATCAGAATGCATATCTGTTCAACTAATGATGCGAACACACATTGTTATTTTTAAAAAAGGTGTAGGTGAAATTGAAATTCTACGCATATTGAATCGATGACGCAGATTGACGACAAAAAAAAGAGCTGTTTCACACTAATAAACAATGAAGCTTCGTTAACATCCAAATTAACTAAAAGTTTATAATGTTTTTGCGAAATTGACGTTTTTAATTCTCCGTAGATTTTTATATCTTTCTGATCGAAAGACGACAATTCGTAACAGGTGGCAATTCGTAACAGGCGACAATTCGTAACAGGCGACAATTTGTAACAGGCGACAATTCGTAACAAGCGACAATTTGTAACAGGCGACAATTCGCAACAGGTGACAATTCGTAACAGGTGACAATTTGTAACAGGCGACAATTCGTAACAGGCGACAATTCATAACAGGCGACAATTCGTAACAGGCGACAATTCGTAACAGGTGACAATTTGTAACAGGCGACAATTCGTAACAGGCGACAATTCATAACAGGCGACAATTCGTAACAGGCGACAATTCCCAACAGGCGACAATTCGTAACAGGCGACAATTCGTAACAGGCGACAATTCATAACAGGCGACAATTCGTAACAGGCGACAATTCCCAACAGGCGACAATTCGTAACAGGCGACAATTCGTAACAGGCGACAATTCGTAACAGGCGACAATTTGTAACAGGCGACAATTCGTAACAAGCGACAATTCGTAACAGGCGACAATTCGCAACAGGCGACAATTCGTAACAGGCGACAATTCGTAACAAGCGACAATTCGTAACAGGCGACAATTCGCAACAGGCGACAATTCGTAACAGGCGACAATTCGTAATAGGCGACAATTCGTAACAGGCGACAATTCGCAACAGGCGACAATTCGTAACAGGCGACAATTCGTAATAGGCGACAACTCGTAACAGGCGACAATTCGTAACAGGCGACAATTCCCAACAGGCAACAATTCGTAACAGGCGACAATTCGTAACAAGCGACAATTCGTAACAGGCGACAATTCGTAACAGGTGGCGATTCGTAACAGGCAACAATTCGTAACAGGCGACAATTTGTAACAGGCGACAATTCGTAACAAGCGACAATTCGTAACAGGCGACAATTCGCAACAGACGACAATTCGTAACAGGCGACAATTCGTAATAGGCGACAATTCGTAACAGGTGACAATTCGTAACAGGTGACAATTTGTAACAAGCGACAATTCGTAACAGGCGACAATTCATAACAGGCGACAATTCGTAACAGGCGACAATTCATAACAGGCGACAATTCCCAACAGGCGACAACTCGTAACAGGCGACAATTCGTAACAGGCGACAATTCGTAACAGGCGACAATTCGTAACAGGCGACAATTCGTAATAGGCGACAATTCGTAACAGGCGACAATTCCCAACAGGCAACAATTCGTAACAAGCGACAATTCGTAACAAGCGACAATTCGTAACAGGCGACAATTCGTAACAGGTGGCGATTCGTAACAGGCAACAATTCGTAACAGGCGACAATTTGTAACAGGCGACAATTCCCAACAGGCAACAATTCGTAACAGGCGACAATTCGTAACAAGCGACAATTCGTAACAGGCGACAATTCGTAACAGGTGGCGATTCGTAACAGGCAACAATTCGTAACAGGCGACAATTTGTAACAGGCGACAATTCGTAACAAGCGACAATTCGTAACAGGCGACAATTCGCAACAGACGACAATTCGTAACAGGCGACAATTCGTAATAGGCGACAATTCGTAACAGGTGACAATTCGTAACAGGTGACAATTTGTAACAAGCGACAATTCGTAACAGGCGACAATTCATAACAGGCGACAATTCGTAACAGGCGACAATTCGTAACAGGCGGCAATTCCCAACAGGCGACAACTCGTAACAGGCGACAATTCGTAACAAGCGACAATTGGTAACAGGCGACAATTCGTAACAGGCGACAATTCGTAACAGGCGACAATTCGTAACAGGCGACAATTCGTAATAGGCGACAATTCGCAATAGGCGACAATTCGTAACAGGCGACAATTCGTAACAGGCGACAATTCGTAACAAGCGACAATTCGTAACAGGCAACAATTCGTAACAGGTGGCAATTCTTAACAGGCGAAAATTCGTAGCAGGCGACAATTCGTAACAGTAGATTAGGCGGGTAACACTGACTCACTTATGCTCCTCTCGTGCCGGATATAACCGCAGCGCAGCTGAGCAAGTGTGTTCTTTTTGCCATTCTTTTCGAATTGTCGTGTTATGAATTGTTGCCTGTTACGATTTGTCGCTTGTTATGAATTGTCGGCCTTTCCCTTTCTGATCATTTGGTTTTCGGCAACTTTGATTGAATGTCACGCGTTTGCCGACTATTTACATTTACTTTTAGCCCGAAAATTATTTAAGATTTAAAGTGGTACTATAATTTTTTTGGGGATCGAACTTTTTATGTTGACACAGTTGACTTTCCGAGCTGCTTTCTCATTTTAAACAAGCCAATTTTAACAACGTTTTCTGTGCCGCAGTTCAATTGTTGCAGAAAAAAAAACGTTTTTTTTTTCAGCAGCTGTGTAAAGCTATGAGCAAAAAAGCTTTGTTTTCTCGCAGGCTTGCCCTCAAAATTAAAAAATTTAATATATATTGGCACCAAAGACACTTTCAGACAAATTCAAATTTAGTCAGCCAAGAACGGACGTGGTAAAAATTATCAAAAGAGGGGCTTTGGGTGTCAGGGAGTCGAATTATGGTGAGAAACATGAAATTTTAATGAAAAGTGTTTTTCCTCAAAATAAATGATGGTGCTTTCAGATTAGTATTTGGAAAGTTTTTTGAATTTAGTCTCATGTCAACCAATTCAATCCATCGGGTTTTATTTCAAAAAAATTGTGATACTGAAAAACGCTTAAATATATGAACGTGTTAAATTGCAACTGTGTAAATCGAACTGAGTCAACTTATATCTTATACAAAAACATAGCATGAAAAAAGTTTCAAATACAATCAAAGATATTTGGTTGAGCACAACTAGCACTGAATACATTGAACACTTTATTTTAAGTGGATTAATTAAAAGAAAATAAAACTGCGCAGAGAAAGATCAGATCATTTAGATTATAACAATCTAGTATAGAAATAGATAGAGGTAGATAGATAAATAAATAGATAGATAGGTAGATAGATAGATAGATCGATAGATAGATAGATAGATAGATAGATAGATAGATAGATAGATAGATAAATAGATAGATAGATAGTTATATAGATAGATAGAGAGATAGATAGATAGATAGATAGATAGATAGATAGATAGATAGATAGATAGATAGATAGATAGATAGATATATGGATAGATAGTTAGATGGATAGATAGATAGATAGATAGATATATAGATAGATAGATAGATAGATAGAGAGAGAGAGAGAGAGAGAGAGAGATCGTGGAAGACCAGACCAGAGGGAGATAAAGAGAGAGAGAAAGAGAGAGAGAGAGAGAGAGAGAGAGAGAGAGAGACAGGGAGAGTAAGACAGGGAGAGTGAGAGAGAGAGAGAGAAAAAAAAGAGAGACCTCAAATAAGCGCCAAAAAATGTGTCAGCGTGGTCAAAAGCCAACTTAATTAATCACTAAAAAAGTTTAAAAAAATAAGATTGACTTGATTCCGGCTCAATGTAGAGCAAAATAAACAAGGATAGCAGTTTACTGTGCAAGATTCACAGAACGTTCCGATCACAGTCATAAAAAATACAAAATTAATTTTTATCAAATTGTTTTCGTTTTTTTTCTCCTGTTGTAATAAAAAGATCTGAAGGAAAAATTAGAACTTGGGTATATTTGAGAGTCATAATAAAATAGGTCAATTTTAAAACAGTTTTTGAAAAAAAAAATCACTAGAAAAACGAAACAAAAAGTTTAGAAAAAAATTTGAAAAAATTTCAAAAATTTTTTAAAATTTTTTTCCAGAAATGTTTTAAGTTTTCAAGTTTTTGATTTTCAAAATTGCGCTAAAAACTCTAAAAACTACATTTATTTGAGTAAAACTAAGTTTTCACGGCTTGAATTTTGCTTAAATATGCTTTTTTAAGCCTACACGGTCACCTTATTAGCTCGAAATAAGACGAAAAATCAAAAATTTCCAAGCAGTTTTTCTCAAAAATTAAAAAATTTTCAAAAAGGCTTTAATCTGATATATCACTTAACCCAATTCGATCATTATTTGTGGTATTTGATTTTGCGTGGAAAACAAAAATGCAAAAAAACTAAAACACACCCGAATACAAAGTTCCTCCCCATCTTCAATAGTCGGAACATTAAGCATGCAAAATGAAGCTTTCAAGGCATAAGAAGTTATATGATTATAGAAGAAAAAATAGTAAAAACTAAATTTTGATTGCCGCAACGTTGTAGTAATTTACTCACCGACGTATCATTTTGCCGCAAATCATCCATTGACACAAAAATCATGTGCTTGCATTCGGACAAGAGGCATTGGTGTTCGAACCGGGCTCAGTGCACGAATGCTGAAAGAAAAGTGTGCCTAACACAAATAGTTGATTATTTTAATGATTTTAGCCGAAAAAAAAACCATTCAGTTCATGATTAGTCTCTGACGATAAAAAGCATCAGCCGAAAAATTTCATCAAACAACTCTGATAAAAGCTAAATGAAAAACACTCTGACAATTAACAAAGCAGGCTTCTCAAATACAGATTCGTTTATAGAAGCGTAAACCTAACGTCAATTGAAAAAAATTTTTAAAAAAATTTATTTAAATCACAACAGGCGTCTACTTTCAAAAATTGAGCACATTTTCTTGGGCAGCTTCTGCACTTCGCTTTTCCCTCCTTGAATTTTTCAAAAACTATCTATACCAGACTTTTTGAAAATTTGTTGTGACTTTTAATGAAAAATTTGTAATTTTGGTCTGACTTTCTGAGATTTTTTAGAAACTGAAGGTGAGTCTAAAGATGCTAATCTTGACAGTTTAGAATAATCAACGCACGATATAAACAAATGACATTAATGAAATCTACCAGAAAGAAAAACTTGACAAAATATGCCAAACAAGCCATTTTGAGAATTTCCTGACGGTTTGACCAAATCCAGTACCATATAGACAAAAAAACAGAAAATTATTCGCTCTTTGTTTGTTTAGTGCAGAACAAAAGCAAGTTTTTTTTATATTAAATAGGCCTTAGTACTCCTTTAGCCGGAAACAAAAATTACCCCATGTAAAACAATTTGAGCTTAGCATCTCAAAGGGCTTAAATTTGTTAAATAAAAAAGAAATACACTTCAATTTTACCGGCTGAAATTTGTTTTAAGGAAAAACTTCATTCAACTAATATTTTTTTGTAGAAAACGTAGCAAACACTTTATTTGCGTTGAATTTTGCATCTCAACAAAGTAGGAAAAATTGAATCAATGGATTTTCATTGTCTTTATCTGTTAAAAAAGTAGCAAAATAATCCGTTTTAATTGATTCTAATAGATTATTTTTCAGTTTTAAAGACACTGACAATAAAACTTAAATTTAATCAATTCGTATCCATGGAACTCCAGTGCGGGACAACCAGTTTCCCTACACAATAGCATATATCTGAAAATCGTCCAAATTTACCCATTTTTTAAAACTTTTATACGAATACATTTCACCTAATGTAGCGTCCCGTCCAGATACAGAGGACATTCAATATTGAATAGTAGTTTCGGTTTACTAATTGATAAATTGTTCCTTATAGTGATCGCGCTATTGAATAAGTGTGTAAAAATCAGCCAAAGTTTAAGCTAACCGGAAATGCGCAGAAATTATAAACCAGCCAGAAAGACACATCTTATGAATGAAATTTGCATAACTGTTAGAATTGTTGCATAATTTTAACATAACTATTAAATAACACTTACGTTTTTTCAGCTGATTGATAGATCGGCTCGCTCTTATGTCGGCTGGCTTATAAGCAATCATATCGATTGTCCTACAAAAATCGATCATAGGACAAACGTTATAGCGCAATCACTATATATGGAACAAATTACAATCAATTAAAACTTTAGCTAGACCGTATTTGGCCAAAAGATTGAATGATTTTCTGAGTTCTTGGAGTACAAAAGCTTAAAATTGGTGTTTGCAAGCCTTAAACGGGTGGCCACTCAATAAAGAGAATCGTCTAATAGCAGAATGGATACAAGAGCAGAAAAATGAAAAGCATTAACTTTTATAAAGTAATCGGTAAATTAAGTATAAGAATTCAAAATTAAAAAAAAAAAAATTGTACGCCTAATTTTTTGAGCAGTTTAATCGAGATTTTAAAAAAATTCTTTTAAAAACTCGATAGAAATATTCATTTCATGCATTTTGATGACAATATTCTAATAATTGTTTTACCAATTAGCCAGTATAAGTCAATGAAAAATTAATATTTATTTGTTTTTCTGTTCTTGGACCCACTCTGCTCTTAGACCCTTCTGTTTAGTGCTTCGTCTACCCTTAAGCGATATTTTGCTCTTTGGGGCTCTTTTTTGGCGAGGAGAGGGACAGAATAAAAATTTGGAATAAAAGAATATGAATCAACCTAAACTCAGAAACTGAATTATGTCAGGATGGTTGATGGTTCCTATTAGCCTGGAAACCACATGGTTGGTTTATTTGATTTGTAAACGAATTTGTATATGAAGAAATCATTGTATTTGTGTCTCTTGGAACACTCCTCAATGATTGAGAAGAATTTATAAGTGCAAGCATAATTTCATCCATTCGCATTTATAGTTATTAGATGTTTCTTCATTATTATCTTTGAAAAGACTTTCTAACTTTTTGATTCGTATTTTTTATGTTCACGTACGCCAAGTACGTGAAAAGGACCTTCACGGCACCTGCGAACATGCAGTCAGTGCAGGCTTTACGCGTGTTCATTTGTCGATCATTTGTTCCTGAACAATAGACTTTGAAACACATCTCTTATTAACTCAACTCAAAACAAAAAGTGGAACAATATTCTAACCGATATAGCTAACCAGCGTTACCTACAATTGATAAACAAATTATAACAGGATGCAACCAGCAGGTAATGGCAAGAAAATGTTTTTTGAACATTCCGCCGCTCTGGCATCGGTATACCACGGAAGCACCAGCAGAGTGGGCAAAATGGCTTGTTGGATTGCAAATGGCATTAGTCGCGAATGACAATATCGACATTCAACTACTACTGCGAAATCGACTTATTCAAACAGTCATTCCATCAGAGCCAGTAATAGATAGACGTGGAAAAAAGCTACCAAAAAGATAGAGAATTAAGCAACCACAAAAAACTATTCATATGGGAGAATACATGCCAAACGGCGGATACCATGGGAGGAAGCGGACACTAAAGCCTACACCTATTTCTATCTTGGGAATGAAGCCCAAAAACAACCTAGACAGAGGAAGTCAAGCATCTGAATAAAATTGATATCTAGAAAGGACTTGTTCTTCAAATAAAAAACTATAGCGTTTGAAAGATAAAAATTCAGTCGCAGAACCCAAAAGAAAGTCAACCTTTGGAACAATAGCTAGACCTGGCATCCACAGCCGACCGTGGAGACAAATAGGTGAAGGAACTTTTTTACCGCATAAACAGCACACGTTCGAAACGAGAAGAAACGAACTGTTAGCAGAAACACGTACACCAAAAGAAGCGTACGACTACGCCATTAGGCGGGCAAAAAGTATAAAGCACAATTAAATGATTAAAAACTACAGTCAAGCACATTCCATTGCACTAGGAAGCTAAACAATTATAAAACAAGAACCAGATAGATTCACTAACCATCGGAAAAATCATCCATCATTTGAAGAGGTAGGGGCTGTGTACAAAACTAAATTTTCCCGAATCGAAGTCTGGATCAATCCCGACATAGCAGATCAGCAATTAATACAAACTATCGACAGAACCAGCAATGCCACATAAGTGCTATTACTTTATGGGCAACACACCTCCAAACATGCCCAGCAAAGGACAAAATGTGCACTAAATGTGGAAGAAGAGGCCACTTCCAAGTAGTGTGCCAGCTAGCTATCATAAATTATATCGCTAAGCGAGATGAAATAGACATGGAAGTGCCACAGCAGCAACAAAAAGACAACCATGACCCGAAAGCATTCCCAGGATTAAACTCGGCAAACGGGTGGGACACACTACAATCAATAATTATACGGTGTTGGCTATCAATGAAAAAATTGAAACTAGAAATGCTGAATGATTTGCCAAAAAGGAATTGAAAAGACACTTAGTGAAACTGAAAACGTCGGAGAGGTGATAATAGCGATAGCAGACTCGGGCGGTCCAAACGGTCAAAGTCGTCATCTCGAAACATATTCCCAAAGAGGATGAGGCACACAATCTCGCCTGTTACAACGGAGTGTTTATCGGACCATTGGGTAGACTGATAATACCAATCGAATCGGGAGGGTAGGTAGTACAATCAGCACAATTGATAGTAGTGAATGGTCACAGAGCGAGCATCGTAGGTAGAAACATCCTACCAAAAAATGAGATTAAAACACACCAAGACAAACCAGACACCAGATGTTCCTAATTATCGAATCAAAGGAAGAGTCAGATCCTACAATGGCTAATCGGGTTAAAGAAAAGTATAGAGGTTTAAACAAAAGCTTCGGATAATCAAAGAAGCCCATGGTAAGAACAATGTAATTCTAATAAATCAAAGCGATACAACAGAAGGGCAGAAGAGTACCCATCCACCTGAAATAACGAATGGAGCAAGAGATCAACAAACTCAATTATCAGGATCACAGAGAATAACTGTAAAACTACAGCAAAAAACGACTCATTAGCTTCATCTTGATCACAGTAAGAAAGGATCATTTGATCAAAGTGGCATTGGATTCGAAACAAACTTAAAAAGACATACACAAAAACAAAAGTCAAAAGTCAAGCATAGAGTTTATATTGGATAACGTAGCTCAAGGACGGGAGACATCGTCTTTAAATTGTTAGATTTAAGATAGGCCTTTTCACCAATTTCTTTAAAAGGCAAAATCTAAAGTGCAATGCAACTTCAGCCTTGGGTGGGGGTAGAGGCACAGTCCCATAGCAGTTCCCAACGGGATCTTTTGTGCTGACATACATGCAGCCCAATTTTGAAAAAAGCGATCTATCTCACCCTATTTAATTGCAATTTACATTTCCAGATATTTTTCGTATCGTCACAAAAAATAAGAAAACCGAACACCAGGCGGCGCTTAAAATCCTCTCAGAGGAACTTGACACTAAAAACCCGGCCGTATGGTGGCCTAAATGCAAGTTTGCTTGTAAATAAATTGAATTGTTCGAGTTTATTACCAACGCAGATGGAAATAAACCGACAATTGAGAAAACGGAGGCACTAAAAAACTTATTGTCCCGTAGACATATAACCACTAAAAAGCTTCATGGGTTCGATCTATCATCTGACGAATCATATCCCAATTTCCGTTGCCGCCAAAAGTTTTTCCTGAAAAACAGTGAAAAAGTAAAATTAAATGTTTTCCGCTCATGTATTAACTTTCAAAAAAAATTAAAACTGGTACCAGAATTTACAAAAAGTTGACATTTTAATCAAAATTTAGAAACAAGAATTGAGTGCGTTGCGTCCACACTCGCATTAGGCGCGACCATAGAAAATATTCCTTTGAAGATAAAAAAATTTCTGAACTCACATGAGGAAAAGTACTCAACGACGAACTTGGTTTATGAGAGATAGTTTTGACGATAGAGTATTCACATATTATCTTTAAGGTAGCGCTTTCACAACCGTTATGGATCATCAAGCCCTCTTATGTGCATTTAACGCATCAGAGAAAACAAAGACCGTACAATCCGATGGATTGATAGCTTATTGTCTTTTTATTTCAATATCAAATATTTGGCGAGGTTTTTTGATCAACAATCAAGAAACCCAGTCAGCCCGGCGCAACCAGCAAGCAATTACGACGAGGAAATTGTGGTAGCCAAGATCAAGCGTTCATTTCAAAGATAGAAAATTTGGACATTATAGTGCTCAAGGAGTTGGCCAATAGGAAAGGAGAACAGACGAATTTGGTTGACAAGAGAAGAAAAAGCAGTAAGCAAATTGACTCCGTACAAAACTAATTTCAAAATCTTTTGCCTGTTAAACAAAACAACTCAAAAAACCAAACAAACAAAGAAATATCCTCTGCCTTCAGTTCAAACAAATAAAAGAATTAGAAATCCTGGAAAGGATGGACACATCAACACAAGAAAACTAGAGAACGCCAACACAAAGTAAAAAACTGCCAGCTGGTATAAAACCACCAGAGATCACCACGAAAGAACACTTCAACACAATTGGCGATTGCTCTATATGAGAACAGACGCAAAACTACAAATACGAGAGGAAGCCAACAACAGTGTTGAGAGAATGGATCAAAAACAACGCGTGAGGAAGGAAAGAGAGACGTTAACACATGTAGGAGAGGAATAACACTCTATTAAGAGTGGAACAGTCCACTCGGTGAAACTAATTACCCGATTTGTTTCAAGTCAAAGAATACGTGGGAAGAACACGAGACAAAAATCACAATTCGGACGGAAAAGTAGCCTGAAAGAAGAATGAAACATGAACACAAGTAGGAGACGCCAGGCCCCGGCATTAAAAATCAAAAGAAATCGTAAGCCGAAATGGAATAAAAGAGGGTCATTACTATCAATAAATGAATGGAAATTCCCAAATCGGCCGTGTCCAAACAACAGCCAGCACAGAAGACACCAAAAATCAAGCAGAAAACATGAGCCTAACTCCAATTGAACCCGAGAACCAAAAGCCTGGAGGAAACGTAGTTTTTTGTTGTGGCAGGGATGATAAAAAGCCAGCTTAATTAAAAAAATTTATGTAATGGTGCAGTCGATTTTGTTGGTTAACTCGCAAGTCGTCGAAGGAACATAAGGGGCTTTGCTTTCCTGGTTTGCGTTGCCGCCATACGCCGGAGCAGGCGGGTTGTTTCCAATTGTCATGCCAGCCAAGTCCCGAATGAGCATGAACTTCTTGGTGCAACCGCCGTATAGAATAGGGTTGAGACAGCTGTTGACGTATGTGAGGATCTGGAACACGACAGTCATGTAGATGACGGGGACTTGGTGATCCTTGAGGAAGTGGAACTCGTTGATCATCTGGATTGAGTAGAAGGGCGCGTAGGAGACAATGAAGCTCATCACTATCAGACCCAACACGAAACTCAGTCGGTGCTGGTTGATGGGACACAGGGCACTCCTCGGGTTTCTAGAATGAGTATAAAAATTTAAAAGAAAAACATTGATAATAATTATTGAAGTTTATGAAGATATTTTCACTGTACAGTTTGAATTTACCCACATCATTTCGGAAAATTTTCCGCGCTTTCTGACTGTTTTTCAGAAAAATTCGGCCAGCTCAATCCATTGTTTTTCTCAAACATCACCATTCGGAGTTAGATAAGGTCGTTGAATTGGATTTTGCCGGACCCATGCCAGACAAGCTCAACAAAGACGCTTACAAATTGGTAGCCATAGAGAGATTTTCAAAGTACCCAATCAAAAAAGAAGTTAAAAAAATGCAGCAGAATATTCTTCGCACCAGTTGACAATGACGGGGCTATAAGATAAGTAGACGGTTTTATCCAAATCATAAAAAACATTTTAGACGTAGAAAGAATGGTTGCTACAATACACCACAAAAACAAGCATCGGACGAAGCGGAACTAATCAAAACACTGAGAATAATACCACTCGCGGTTAAAGACCAAAACTAACCAAAACCACTTAATTTGGGATAACTTAAAACTGTCTACAGCTTTAGAAACAAAGAACCTAGAAAGACTCACACCGGAGCAAAACCATGACATGCGCCGATGATCCGAGGAACAAGTTGTCATTAAGCGAAGGGCACCAAGGGAGAAACTTCCTAAAGACATCAAGCTAGATCGCATCATGACTGAATCGCAAGGTTCGAAGATGAATTTTTTAAAATCCAAATTTAGGTATAAATTTGGAGGAGCTGAGAAAACACCGAAGAAAAACTTAAGGGTTAGAATTAGGCAGGTGGCCAGAAAAACCGTAAGAATAGCCCAAAGAGTAAAATATCCGACTCAATTTCAATAAAAAGACAAAAATCAAGATAGAAAAAACTAACATGTATCCATAAACAGCTTGCGTTCAAATATTCGGAAATCAACAGAAACTTTTGAAGAATAGCGGATTCGCATTTGTATCTAACCCGAGAAAAGACGGCAACTGCACACCAATCAGACTAGGCAATTTTTTGGCATAAAAATCAGCTGGAGATAAAAAAAATCTATCGGTTTTTAGACAATCAAAACCCAAAGGCGCCAGCCCATCCAATGTTTTAAAAGACCACGAGAGACAATTAGACAAAAATGAAGAACGGACAAGAAGCCTCGCAAACAAGCTCGGAAACCCAATTCCGTTCTTGATTGTCCAGAAGGGGAAAAAACCGCTCGAACGTCACCCGCCTAAGAAGCACCGTCGCTCAAAAAGTTAGTCCGGGCCGTGGCCATTCAGGAGGGCCGGGCGGATCGCGCAGATGTGGAGGCTTGTCTCGAATTTTTACAGACATTAGGAGCAAAATCATCAGAAACCGACGATACAGAAGTCATCAAAGTGTAATCTGGACTGGAAGCGAGTTAAGCGGCATCGAGAAACAAGCCAACACAAACGAAGAAAGCAGAAGAGTGTTGAAGGACGAAAAAGTCAACAACAAAAATCAAGAGGAGAAGAGGTGAAGGAAATGGTAATATATCTATGATAAAAAAAAACTTTAAAACTTTAATTTGAGGTATCCGTGTTAGTGTCATCCATCTGGATTTATATATTATATATTTATTCAATATTATCTGTAAAGAGACATCCAAAAATATTTGATGTGATTAATTATTTATGTTGGCCTTGAAGGCCAAGCACGTTAGGTGACATTCACGGCACCTGCGAACATGCAGTCAAAGCAGGCTTAACAAATGTTCATTGTCGGTCATTTGTTCATGAACAATAGAGTTTGAAACACATTTTTTATCAACTGAAATCAATACGATAATTGGAACAATATTTAAACCGATGTAGCTAACCAGTGCTAATAACGGCATATAAACAGATTTTCCCACATAATTTGCTGTAGGTGTATTCTAGTTTACTAAGTAGTCAGTGCGTGTGGTTCTTTATATAATCAGCCAAGAGCGGAAAAAAAGTAATGAAAATTTTTTTCCGGTGGCCAAAACTTTTTTCAAAAATCAAAAAACTTTGGCAACGTTAAGGCTTTGCACTTGTTGAACAGTACATCAATTAGTACATCAATTCGATTTTTGGTAAACAGTACGATAATTGTTTCAAAGGCTCTTTCAGTAAAGACAATTTGGGCCCTGCATAGTTATGCATCAAGTTATGTCCAAGGCCAGATCTGCGTTTAAGACGGTGGTATTGTATGAACTACGAATCAAAAGAATCTAGCCTTTTGCTCAAATTGTTCGAAGCCAAAATCTCAAAAAAATTAGCTTGTCGTCTTAAGAGTGTTCAACTTAAGAGGGGAACGGTGGTGAAGTGGTCATATTTCTGCCTCTCGATCGAAAGGTCGGAGGTCCGAGGCAGACCCTGATCCGCGCTCGCTTCTTGATGTTGAGGCAAAATTACCCAGCCCAGAGAAATAACCTTAAAAAACTTAATGTAGATCTTAAACAGGGCCACAACAGAGGCTTTCCGTGATAAGCTGAACAGCTTGTATGTCGGTCCTTTTCCTCGTGGATAAACAATCGGAACTTCAGTTTAACAAAGATTATCTTCTAGGGTTTTGAGTTAAAAATTTTTGGTTCACTCACAAGCTATTTATTTTGAATATATTATATTTAATAATGAACAATGAACACTTAAATACCAAATTTGTGCTATTTTAAAAAAGTTATGTACTGCAGATCTACAACGCCTTCAAACACAGATCTAACTAGATGTAAGGGCAGTCGGTCAGAGATTATTGAAGAAAGTTGCTTCAGCTCTAGTCGAGCCGAGGGCAGGGGCGGATTTAGGGGGGGGGCGGACGCCCCCCCTCAGGGATTCGACCCCCTGCCGACCCAAAGGGTCCCCCCTTTGATACTTTTTCAGAAATCCATTTTTGGCGGACCGACCCTAAAATTTTTCTAAAGGCGCCTTTGGCGCCAATATATACTAACTTTGAGGGGGAGCGCGCGCCAAAAAAAACGCAATTTTTTTGTCAAAATTTTTCAAAAAGTGCCCAAAAACGGCTTTTTTGACTGTTTTTTCAAAAATTTGCCTGCGGCGCAGAAAATTTTGCCAAAATAGGCGCAAAACAGTGCTTTGGGAGAGCTCAAAAAATCAATTTGGTCGACCTAAAAAAAAAAAAAAGGTCGTCAAAATTTTGGAAAATTTTTCGAAAATCCGCCCCCCCTCGAGAAAATCCTAGATCCGCCCCTGGCCGAGGGTACAAATAAATATCATATTAACTAACACAAAGACTAACTGAACAAATAAACCGATCCTTTTGGCCATAGAGACATTTTTCGCATCTAAATTGGTCAATTTTTAAACTAATTATACCAGGTGGGACCATAGTCAATTTACAAGCAGGTTGTGTTTCTATTTTAAAGGAGGACATTTCAAGACAGGTCAAAAACATCAAAAACATCGGATATGGATACGGCATTAAGCACCGGTGCTAGTGCTCCTGTTTGTGAGTTCAAAATGGGTCGACGGTACTGGAACATAGGGCGCTTTGTCCTGCTGACCTCCTTCGATGTCGTTTTTGGGTACTGTGTGGAGGTTATTCTGTTGGTTCGTGGAGTTCGATAGGTCCCGAATCAGCATGAACTTCTTGGTACAGCCGCCGTATAGAATAGGGTTAAGACAGCTGTTGACGTATGTGAGGATCTGGAACACGACAGTCATGTAGATGACGGGGACTTGGTGATCCTTGAGGAAGTGGAACTCGTTGATCATCTGGATTGAGTAGAAGGGCGCGTACGAGACAATGAAGCTCATCACTATCAGACCCAGCACGAAACTCAGTCGGTGTTGGTTGATGTGACACAGGGCACTCCTAGGATTACTAAAGCAGAACAATTCAAACATTCCTTCAAAATGCCATTTTTGTAGCTAAAAAAAATAAGATAGAAGCTATCGTTATTTTCAGTTACATTTTATCATGCCTTTCTTGCAAATATTTCGAATTAGCCCCAATATTATAATACGTGAACAACAATCGGCTATTCTAATTTCTGAATAATTAGTTGTAACTAGTGTTTTATTAGACCTGACTTGACGAATGAAGTTCTTGATCACCCCGACGTAGAAGAAGACCATCAACCCAACGGGTACTAAGCACTCCACAACAGCCAGAAAGGAGAAATAGACAGATTTCCAAGTGGGATCCCAGGTACTGCCGCAGTGTAGAACAGTTATGTTTCTTGGTAGTTCCGGGGAAGACCGGGGATCCGGGAATGTGTCCTCGATTGCATCAGTGAAAACTGCAATTGGCGCTAAAGCGTGAAAATTTAGGATCAGCTGTGAGTCTATAAATGGGGTAGGCCGGAGAGCTAAGAGCACTGAAAGACTAGGAGCACAAATTAAAGAAGTTTTGTGACCACAGTCTATTGGTGCCTTTTTGATCGTTCAAAAATGACCCCTCAATAGGTAGCGATCGATGGCCATTTAAGCATTTGTAGTTTTTTGAGACCACTGCTACTGTAAATTTTAGAGATAAATGAGCATTGATGTAGCGCTTGAAAAAAGTAGAGTTTCTAGCAAACATTTAGCTATAGAATTTTAATGATTAGGTTTTTAAAATTATGCAAAAGTCTGAAAACGTAGCAGGCTTTGATCAAACTACCGTCAGCAGAGGCTGCACTCTTTGAGTCGATAAGCCTCAGATTGCTGAAACTTCTAACGCATATAAACTGACTCTCTGATCTGGTCAATGAATATTGCCAGAATAATACAATTGAGAACTCTTGAAGCAATTTCTGATTTATAGCAATGATTTCCAACTTATCATATAACAGAAAACACTGAGATTCATCGCGGCTATGGCAATTTATAATTCTTTGATTTACAAAAACATCAGTGATGAAGTATTAGCTTTAAATGGAATACCGTTGCATTATGATAGGTAAAAATTAACCTGATAGTGAGTTAAAAGTTTTTTTAAAGATTTTTCAGATTCAAGTATGTATTGTTTTCGTTTTTCGAAGTATTTCTTTGTTCATAGAAAATACAGATGCAGTTAGTGAAACTTACCAGAAATTACACAACCAATCAGCCATACTAGCAACAGAATTTTTGCATTTTTGGCCTGGTATGTAGAATGGTAAGTGTATGGACTGTTCATGGCCTGGAACCGCTCCAGACTCATCATCACAATCATCCATGCACTCACATGTTGACACAGAACGTCAAGGAAAAACTTCGGTCTGCAAAAAAGATCAATTATTGTTTCGGATTTTGTTAAAAATCAATTTCTTATTTTATAAGAGACAATTTGCTACAAATAAACAGCTCAATATTGCTGAAAATTTCATAGGGGTTTCACTAGGTTACGTTGAGGAGGATAAAAAAAAACATTTTTTAATTCGATATTTTATCCGAAAATAGTTTTGATTGATTGTTTGTTTTTCTTCTTTGCTCAAGCTACTTCAAATCTGCTAAGTTTTTCATTCAAAAAAATTACTCATTAAATATATCAATATGAATGCGCTCTTAAAATAACCATAGGTTTCCAAAAAATTGAGCAGAGCTGTCAGCACTTTCTTATAATGAAGGATTTATTTTATTTTCCTATCTGTTTTCTGTTGAAACTATCACAAACTTGCAAAACAAAGGCGAGATGAGCCGACCCAAGAGCTGTTCCAAACTCAAGACACAAAGTACAGCCATGTATATCAAGTCGGATACAGCCAGATTGATAAGAAGATGAGTCACAATGTCATTTTTTATTTTGTCCCACTGATTTCGCATAACAAGCAAAGCTGAAATACTGGCGGCCGATCCGAACAAGAACAGAATTGGCATTAAAATTCTGGTGAACAGCATTTTCCTACTTTTCGGACAGGAATAACTCGGTTGAATATCTGAAAAAAAAACCAAATTAATTAGAATTTAAGTTTTTTTGGAAATTATAATTTTGAGCCTTATCTAACATCACGCAACAGCACAGATCAGATTTAATTAACAACTAAAAGACAAGATTCTACAAAAATTACGAGTTTACCTAGTAATTGGTACACTAGTAAGAAAGGGGGCAATTGTTAAATAGATTAAAATAACGCATTTTCGACCAATCAGAACACAGCAAAATTCTAATTCTCAATAAAAAGCTCAGTGCTAATTTACTGCTTTTATTAATAGCAATGGCAATTTTTAAGTAGATCCTCGAACTATTATGACGTTGTCGGGAACGCGATTATATTTGGGGCAGGGGTGGATCTAGGATTTTCTCGAGGGGGGGAGCGGACTTTTGAATAATTTAAAACTTTCTCGACCTTTTTTCATGTCGACTCGACCAAATTGACTTTTGAAGGGCTCTCAAATGAATCATGATTAAGCGCTTATTTTCACCAAATTTTTTGCGCCACTGGCCATTTTTTTCAAAAGAAACATGCCAAACAAGGCGTTTTTGGGCATTTTATGAAAATTTGACTATTTTTAATGTGCGGTCCAAATTTGTTATATGATGGCGCCAAAGCCACTTTTAGAAAAATTTTTGAGTTGGTTGGCTGAAAATGGATGCCATAGAATGATAGCAAAGTGGAAGCAATTCTGACATGCAGTGAGAAGAGTTTCTAAAGAATTTGTGTCTGTGTTCTGGCGAGCTTGAAACACGTAACAAAGCCCGATTGCATTATCTGCTGAAACTGTACCCAGTCAGTATTAAATAAGTTGCCCTAATTTTTTTTTGCTTTCTATGGCTATTCTTAATAACAAACTTTGATTAGTTGATACTATTTTCAACATTTGTTCCGTTATCGTCTCGTATGAATACTTAGAGCAGACTATTTTATCAATAAAATATTTTTGAGAAGACACATTTTGGAGCAACAAGTTCACGTTACTTGTTGCAAGATATTCAAAATATAAAACTTTGGTTGGCTGATACTTTCTTCATCATTTGTTCCAATATGGTCTGGTAGGAATAACTTAGAGCAGACTAATTTATCATTAAAATGTTTTATCATTAAAAGTAGACACAAATTGAAGCATCAAGTTCACCAAAATAACAATCTTTTTGCTGCTGGTAATTTTGAGTTTTATCGAACGTGCTTCTTCCGACTTTCGAAGAAAGTGACGGAAAAATGGCGAGGTCTTTTATTTCTTTAAACAAAATTCGAGTTGTCAACTAGAGGTCTTTGTTTTCTCCAGAAAAATTTCAAGTTTTAACTAAGAATTTTTGACGGATTTTTCATATCAGTCGAAAGATGTTATTGTTCTGGGCTCAGATTTTAAAATAATTTCCACCTGTGATATTTTTTTACAGAGTTATGGGGGTTTATAGATTAGCAAGCAGGCCAATTCGACACAATTGATCCGCGATATAATTAGCGCTGTTTATGAGTAAGCAAGAGAATTAACCTGTCGGTACTTTATATAGCGTGGGGGATGATTTTAAGAAAACTCCAACAATTTATTTGTTCTTTTTTCAACCCTCGTCAACTTATGATGAACAAATCCTTGAATCTTTGAAAAAACCTTGAATCTTGAAAACTTACTTGGAATGATGAAAAACAAAGTTACGATGTTCTCACCAGAGTTTAACGGATCAAATTAACATGCTTCTCTAAAAACTTTTTGCGTTACCATAGCTCTTAGTTTGAATATTCAGATCTTTCACACAGCTATGAAAGTTTTTTTGCCCAACTCTGGGTCCTTTTCGGGGGCTGCATGTGACTCGAAGAGTACCGAAGAAAAGTACCGAAGAGTAAAAGAGTCAGAAACAACTTTCCAGTGTGCCAAAAAATTTAAATATAAAATTAAGACAACCAGAGGGCTGCAGAAAAATGAAACTAAAAAACTACATCCATTGGACAAAAAATGGGTCAAATATTGTTACTGTTGATGGCATTAATAAAAAAACTACTATCCTTCATAAACATCATAGATTTTGCAACTAAATGATTAATTCATTGATTACTTTTTAAAATACATAAACTCAAGTCGAAATGAAGTAAAACAAAAACAACAAAAAACAATAAGAAAATCACAATTTAGTAGTTTGCTTGAAATTGAACACTTTTTCCTTTTTGTTATTCCTAATTTTAAAAAAATATATATATTTAAGTAATGTTTGATACTTAAACAAAATTCGACTCACCTTTTAGTATTATATCTAAAATTGGCTCTTCAAAAAAATTGATTAATAATTTATTAAAAATTTTTAAAAGAGGACTAACTCATTTTTCTCGCATTTTGTCGTTGCTTTATATATTAAAACTCAGCTTATACAATTTTAATTAAAATTTAGTTTTTGGAATAATTTTCCCAAAATCAATTAAGTCTTCTGTGGAACCGGTGTACTGGCTTAACGGTTTCATCAAAAAAACGCATGGACGTCTTTAAACGGAGGCTAAGTATTGAAATTTAAACGGAGGCTAAGTATTGAGAAACCATTATATTTTAAACTCTGCTCTGATGCAGTTTGCTGCTACAAAATCATACGATGATCAATTTGTACAATACATGATAAACAGCCTGTGTTTGCTCAAATACATCAACAAGGCTTCTCGTATCAGCTCAACGCCTATATGACCATACTGCCAATAAACGAACGTATCTGGAATAGCGTTCACTTTTGATGAATTGATAATTATTTCAAAAAACAGTTTTTCTGAGTTTTCTTGAAATATTATCCCGCGCGTTAATTATCCCGAATTGTCCAAAAAAGCATATTTCAAACTCTCCAAGTTTTGCAGCAATTGGACCCAGAAAATAAGTTTCGTTAAACTTGGGCGCGGAACATTAATAACTTTTAGATGATATAAAACTTTGTTAAAAACGACAAGGTACTTGACCAAAACTTGTCCGAGAAACAAACCCAAGCACAAACATTCTGCCTATTTTTTTTTGAAATTTGGACTAAAAATACATTGTAAAATATGTAAATATTCGTCAACATCAGAAATGTATTATGTATTATGGCCGGCCGTATTAAACCTGAA
The DNA here is from genome assembly GCF_963678635.1 of Symsagittifera roscoffensis. Classification (NCBI taxonomy): domain Eukaryota; kingdom Metazoa; phylum Xenacoelomorpha; order Acoela; family Convolutidae; genus Symsagittifera; species Symsagittifera roscoffensis. Next base: position 3,874,655 of record NC_087067.1, read on the forward strand.
AATGTCATAATGGTTCAGTGAAATTTTTTGCAATTGTGCTTTGTGCCATAACGAGGCCATAACGAGGCCATAACTGTGTCCCTTGCGATTTGTAAACGAATTCCGCATCAAACCAAAACCAAATAGAAGCTCTGACGTGAAATCCGCAACAAGGCTAATTTTTCGTTGATGTTTATGCTGTTGCCCGATCCACTGAAAAATGCCGCAGCTCCACATGCGAAGCCCATTTCTCTAATCTTTTCAATCAACTTTTGCTCTTTCCGCTCTTTTGCTCTTTCCGCCGACAATTTACAAGATGCAAGATCTTTTTTGTGTAGATTTCGAAAAAAAATTGTCTCCGGTAAATATTTTTGTGAACTCCAAACTCCAAGCTCTTCGGGGTTGCAAGCGAGATTTCTGCGCGCAGGAAATGTCGCTTGTAACCCCGAGGTGACCTCCATAGGCCAAAAATGCTAATCAATCAATTCAACGAACTAAGTCTATAAAAAATGCTAGAAAAACAAAATCAAAAGCTTACTAAAATGTTTTGATCGAAGATTCAAAGAAGTTTTCTCTTGTTTTGGCATAAATGCCGTTGTATGGTCATAAATTTTTTTAAAAAATGTCTTTCAAATTTTGCTGATGATACAACTTTAATATATGACGAGCATTTTTTGATGGTGAAAACCAGGGCGGATCTAGGAATTTCTCGAGGGGGGCGGATTTTCAAAAAATTTTCGAAAATTTTGACGATTTTTTTTTTTAGGTCGACCAAATTGATTTTTCGAGCTCTCCCAAAGCACTGTTTTGCCCCTATTTTGGCAAAATTTTCTGCGCAGCAGGCAAATTTTTGAAAAAACAGTCAAAAAAGCCGTTTTTGGGCACTTTTTGAAAAATTTTGACAAAAAAATCGCGTTTTTTTGGCGCGCGCTCCCCCTCAAAGTTAGTATATATTGGCGCCAAAGGCGCCCTTAGAAAAGTTTTAGGGTCGGTAGGCCAAAAATGGATTTCTTAAAAAGTATCAAAGGGGGGACCCTTTGGGTCGGCAGGGGGTCGAATCCCTGAGGAGGAAGAACGCGTCCGCCCCCCCCCCCCCCCCAAATCCGCACCTGGTGAAAACAAATTTCAGAGTAGTTTTAAAATTGCCCAAAAAAACCTTTGCCATGCAAAATTGCCCCGCAAAAACAATTTTTTTAGTCAAAAAGACATTTTTCCAAAAAAAATCCTGCAAAATGTAATTTAATGTGCAAAGCGCAGTCCTGGATACACAAAAATTGAATTTTTTCTTTCCCCGGTATCACTTTTTTCACAATTCTCGAAACGCTTATTTTCGTTTGCTTTGTATGTTTATGTCAAACTGGATTAAGAACTGGACAATAAAAATTTCAAAATTTAAAAATAAATAGAGCAAAAATAGAAAGGTTTGATAATTGTTCCGACTTTCGACACGAAAGTAACGGAATATTTGTGCTCGGGGTGGGTTTTTTTCTTCAGACAAAGTTCGACTTTCTAACTAGCCGTTTTTGACGGAACTTTTTTATATCATTCAAAAGGTATGGTTGTCTTGAGCTTAAATTTGAAAAGATATTTCACCTGTGATCGTTTTTCGTAAAGTTATGAGGGTTTAAATATTGCCATTTTGGCCATTTTGACCAATTTGATACAATTAACGCGCGATATAATTCGCGCTATTAAAGCGTAAGCGGAGATTTAATCCGTCTTATAAACCGTTCCAAATTGGTTGAACGAAGCTTATTTGCCATAATTGATTTGTTACACGGAATGAAATCTATCTTTTTGTACGTTATATGGCGTGTGGGGGGATGGTTTCATAAAAAATTTCAAATTTTAGAAAAAAAAGTTCATTTTTTTATTGCATTTATTTTTTTTTATGTTATTACTGCTGCTCAATAAACCTTAAAAAGCAGTCAGAACATTCAGGGCTTCGCTCTGATACGAGCAATCTTGTTTCATAAGATTTGTGTAACTCTCAGACAATACAGGTCAATTCCTATAAATTGGAATTGCTAGACCGTTCAACTCTAGCTTAGAGAAAATCAAAGTATTTGCAACATGTGCTAGGCTACAAAAACCCACAATATCTAAGTATTTATTTTTAAAAAAACAAATTTTTGGTTTGAGGAAAAGTTCTAGTCATACAGTTTCCATATTTGAAAAAAGATTAATCAGAGATTTTTCCTACTATGTTTTGGACTCGCATAAAATGTTTATGATTTGCAATTTTCCATAAATTAAAATAAAACTAGCTGCATTTTTGGTCGGCCAGGATCAAAGAGAACAATTTGATATTGTGAAGACACTCATTGTTCAAACAAAAACAACCAAGTATCAGCTCAATTATTAGTTAAACAGCTTCAAAATCAGGCTATTTTTTTACATTAAATAACTTCTTTTTAATTTGCATACACTCAATTTATCATTTAAATTCTCTACACGCTGTTCGTATACAATAGATTATTATGTTGAAAAAACTATGTTCTATATTTTTAATTGGAAGCGTTCAAACTTGATCGATATGATTGATATGATCCATCCTTTAAGATATATTTTAGAAAATGATTGCCTTAAGACGGTTGTTTATTTAAGAATGAGCAAGCTGGATCAAGTGTCAAAATGAACTTCACATTTTGAGGTGATGCTTATACTATGACTTGGCGACGCAAGAACATGGTTTTTTGAAAAACAAATTAAGTTCTTAAGTTTATGTTTCTTTTCGTAAAAATAATTTACTATTTGGTTTCCAATTTTAGCTTATGCTTTCACTGCACCAATTGATTACCCACCTAATTTATTCTAGATTTTTAATGACGAATCGTCGCGCCAAATGCTTAATACTAACAAAAAATCTATTTGAACTGCCTTCACTTTTAGTCTATTATTCAAACTCATTTTTTGTAAAAGTCTGAAAAAAGAAAATTTAAAAAACAGCAACAACCATTCGACTATGGCGTTTTTTTTAACTTTTCGGTGTCTCATCTTAACTTGTGTATATTAAAAATATAAGTTCTTTAGAATAACTGATTGTTCCGACTTTCGAAGAAAGCAACGAAATATTTGTGCTCACAGTGGTTTTTCCCCGGACAAATTTCGCTTTTTCGATTGTCAATTTTCGAAGAGATTTTTATATATCATTCGAAAGGTATTGTTGTCATGAGCTCAAATTCGAAACGGTATTTCATCTCTGATTATATATTTTTTAAAGTTCTTGGGGTTCCAAAATGGGAAATTTGGCACACTTGTGACAATTAGCGCGCGATATCTGAAGCATGTTTTTTGTTGTACTTAACATTTTGCTGCATATGAAAAACTCATATATTTGTACTCTACATAGCGTGTAGGGGAGTACTTCTATAAACAGTCTTCAAATTGTTTCTTTTGCTTCTGAAATTTCTAGCTTTTCAAAAAAGTAACACTACTTCAAAGACCTTGAAGTGCGGTCGCAACATTCAGAGTTTTGTCTTGATGCGAGCAGCAGTCTTTAAAATACTGATTTCTTGAGTCTAAAAATTAAAAAAGTTAAATTTTTACCTGCGATCAATCTCCCCAAAATTGAAAAATGAGGGTTTGAAAAGTGTACCTTTAGCGTATTTTACATAAAAATTGAGCGGTTTTTTGCCTACATAACGCATGAGCAGCAAATAAGTCGGGATCAAAAATTACCAATCAAGCTAATTAGCCTCATTAAGAAGTTACCAGATGGAAAATAAGTCACTGTCTGTATAGCGCCGTGTGCTGTAGCGATGAAAGCAATATAAAAATTAAAGCTAATTTGATTTTTTAAGAAACCAACAAAACTGTGAATGATTGGGCTACAAAAGGAATAAAAAAAGTTTTATCTATTTAAATTGAATTAAATTAAATGTTTGTGGGCAATTCCATTGCGGTTAGGTGAAACATTTACGAACCACCCACAATTTTTACTGTATAGGACAGCACCATAGGACCTAAAGGTCCATTCGAAGTGCTCAGAATGTACGGTTTTTTTGTTAGAAAGTCCCGTTACAGTGTCATGAGCGTATAATATAGATTTTGTTTCCTGGTGAGAGTTTTTATCAATAATGTAATTTTCGAAAAGCACTGGACCAAAAAAATTTCCTTGAAGGACACCGAAGCTACTTTTCCTTAGTTCTGAGCTGGCATGGTTAGTGGCCACATAAAAACGTATATGTCTTAACTAAATCTTTTTAAGAGACCACTTGGTTCTATTAATCCATGTGACTCTCTGGGTTAACTGGATTAAGTGATCATTTGTAACGAATGGTTTTTTCAATGGTTTAGGATCTCCATGGTGTCATTTTGTTTTATCCAAAAATCCTAAGCTTTCCAGATCCTAAACTTTCCAGAAGCTTGATATTTAGTGCCAGTAAGGCTGATTACCCTTTTTTGACTAATTACCTTTTTTAAAGGCTGAGTTTAAGTTGGTGAATTCAGGGCAACCTGGAAAAAAGAAATTATCAAATTTTTGTTTTTATTGGTGCAAGAACTCGTCTAGCAGTTTTTAAAAAGTAGTTTTTCAAACTAATAAAAGCTGTCAAGTTTTCTTTTGATAGATTGTAATACTGCGAAAACCTCTTTTTGACCAAAATGTAGCAGTTACATTGAAACTTTAGTATCTATCCTGAATAATTACATTCCATCAGTAAACATGCTGGCCAGGATTCAGCAAAAATACTCCAAAATCTCTTCACCCTTTTTGTTCCGACTTTCGATACGAAAGTAATTGTTCCGACTTTCGATACGAAAGTAACGGAATATTTGTGCTCGGGGTGGGTTTTTTTTTTCTTCAGACAAATTTCGACTTTTTAACTAACCATTTTTGACCGAATTTTTAAATATTATTCGAAAGCTATTGTTGATATTTCACCTGTGACCATTTTTTGTAAAGTTAGAGGGTTTAAAGATTGCCATTTTGGCCATTTTGACCAATTTGGGACGATTAACGCGCGATATAATTCAAGCTTTTAACGCGTAAGCGGAGATTTAATCCGTCTTATAAATCATTCCAAATTGGTTGAACGAAGCTTATTTGCCATAATTGATTTGTTACAAGGAACGAAATCTATCTTTTTATACTTTATATGGCGTGTGGGGGGATGATTTTCATAAAAAATTTCAAATTTTAGAAAAAAAAAATTTCATTTTATTTTATTTCATTTAATTTTTTTATGTTATTACTGCTGATCCATAAACCTTAAAAGGCAGTCGGAACATTCAGGGCTTCGCCCTGATACGAGCAGTCTTGTTTTATTTTTAAAATTCAAAAACAATCTGTAGTCAGTTTTTGCTGATTTTTCTTGTTTTGTATAATTGGGTAGCATTAATTGTTTTCTAAGCGGTAGCATTTTTCACTTGATTTTTTTTTCAGAACTTGCCTTTTCTTAAACTTGAAATTTGGGTTGTTTTTAATATAGCGGAGCAAAATTATCAAAAAAATCTTCAAGGTTTTTGCTGCTTTTCAATTTCTTTTTCCGTCCTTTTTTGACTGTTCTAGATGTTTTGTTATTCGATCTTGAATATCATCGTTGATTTCCTTATTAATGGGTCCATTTTAAGTCTCAACCACTTTCTGGACTGTAGTAATTCTCCACGCTTCTGTTAATTTAGAAGTGTAATGACCTTTTAAAAACGTTTTCAGGTTGTCCATATTTTCATCATGGCTGCTATAAGAAATTCTAAGCAAGTCTTTTTGATTAATTTTAGCAGCCAGTTAATTTTTAAAGTGATTTTGTTTGTTGATGTTGGTGGAAAGTGAATTATCATTAGAACAGTACAACAAATTTGTGCGATAAGGGCAATGGTTTAAACTTTAATGTTAATATCCGTTTTCTTGCCTCTAGTTTTGTACTTTTTGATCTTTTCTAAAATATGCATCAACTCCGCCTTCGCTTTTTATCTGCAGTTTTTTCACTTTTAGCCCTCGATGTTAAAAAATTACTGTTTTGTTCATTTTTCAGCCAAGTCTCATTTTTACAATAAGTTGTATTTACAATTTTTTATCCTCAGCTTCTGGCAAGATTCATAAAATATACGTGAGGATTGTTGTGATAGAGAAATCGCAGCGACTAAAAATCGTAAGATCTCTTATGAATCTGCTTCTCAAAATAGAAAAAAGTGTTTAGTTTTTTGTGATTTATACATCTATTACATAAATAATTGAAAGGAAGCCAAATCAAGCAAAAATCAGAAAAAAAGTCAAGAATTAAACTTTTAAAATTTTATCAACACGGGAACTTGTTTTTCAAAACGTGCATTCAGATTTCTTTTTTGACATATTTTTCAGGTCTAAAATTCAACCTACTCATGTGAAAATGATTTACAAAAATCAGGAAAATTGAAACAGACAAATTTTTTTGTTTTTTTTTACTAATAAATGTTAACATTCAATTACTGATAAATTTTAACCACTTCAAATCACAAGCTTTGGTTTTAAAATTTTCAGCTGTTTTTAATTAGTCGTTTTCTCAAATATTGCATCAGCCAACAAAAATTTTGTTTTGATTCAATCTGTTAAAACATAGCCTGAATTTCAGTTTTTAAATTAAAAGTAGAGTTACGATTATATGGAAACTCTAAGCAGATGTTGTCAAAAAATATATCTCAAATTTTTCCGTTCTGATCGAAAACAAATTTGATTTGCAAAAACCGATAATAAAAATTTTGAGTTTGGATGTCGAACTTTAGAAGTTACAGTGAAACTCTACAGTTTTGAGGCCACAGCTAAAGTAGAGTTTTACTTAAAATTAGATTCTCAACTAACTGCAACGCTGAAAGCCATAAAAAATCTCTTACAAAATGAGTAGCTGGTTTTAAAAAAGTTGTTGACTTACCAGATTGTGATGAGAGAAAAAAAAGTTTTTGATTTTGTCGATGAAAGTTCTATTATTGTAATGAAAATAATCATTGATGCAAAAAAAAATTTATAAAAAGTATTTAGTTATTAGATTCTTTTCATTTTTCCTAAAGCTTTCCTACGGAAGAACAATTGATTGGGTTTTGAATACTAGAAAATTCAAAAGGCTGTAAAAACCTACACAAAACGACCCAGCGACGTCATTTTTTGTTTCCTAATTATTGTAACAATGGCGTTCACAGTTGTAAAGACAATTACTTGCAAAAATGAACTATGCACAGCCTTCTACTGACATTTAATTTTCAAAATGGAAAGAAATTAATAACTTTTTGAAACGTAAACTTAAAATGAAATTTTTGAACTTGATTGCTGCTCTAAATTTTTTTTCTCGAAGTATGTTTAATCACACGAAAGATTAGGTCGCCATGTAAACTGTTCCAAAAACAATTTTGGCTTCATTTGCTTTACTTTAAAATTATAAAACTTTGCACAAAAACGAGAGCTTGATTTTGAACAATTACAATAAAAAATATCCATTTAACAATCCATTCAAATATGAAATTTAATTAATTTAATGTCGAATATTTTTTTCTGAAATAAGCCAATTATGAGAAAAAACTAATTTGAAGTTACACATTCAGTTAAGCTTGAATTATTTTTTTCCACGCAAAATCCTATGATTAAAGTATGACTTGTACGACTTCGTACAAAATATCACTTCGGAGCGGAAATTTTCCAGCAGAATTAAAATACTTTTATCCCGGTTTTTGAATCAATTTTTAAAGTTGATCTGTTTAGAAACAAAGAAAAAAGTAGCAAAAATTTTTACCTTTTTGTAAAAAATTTTTTTAGTTCGACTCTGCAAAAATAATTTTTGTAACGCAGGAATTATTTTTGCGTATATGATGAGCTCAAAAGAAAAGAAGTCTTAAACCCATTTTATAACCACATGTTTTTTCATTAGGCAGAACACTCGATTGCTGATTGAGTAATGCAAAGACTGGAAAAAGTGAACCACCAAAATCATTTTTTGCCTAAATTTTGTTTCAAAATTTTTTAAGTTTGTGAGAAACAATAAAAGGAAGTTATAAAGATCTTCATATGCATATAATTTTTTAAAAAAGTTTTAATATAGAAAAAACTGAAGATTGATCTGCTACGAATTACTTGTTAAATTTTGCTTAAAACAAAAAACGGACCTTGCTGAATATCAATCCCCCTTTCTCTACTGCAAAAAATTTGAGGATTTGAAAAATTTTTTTAAATTGAGAGTAACCACGGTTAAAAAAGCAGTTATCAATGTACAACGATTTGCAATGAAAACCCTATCATCAATATACTATTTTTCTCAGCAATCAGGAAATTATTTTTCTTTCCAATTTTAAACTTTTTCTACAATTCTACAAAGCGATTTGCTTATTGATTTCTCAATGATAAGTGCAGATCAGCTATTTAAGTTTTTTTCTTCTAAAATTCACAATATCCAAAATATTTGAGAAAAAATTGTATCTTATTTAGTTCTGATGCTCGAAAAACAATTTTGGCCCCAGAAAACCAGATTCCTCCAATGCAGAAAAACATTGCTGCGTGTATGACAAGCAAAAAAAGTTCAAGTCATTTTGTCGCCCTAGTATCCAATAGGAGAAACAATTGATGTTGACTAAAATACAATAAAAAAGGTAAAAAGAGAAAAAATTTAACTTGAAATTCTACAGCTTTGAAACAATATTATTCTATGTGTGCAACTGTTACAACTGTTTATATATACATTAAAATAAACTTATAAAGAATACTTAAATGTATCTCTTGGCATGAGTGACTGTATAAAAAAGACTGTATGCAAGTATGTAAATATTTATGAAGCAATTAACAAACAATGAAAAAAAAATACAAAGCAAGGAATCTTGATTCACATTTTTTTCAACCTGAAAAACGGACGCCCTAATCCTTCCCTAGCATGTTTTTTGACCGTCTTATTAACCGTTGATACGTCTTGCTCTGTCCATTTTCGACAAATGATCATAAATGTTTCCAAAGTCGGATTTGGTACGAAACGTGTCAACTTTCGTGAGACATTTTAAAGATTGAGATATCTATTGGAACCATATCGAAACTTGTATTTATCATTGGTTATTATTATGATATTTTATCTCTATAATATATTAAATACTAACCAATCATACTCCATCAAACTATCAACCTATTTATTTGTAAGTGTTGAAACTACTTGTAGTTTCAACACCAGAACAATTTGAATTAAGCTTAGAATACAGTTGTTCTCACTTTGGAACTAATTCGCGTAAACCGTTGTACACTAAATCTATTGAGACGAGAAGATATAAGAGTAAAATGAGTATAGTAACCAATACATAACTCATCTGGTGCGACCTAAAGTCTCGAACAGACCTTAACTAACCTAGACTTAGACAAAAATTAGATTACAATCAGACAAATACAACATTTCAAAAATGTTATATGACAAAAACTTAGTAGATATGTCTCTACGCCTCCATAGGTCAGACCCAATATACCGAACAATACGAGAACTACCCGGTATTGGAAGAAGAACTCGAACAAGAGACGACATACGACTAGGAAGAAATCTACCAATCAATTTCATGATAGTACGACATAAACGAGATCAAACTTTTGTATTTAGAATATTACCAGCAGTAAATTTAAATTTTCATTTACTGACATAAAATTTTGAAGAATCATCTTCAATAACCTTTCATGGCGCTAAACCTAATAATTATACAATAACGACTGATAAAAACAACATTTGTCGTTTTCCTTAAATCAGCTATATATTAAATAACATATATATTAAATTAAAAAAAACATTTATTGAATATAAAAAACAAAAATTAGTTAGTATAAATCATTCATCGTTAGTATATATAAATCATCTCTTCATCTCAGCTTCATCACCTAAAACATAACAGCGAATTTCAAAAACTAACAATCATTAAAACTAAAACTTAACCTTGACCCTTTAATAATAAACTATCAAGGCTTATCCTTACTTTCACTTAAATTAATTTCATTTAAATTAACAGATCATCAAGACTTTCCTTGGATCTTTAAATTAATTAGACTCTTTCTAAACTCCTAAATATTCAAAATTCTGATCATCAAGGCCTATCCTTGGATCACATAGAACAATTTTGTTCTCCCGCTCCCAACTTAATTAGTATCTAACGACCTCGAACGTCGGTTCACTACCCAACCCTTATTAAAGACCCAGAATTAACAGAAATTTTTCAAAAAAACTAACCGTTTTAATTAACATAAACAGTGAAGAACTTCGGTTACTCATCCTTCACTTGAGCCCCTCCTCTTAGATGACCCAGGCTAAAACACTTAAACTTAGTAAGTGATAAAATAGTATCTAACAAACTACTTGCGTTCTAATTATACCTGAACCTTGTGGATTGATTTACTATTCTCCAACCCTTGATCACAAATCACAACCCCTAAGTAAGATTAGGTAAGTCTATCTTCCCTTTTCTATCCCATTTTCTAAAATAAACTTTTTGCCTCAATATTATAGAGGGTGAAAACTGACGTTTCTGTTCGGTAGAGCACGACTAACAGGATAAGGATTTATAAACTATCAAAAGTAAGCCACGTGATTTCAATGATAATTGAAAAGTTCTTTTTTTTTCATGAGAATTGGTTTCTTGTTCGGATAAAATTGAAAATGCATTGGGACAAGGAAATCCTTCTGGACAAGGAAATCCTTCTGGCGCTACACTCGCTATCAAGTCCGGTAATTGTAATTCCAATGAACAGCTGAATCTTTCAACTATTTCAGATTTCTACGAAAAAAAAGTACGCCGAATCTATCAAAGTTTTTAACTAAGTACATTCAGCTTACTCTAGAGTTTTCTTCACTATTCAGCGTACAGGTCAGTTTGTGCCTGGGTAAAAATAACAATTTTTATATGTCTAAAAGCATTACAAAAAAACCGAAAATATTTATTTATACGGGCTAATCGATGAAGCGAGCTGAGAAGTGCCAAAAAACAATAAAGTGATTAAATTTTATAGGTGAGTAAGTTCTGCAGTTTTTTGCATTCAAAGAAAGCTTCAAGTTATGCAACTCCATTTGTTACCTGGATATTTGTGAGGGGATGTTACCTGGATGTTTGTGGTTTACCGGGGTTTACTGGATTTAGTTGCGAAATGTGCCGCTAAATTTAAGAGGGGCGAAATATATCTTGGGCGAAACGTGGGACATTCAGTTTTATCGGAGTGTGATTCAACGAGATGTTTTTGATTAGTTACTATTCTTTTCTGTCAAGATTTCAGTAATGAAAACCAGACAATTTTAGACAAAAAAATGAAAACGCGAGTTTTTTGTTTGTTTCATTGCTTCAAAAAAAAGTCGCACCGCACTGTTTTTCTCCCTGATTCTTATGCACGAATGACAGGTGCAAATTTTGAAATCAAAAAAATTGACCTAAAGAAATGATGCCAGCAATAAACAAATTCGATTCCCGCATTGAGCTTTCAAAGATAAGAATAGATTATAATGGATTTTCATGGTCTTCCTTCATAAATTGCTAAAACATTCGATTATAATGGAATACTTATCGATTATGAAAGAAAATAAAGTAGAATTCAATTGAAGCCATAAGAATCGATTAAAACGAATTATAAGGGATCATAATTGATTATAATAAAATGTAGTGGATTATAGGCAACTTTTATGAGTAAACGCCTGGATTTTTGATATCCTTGATAGTATATATTCAAAACTTGAATGTCACAATCGCTAAATTGTGTTTTACTTTTGGCTACAGCAAAAAATATGTATTGTTTTGTACTTGTCTTTTTGGCTCTTTTTCCTTCCCCCCCCCCCCCACCAGCGAAATTTTAATAGTAAAATTTTGTTCACATCATTGGATTGTTACAAAAATTGGTATGCGGACTAATTAGGCCTTGACAAACATTTTTGGTCTTCTTACTAAACCTTGTAAAACCCCTCGTTACAACATAAAAATATAAAAATGATGTATGTGAGGTGGGGGGGGGGGGGGGGTGTGGGGGGGGGGGAGGGGGGGAAAGGAAAAAGAGCCGTCTTTTTTCTACTTGTGTCCCCATCCCCCTAAATCCCTAAATAATTAACATTACTTTCTCACACTAACATTCTTACTTCCTTCACTTACCCTCACCTTCCCCCACCACTTACCCATTACTATATATCCTGTAAAATTCGTAAGAATTGCCGTAAATGCGTGCCTCTTACCCTCCCCCCCCCCTAAAACACACACACACACACACACACACACACACCTTTAACAACCATTGATTCCACCCTACGAACCTTTACGAAACACACCCCCTCCCAAAAAAATCAAAAAACTTAAGGGGGTGTCAAGTAGGTGTGTGAGGGAGAGAAGGTGTTTGTGTGGGAGTAAGTGGGGGGAGAGCAGTTGTGTTGGCGTAGTTGGGGGTGGGTAAGGTTGGGTGCACAGATGGGGATGGGTAGGTGGGAGAGCGCTTAGGTTTGGTGGGATGGCATATGTGGGGTGGGGATAGGCGTGCGGGAATGGGTGTTCAAAATTGAAAAGACCTGGATTTAATGTGTGAGCGATATGATTTTGCAACGTCTGATTAACTGTGAGTAAGTTTAGAACTCGAGTAGGCTGTAAGTAATGCAGAAACGCTAAATGGATTCCAAATGTATTGTATTTAACTTAATCATGCATTACGATTGATTATAATCGATTGCGTAGTCCCAAAATGTAATTATAATTGATTATTATGGCAATGTTTTTCATCATGAAAATTAATAATAATCGATTATAGTTCATGGAACCTCACTGCAGCTGTCTCAAAACAAAAGAAAAGACGTTAAAATCCTTCCTGTCTGCAATCAAATGGCGAATCTCAATACCTTATTCGATGAAATAAAAGATACAGTAAATATTGATCCTAAATTGAAAGGCCTATTACAATGGCTAATTGAGAATGTAAATACTAAGGATGATATCATTGTTGAATTGTAAAATTGGATGCATTTTCTAGAGAATAAAGTTAATGAAATGGAAAGATATAGTTCAAAAGATTGTGTTATTTTGCAAAATTTACCTTTACGTTCCGGAAACTTTACCCAAGATGCCCTGGCTTTTTGTAAAGAAATTATGGGCGTGGCGTGGAAGTGAACAGCTAAGACCTGAAGTCATGACATCCCCTCGGCCCTGTGAGTCAAAACCAAACATATGTGGTTATAGTGAAATTTGTCCACTTTGATATTAAAAAAAAAAACAGAATTTATGGCAGAAAAAAGTTATTGAAAGATTTTTTGCACCCTGTAAATAAGCAACCAGGGTATATAACAGAGAGACTTACTCAGCGCGATTCAGAGCTTCTTGATTATTCTCGGGGTTTGGGAATGTACACAGTTACATATAATTGTGCTCCTCAAGTTTTCGCTTCGAAAGCAGATGGTGGATTTCAAAGGCACAACTTAGTTGATATTAAGGATGCTGATCAAATTTTCTAAAACAAGAATCCAATGATGGCAAGACAGGCAATTAATGCTAGAAATCAAAATCCTCGAGTAGTACAAAATAATCAAAACAACTTTTCTCGCCCTCCTATTGTTTCATTGAGGAAACGTGACAGAGAAATAACCCCGAATAATGTGGAAAGAAATCATCTGATTGATGAATTGTGCAGTAGGCTATCGGATCCCGTTAAATTGGTGCAATTTGTGGAATCACTTCAAATTCGTCAACAACGGAAATAATACTAATGAAAATTATTTTGATTAGTGGCAAAAGCGTTTCAACTCTATTTACAGTTTTTTGCCGTAAACCTCTTTTTAGAAAAAAACTTTTGCGAGATATGACTGACCTGACAACAACGCAAACTGCATTTTTCCTAAATATTCAATCCATAAGAGCCCATCATGACCAATTTTCAGTTTTAATTGAATCCTTTGATAACAGGCTTGCATTAATCGGGCTGACTGAAACATGGCTCTTAGTTAATGATCCTATTGGCATATATAACTTAGAAGGTTATGACAATATTGTCTGTGCAAACCGCGTAAACGCTAGAGGTGGGGGCGCTGCAGCTTTCATTAAAACTGGCCTTAACTATAGTTATTTTAAATTACCAGTCAGTTTGGAGCACATCGTTATCAAAATGTGTTTTGTCGATCACCCTCCACTAAATGTTTGCATAATACATCATCCACCAAATCTCACACTGGAATTTTTTTCATTTTTTTTGAAGATTTATTGCTTCAAATGAAAGCATTAAACGGTGAAATTTTGCTAATGGGTGATTTAAATGTCGATATTATAGGTAGCCAGCTCAACTTTATTGACTACAAAAATCTTCTGCTTTCATTTGATTTAGAAGTTCAAAATATCGAGCTAAATAGTGTAACTAGAATATCAAGTACATGCATTGACCATATAATTGCGGCGGAGGAAACTCAGGTAACAACAATAAATTATGTTATTAGTGACCATTATGGACTTTTGTGTGACCTAAAAATTATTTTAAAAAAGCAAAACGTGGATTCTTATCAATCGGATTTCAACTATGATTTACTACTGAATGATGATTATTGTTTAAAACTTTTATTTTCGCTAAAACATCGATTGAGCAAAACTGATGATGATGATCCTGACCTTTACATCATTGAAATGACCCAAACCTTGCTTGATGAATTTTGAAAGTGTTGCTCAAAAAAATCCGAAAAAAGAATAAAAACAACCACCCATGGATTAATCTGAAAATTAAGAGAATAATGAATAACCAAAATAAGTTACACAAAAAATGGGTTCAAACATCATCAATTGAAAACAGAAATAATTTCACCTCATGTAGGAACAATGTAGTTAAGGCTATAAGTGTGAGTAAACGCCGGTACTATGATAACATGATAACGAGGAAGAAGAACTCGTCCGGAATTTTTGATGCCTTAAAACATTTTTGTGGTAAAAAAAATGTGAATACTGCTTCATTTGATGTTAATGTTTTCAGTGAACACTTTGCTACTATTGGAGAAAAACTTACAGAAAACTTCAAACAAAACGTGTGTAGATCAAATTGTCCGGTTAATAGAAACACGTTCGTTTTTTATGATACCAATCGACATGAGATTCTAAAGGAAATTAAAAACTTGAACAATAAAAAGTAAAATGGTTAATGACAAACTATCTTACAGGGAGAAATCAATATGTTTATTCGAGTCAATCGGTCTCGAATATGCGAAAATGTACAAAAGGCGTTCCTCAAGGTTCAGTTTTGGGGCCATTTCTGTTCCTTTTATAGATAAAGGTTACGCCGTTGGCCAGCAACCTTAAGTTAACCTTAGTTGCAGATGATACAACGGTAGTTGATGCTCAAAAATTTGCATCCAAAACGAAAATCCAGAAAGAATTAAATAAAATATGTAATAGGTGCAACAATAACAAACTGTTACAAATAACAACAAAAGTTATAATTTTTTGAAATCAAACGAGCTGATACCAGATAACCTAAACCAATTAACTGAGCATCAACTAAATGGGTATTTCAAAAAATTGTTTTCTTTGTTTCTTAAAGATAATGGAGATCTTCTAGATTTATTTTTTTGAATCATCAAGTCGGATGTTGTCTCGCAACTTCTGTCATAGCTTTTTTCAGGGTCATGCCTCGATAAGCTGCATAGCTTTTTGCATGATCCTTGGTGGGTTTGATTAGTACATGCGGTTTATTGTTTAACTGTCCGTTTAATATTACTCTCCTAAATAAACTATTCAATCAAAATTGAGGATGAAAAAAGCTCAAAAACAGAGATTTCAGACACTTGGTAAAAATATTTTTATTGTTTTTTATTGAAATGTCCTGTCGAGACAAGCTAAAACAAAATATGGCGTCAAAAATTTTTATGTCAGCAATCAAGTTTGGGTAATAAAAATGCGCAAAAACAGAGATTTCAGACAGCTGCTAAAAATATTTTGATTGGTTTAGTTTATATGTGTTTCAGTTTTTCTACCATTAAATCTCTGTGGAACCTTTATGAAAACTTTTGAATCGCAGGTTTTTTTCTAAGAAAACTACTTTTGAATACCTTTTAGCATCTGGTGATTCCTGTTGTATTGTTTAGATTTTTCGTTTTAATTTGGCATACTCTTTGATTTTTTGTTGGACTAAACACAAATAAATTAGCTTGTTTTTTTTTCAAGTACATTACGAAGTGAATTAATTATATATGGGTAAAGATGCAAAAATGAAGCTCGGTTCTTTTTAAGACTCTTCTTTTAAATATGTTAAAAATTCCTACCATTTGATAAGAGAGATTATAATGCATAAATTTAATAATCAGATCCAAAATCATAACTTTGCTTGTTAGTGATCGTACTTTATTCACTTTCTTGGAAAATTTTCTAATAAAAGCCTTGAAATGTTTCCAAAAATTTAAGTTATTTGTTCATCGAAACTTCCCTTATGTGAAAACCAGCCTGTAAATAAAAATCGGAAACAATATCTTGAAAAGAACCAGTAAAAGGAATTAATGGACAACAATGACAATAATTATCTGGCGATAATCTATAAGGTGGCAAATATCTCAACAAACCATGTTTTTTTTCTGATAGTTTTTTTTCTTGCTACTTTCAGACAAGCCCACACAATACAGGTACGACGTAAAAGCGAAATAATTGGCATCAGAAGTTATAATAAAGTTGTTTCAACTAATGCATGCATATTGAAAATGTTTCTTAAAATTGCCACCTATTTTGAAGTATATCGTTTTTTTTATGCCAGTGTAATATCTTTTGAAAACTTTTTTATCATCTGGGTAGTGATTCAGTTTTGGCATTCGAGGAACCGCAGCAGAGACGGATCCTGCTTGGCGCCTTCTAGGAACTCATCGAACGTCAGTCGGGAGTCGGAGTTCTTATCCATCTTCTTGAAGATCTCTGAGGCTCTGTCTTCAGGTGTGATCGGATCAGCCTGACCATCCGAGACCATTTTATAGATCGCCTTAAAGAGTAACGAAGCTTAATACTTTTATGGATCAACCGTACAATACCCCCTCCCAGTAGCGGATTTAGGGGATGGGCACCCCCCCCCCCCTCCCCCCACAGAGAGAGAGATGGGTCCCCCTTTGTACTGCTCTGAGATATTCATTTTTGGATGACTGACCTTAAAATTTTTCTAAAGGTGCCTTTGGCGCCAATATATACTAACTTTTTGGTTGAAATTTTCCAAAAAAGCATAAAAATGCCTTTTTGGCCTGTTTTTTGAAAAAGTTGCCTGCGTCGCAGAAAATGGCCTTTTGGTGGTCTTCCAAGTAGGGAAATATTTTTTTTATTATTGATTGAATTATGTAAATAATAATCAAGAATGTTCCCTTCTTGAAAACGAATTTTTCTTATTATTACAGAGTATAGCCTAGAGTTATACAAATTTAACAGTTTTAATTCAAAAAATTGATTAAAAAAAACCATTAATTTGAGCGATTAACAGCATATTCAAAAGCAAACACGCTGAAACATTGTGAAAGTCCTTTGGTACTTTTTAAGAAATCCAGTTTTAGTGACAGACCCTAAAAATTTTTCTAAATGCGCCTTCGGCGCCAATATATACTAACTTTGAGGGGGAGCGCGCGCCGAAAAAAAAACGCTTTTTTTGTCAAAATTTTCCAAAAAGTGCCCAAAAACGGCTTTTTTGACCTGTTTTTTAAAAATTGGATTGCGGCGCAGAAAGTTTGGCCAAACAGCGTCTTTTTAGTGCTTTAGAAGAGCTCAGAAAATCAATTTGGTCGACCTAAAAAAAAAGGTCGTTAAAATTTTTTGAAAATCCGCCCCCCTCGAGAAAGTCCTAGATCCGCCCCTGGATACAGATATAGTCATTTAACCATAATTCTATCTCCATCGGAAATGATTTTATTATTTAAAAAAATGAAAAGGTATAAAATCACCCGAGTATGTTTGTATCTACAAAATATGAGCATACGCTCGAACTGTTCATGAATGACAGCAATCAAATGTAAAAAGCTATTGCTAATGAAAATGTCAAAACGGGAAAACTGTTTGGTGAAAATATACAGAATATAAAGTTGTCTAATTTTATCTGTGGTATCTATCATTCAATTAGCTCACCGTGATTAGTTCGACCATCTCAGCCTTGGTGATGGTGCCATCTTTGTTCAGGTCGTACAGCTCAAACGCCCACTTCAATTTCTCTTCCATAGTTCCGTGTGACGTCACACTCAGCGCACACAGAAATTCACGGAAGTCAATGCTGCCTAAATTTCAAAAAAAGATATTATAATCAAATCAAAAATTCATAATTTTAGACAAGTATTAAAATGATAAAAGGAAATTATGATTTTTGTGTTTCATTTTTTATGCTATATGATACAATATTTTTTATTGACGCGTGTTTTGTTTTTTCTTCGTTTTCCACGCAAAATGAGGTATCACAAAAAATCATCGAATTAGGTCGAGTGATTTATAATTTGTAATATCTTTCATTGTGATGCAAAAGACATTTTAAAAATGCAAAAAATTGTTTCAGTGTCGAGAAAAACTGAATTGAAATTTTTCTGAATTAGTCTAGTTTTGAGCGAGTAATACGATCGATTTACGTTCATTAAATAAAAATTGAACAATTAGGCTCAGAAAACTTCTCGGCTTCTAAACTTCAGACTTTTTGTAAAACTTAATTCAACGTTTCCTTGACCCTAAACTTTTTTGGCTCTTTTCCAGTTTCCCCCCCTTTCAAATTCAATTTTGAAAAGCTTATTTAACATTGTCATAATGCAATGAAATTTGGCATGGTGAACAAACTGACAACTGTGAACAGATTTGTTCTTCATACTTTACATCGTAACATCACGCATTTAGCCATAATAACACGTAAAACAAGCATAAAACTCGGTATTTCAAAAGGGGGGGGGAACTGGAAAAGAGCCACTTTTTTATATAATAAAAGAATCAGCGAAAAAAGCAGAAAAAATTTTGAATTAACATTGAAAAAAAAACTTAAAAAGAAAAACCTATTTTGACGGTGCCAAAGTACAATGAGACTTCGCATGCTGAACAAACTAACTACTGTGAACCGATTTGTTCTTTATATCTATCATAGTAACTTCATAAAATAACAATAAAACAGTAAAAAAGAGTAACACAAAAAACTATTCATCTTTACATCAAGCATTTAGCCATTATAACACGTGGAACAAACGTGAATTTATAAAATTGGAATGTAAATTGTGGTGGAGTAGAAAAGAGCCTAACATCTTTATGGTAGTCGAGACTTTGGCTCTTTTACCTCCCCCCCCACCTCACAGGATCATCAGTTCTATGGTGTAACGAGTGATTTCAAAAGGTTAATTATGAAGACCAAGTATGTTTGTTATGGCCTTATTAGTCCGTATGCCAAGTTTCACAATAGTCAAATTTTAAAATTTTGCAGATTGGGGGAAATGGAAAAACGCCGAGCCTTTTATTTCTTTGTCATTTTTTTTCGATTAGCTGATGAAAGAGGCTCTTTGCTACTGGAACATAATTGAAAAAAAATCTCCACGATTTTTTCCAACAAAAATGTCTCAGTTACTAGTATTTTGTATGTTTGAGAGGGATTGGGTGTCTGAAAATTTGGGGTTTTTTTCCAGTTCCCCCTTTTGATTTTTTCTGAAACTCAACATCAATGTTTGTTTAAAATGACTTTTCATTATATAAACTGCATTAAAACGTGTCGGCGTAAACAAGTGAGCAATTT
The DNA here is from genome assembly GCF_963678635.1 of Symsagittifera roscoffensis. Lineage (NCBI taxonomy): Eukaryota > Metazoa > Xenacoelomorpha > Acoela > Convolutidae > Symsagittifera > Symsagittifera roscoffensis. The sequence continues at coordinate 3,894,246 of NC_087067.1, forward strand.
TTACAACAATTATTACTTGCAAAAACCGCGTGTGTATAAATTTTTTAAGCCTAATTTGACTCTGAACTTTCAAAAACGAGCAATACGGCACACATTAAAGTAAGTTTGCTTTTCAATTTTGGTTGTGTTTTCCTCGTATATATCCTGGTACAATCATTGGACAGGTTATAAAAAAGCTATAAGCGCTTTATAAGCGTGAGAATTTGGGGTTTAAACACCAAAGAATGCATGTGATTTCGAGTAAAAGAAATTTACGTTCGGATTGTCCGCAAGTTACATCGACCCGCTTCCACTTTTCTTACCTTTGATTTTCAGTAGAAAAATTACCTTGGCATTGTAGGCTATTTTTCCTTCCCCCACCTCATACGAGCACCCCTTGTTCGGTGTAAGAAAAGGTCTCAAAACATTTGTTATGAAAAACAAATATGTTTATCATAGCTTAATTAGTCTGCATGTCAATTTCTGTAACAATAATTTTACTCGTAATACCTTGGAGGTTGAGGGAAGGAAAAAGAACCGCATTGTCATCATTTGGCATGGTGAACTAACTAACAATTGTGAACAAAATTGTTCTCTATATTTTACATAACTACACCAGCCATAAATAAAGGTAAAACAAAAAAGAATTTTGAGTTTTTGAAAAACGGGGAGTGGGAATGAAAAAAAGCCTACCACCCGATTCCAAAACTATTTCTCAAATAATTAATTTTTTTCTCTAATTCCCTGGTTTTTTAACGTTTTTTAATGGTTCAATGAGCTATGCTACAAAGTCTAGGAAGAAAACAATCTGTTCACAATAGTTACTTTATTTTCCATGCAAAATTCCATCGCATTATGACAACGTTAAATTAAATTTCATGATGTTCTAAGTTTTAATAAAACGTGTAAACATTTTTTTTTACCAGATTGCCTAGTTTTCAATCGCCGTCTGATGACTTTTTGGCCCTTTTTCAGCCCCTTTGGTTTTTTTCAAAAACTCAGTTTACAAAATTTTTACATTACAAAACACCGAAAATATTTATTATACAATTCCATACAATTTTCATACAATTACAAAAAAAATGCCCCAAATTTTTTTTGTTTTTTTTTCAACCGCAAATCGAATTTTGTACTCAAGCAAACGGCTTTTTTCCAGTTTCCCCCCTTCAAATTCAGTTGTTAATAATGCATTGTGAATGCCAGACAATCAAACCCTAGTTTTGGGTAAACCATGGGTTTAGCCACTTTTGTTCGGTCACAAACACATCCCAAAAAACTTGAGAAATAAAATTTTTAAAAAATCAACTTTTTTTTTTTCATGAACAAATGCTTGTCCTACAATTTTCATATATATAAAAAATGCTCATCTTAAGAGTTTGCTTAACATTTTCTGTATCTATGGAATTGTACAAACTTGTATAACAAGCATTTTTTTTAAAATGAAAATCGAAGGATACGCATTTTTTGTTGGTTCTTTTCAAGTCCCCCCCTTTGATTTTTCTGAAATTCAATATGTGAAAGTCTACTTAAAATTGTTGTTCATGTTCATGTTATAAAGTGCATCGGCTCTTTTCCCTTTTCCCCCCACCTGCAAATTTTTACATGTAACTTTGTTGACCACATTGTCCGATCTTAATGAAAATTCACATACGGACTAATAAAGCCACGACAAACATATTTGGTCTTCATACTTAACCTCGTAAAACCACTCGTTACACATAGATATTGAAGCTCGTATGAGGTGGTGGGGAAAAAGAAAAAGAGCCACTGCATCAAAACGTGTCAGCGTGAAAAGGTGAACAAATTTTGACAACAATTTTTACGTGCCAAATGCCGTGTGAACAATTTTTGAGCAGCCTAATTTTGTGATTTTGTGCCGTAGTGGCTTTTTTCCATTTCCCATCTTTCAAACTCAATTTTGAAAAGTCTATTTAACGTTGTCACAATGCAATGCAGTTTGGCGTGGTGAACAAATTGACAATTCTGAACAGATTTGTTCTTCATACTTTACAGCGTAAAATCAAGCATTTAGCCGTAATAACACGTAAAACAAACATAAAACTCGGTATTTTGAAAGGGGGAAATTAGAAAAGAGCCAAAGTAGTCAGTCTGACAAATACTCGGCTCTTTTCCCCCCTCCCCCCACCTCACGTAATCATCCATTTTCTGGCGTAACAAGGGGTTTAACAAGAATAAATGTGAAGACCAAATAGGTTTGTCATAGCCTCCCGGGTTGAAGAAAAAGCTCTTTTCCAGTTTCCCACCCCCTGGTAAAATCACAAAATTAGGCTGCTCAAAAATTGTTCACACGGCATTTTGCACGTAAAAATTGTTGTCAAAAATTGTTCAAAAATTCGTAAAGTATGAAGAACAAATCTGTTCAGAATTGTCGATTTGTTCACCACGCCAAATTGCATTGCATTGTGACAACGTTAAAAAGACTTTTCAAAATTGAATTTGAAAGGGGGGACTGGAAAAGAGCCACATCTTTGTATGCTTAGCTTACTGAAATTGATTGCATATAAAAAAATAATTGTAAGCTGCTTAGGGGGTTTGGGTATATGAAAGACGGAGGGGGTTGAATTGAAAAAAAAATTGTTTCAATGTGAGTAATCGTGACTCACCGTCGTTGTTTTTGTCGTAAGTCCGAAAAACATGCTCGGCAAATTTCCGAGCATCTCCGTTCGGAAAGAAGTTTGCGTACACATTCTGGAACTCCTCTTTGTTCAACTTTCCCGACGGGCAGTCACGGAGAAACCCTTTGTACCATTCTTTGATCTCCTTGGCCGTAAAGCCCGTTTTGTCTACCAAATCGTCGATTTCCTCGGGTGAAAGTTTGCTGCTCTGTTTGCCCATAGTTCGCCCTAGTGTTGTTTTATAAGCTCAAATAAAGACAAATTACTTCAACTTTGCCTTGTCTGTCGCTTGGCGATGTAGTATTTAAGTACGTTTCAATCAATTTTATGCTTTAGTTGGTAAATAATTCCAACCAATAAACTCTCACAAATGCGCCAAATCGTAGGCGCCCCGATGACTGATTTCAGAATATAAGAAAATTTTGAGCTGAAATGATTTTCAGAAAATTATAACGAGCACAAAAAGCTTTTTTGCTAATTGCCCAGAAGGTTTAGCAGCGTGTTCAGAGAAAACATTTAAATGGGGTAACCGTTGTTCTTTTGTTCATAATTGCATTAACAAAGCTTTGTTTCCGTAGTTAAAAGCGTGCAACTTCATTCAAAATAGATGAGTTGATTTTTCATTCACTTATTCAACTCAAAAAAATGAATGACTTTTTCAAAATAGCACGTTATAATTACGAAAATTGAATTTTGTTAAAATAATCTAAGATAAAAAGGAAACTGTTTTGAAAAAAAAAATTAACGACAATTTATCCATTAATATACCGTTGTTTTGGAGCTATATAAATTTTTGCTTAAAAGGTTAGCTAGAAACTCGCTTAACTAGTAATGGGACAACTCAATGGGTTAGAAATAAACATGAAAACACACAATTGGTACTTTTCTTGAGCTGTTTCGATTTTTGACATTTTATAAATTGGTATAAAGTCCGCCTTTCTTCTAAGTAGCTCTTTTTCAAATGACTCTTTCGCTGATTTTTTCTCAGAATTGATTACAGAAGACTTTAAAATGAAGTGATGATCAAAAATTCAGTAAAATTTTTCTCTTTCCGTTTTTATTAAATTATTACTCTGATATTTTTTGTTATTTTTTTTTCTTTTTTCCGAGCTCTTTCTCCAATTTCTCCCATATTTGAATTCCTGTTTTGAAAAACTGTGTTTTTTGTTGTCATAATTTGATGAATTTTGCATGTTGAACAAAATAACGGCTCTTTCCTTCTCCCATACCCCCACCCCACCTCACGAGCTTCAATATATTAGTCTACCGAGTTTTTTTACGAGGTTGAGTGAGAAGACCAAATATGTTTGTCGTGGCCTTACTAGCCAGTTATTCGCCTTACCCCCGGAGCCTCCAACCCCCCAATCTCCAACACTGGGGGAGGGGTGCTGGAGGTTGATGAGAGTTGGGTTGTTTGGGTTGTAATAGTTGAGGAATGTAGATAATTTCGTGGAAGGTTGTTAAATTTTTTAAAAAAAATTTGTAAAAACTTTTTTTCTCGGCTTGTTTAGCAGTATTATAAAGTTTAGAATTATTTTAAAAAGTTGAAAACTGCTATGGGGAGATAAATTGCAGTTGTGAGGAGCCAGGGGTCTGGGGACGGTTAGGTATGGGGAGGGTTAAGGGGGAGGATTAAGGGGGAGGGGCAGGCAAAAGGGTAAAGGGGAGAGTGTGTTTGGGGAATAAAAAGGCGGGGAACTGGGGACGAACATTAGCGTATTTCACAAGGAAGGTGTTGAAAGTGTGCTGAATTTCGTTTTGAAAAAATTAGGTAATAGTGAGCAGGTTTAAATATCCAGTAAGTTATAAGAAAGTAGAAAAAGCTGAAATTTTTGCGGAAACTTTCCAATCAACTTAGACAGACTGTAATCCAATATAATCCATTATAATGTAATTTAAATGAATTATAAGTCATTTAATATCTGTGAAACTACTGGATTATAATGGTTCATAATCAATTGTGTGGTCCCAGAAGGTAAATATAGTAGATTATAATGTCATTTCCTTGACCATGGAACTAGATTATAATTATTTATTATCCATGAAACCTCATTCAGGGTTTTTTTTTGATTACGTTTTTTTTTGGTTTGGGGTGATATGCGATGAATTCTTTCTCGCCCGCAGTTTTTGAATGAGAAACTTGTTTAATAGTTTCGCTTCAGCAGTGCTAGCAAATGTTTTTAGCAATGTTTTTAGCAGAAACAAAGCCAAAAAATTACATTTTTTTACTCAGAGTATCAAGGGTGAAAAAAATTATTATTTTTGATTTTTTGTTCATCGAACAATTTTGTATACAAAAGTTCAAGAAGGATGAAAAAATTACCTGTGAGCTTTTATGAAATCTAAAAAAAATTTCAATCTGGAATTTTTAATCTAGAAAAATTTTGATAGGATAATGTTGTTGTTATATGAAAACAATAAGGGTTTACAGTTGTTTACAAAAGTCCGTGTCGTAAGAATGTTTGAGTAAATTTCAATCTGCTATCTTTATTAGTCAGATCTACAGCTTGTGTGGTCAAATAAACATCAGCACAGACCACGCTTGGCTGATATTTGATCAATCCTTGAAAAAATTAACAACCTTGTTTGATGTTTGACACGCCTGAGAGGCTGATCAATCTGATTTTGAGCCCTTTTATGTTTTTCCAAGCCTTGATGAGAGACAATTTAATGTTCCGACCGCTTGACCAAGTGGAACAGAGCTGTGGCTTCAGTGTCTCTTTTTTGTTTGCTATTTTTACTAACTCATTAAAGCTTTTAGCGGTCAAAAGGAGCACATTATTAAACTTTTATCAGGCATGACATGGATTCCAGAAAAGGTCAAAAAGTTATCCCAGTGTCAAGACAAAGTGGTCTAACTTACAAAAAAAAATTTTAAGAATTATATTTTTTCAGACCTGAAGTTTCAGACTAAAAATCCAAAACAATTTTTTTAAAACATTTTAATAATATATGACTCTTATTGCTCTTTGATCACCTCAATCTGCTCTCTGTTTTAACTAAAAAATTGCTTAAATTTTTGGTATGAAAACTTGCGAGATGAAATCTGCTGTTCTTCTTGCAAATTAACCGACTGTCCTACATGTTCTAATTGCTGACCGGCCAATAAACATGTCAGATGTTATTGACCAGCGGGTGCTTTCGTTTTTTAAATTTTTTGATAGGAAATGAAAATCTTTCTTAAAGTCCTATTGTCGGGGACTTTTATGAAACATATCAATTTTAAAAGAGTACGACCACCATATTTCAACTATAAAAGTTCCAAACTTTTGCCCACTTGTACGGGAAATTGAAGATAAACTAATTGATTTGCTATATGTTTTGCGTTGTACATTTTGTTAAAGTAAAATCTCTGTCACTTCAAAAATTGAAAGTAAAAGATTTGTAGAACAATTAAGTAAATAATTTGTTTTTGAAGTCTGAACTGTTAAAATTCAAAATATTCGACGGAACGGAAAATGATTTGAACAAGCGATCAAATACCGCAAAAATGAGAGATTTTAGAAGTCAAACTTCAAAAAATTAGCTATTAGGAACTTCATTGCAGCTGAAATTTTTTTGTTGGTTTGAACGTTTGAAACTTGACACGCTTGATAGGCTCAGTATATTGACATTGTGCACTTTCATAAATTGCCAATCTTTGAGGTGGAGGAAACTCAATTTTGAGACCACTTAACGAATGGGCAAGTAACTATGACGTGATGGTCTGACTTTTTTCCAGAGATTTTAAACTACCCTCCAAGAAAACTCAGATTTGTTCAAAATAGGTTTTTTTCTAAAAACTCTCTCTGTTATGAAATTTCGGATTATATAAATTGTTCGGGCAAAATTTGGTCTGCGTTCGCTTTTCATCTAAAAATTTCATCAGCTATTTTTTGACAGGCAAAAAACTTTTAAAATAACAATTAAAATAAAATGAACCGACAATTGGGGCAAAAACCAATCGCCAGAAAACAAGGCGCGACATTTAAGCCAGCTTAAGCATAGCACTCAATAAATCCTAAGCATCCTATTGCAATGAAAAAATCAAAATTCTTCTGAAATCCCGGGACAAATGGTGAATTCGATGTATCAATGAACCGAAACCAGGTGGATCAATTTCTTGGGCAGAAAGCAATTTTTTCCTCAATAAAACAAAATTTTTGCAAAAGTTAGAAATTACATGCATTTCTTCTGATCAAATTCATATTTTATTATCAGATTACTCCTCGATTTTTTATTGAGTTTTTTTATTGTTCTGAGAAATCTGTAACACCTTATTTTACTAAACGCAAATTGAAAATAAAATCATCGTTTTTCACAAAATTTTGAAAGAACAAATGAGAGCAGTTGAACAGGTGGCCAGTCTTAAGCAGAATGGTCTAAGAGCAGAATGGGTCTAAGAGCAGAAAAACAGAAAATTATCATTTTTATAAGCTTATGGGTAAATTAAGTATAGGAAATGACAATATTACTTAAGAAACAATAGTTTATGCATAATTTGAATAATTTATTTGAGATTTTTTTAAAACTTAGCTTAAAAAACCTGATAAAATTATTCAATTCATGCATATTTTTTTCATTTTCTTGGTATTATTGACGATTATTATAATTATTTTATCAATTAGCCCGTATTAATCAATAAAAGTTTTTGTAAATATTATTTTAAGGTTTTTCTGCTCTTGGACCCATTCTGCTCTTGGACCATTCTGCTTTTTGCTCCGCCTCCGAATGCTTGAATATAATTTTAACTTACTTTCAGCCAATCAGAATTTAGTGTTCAAATCTCAAAGTAAATCGCAAAAATCTCAAAGTAAGAAAAAAAATCCAGGCCATTTAAGTTAACATTGACCGATTAGATAATAAGCAGATAAATTTTCAAGATTGAAAAATTCTTATGATTTTTAACTCATTAATCTTGATGATTATCTGAATAGTATTGCGGTTGTAACCTGCAATTTGTAATATTTTTTATTATTTTCAACTGATTTAATACGTTTTCTGTTAATATTGACTTCGATTTTGATTGGTTGAAATTTTTCAAGAATTTGGTCATTCAAGCCTGAGAACCCTCCCCTTCAAATCGGCTATGGAAAGCTATTGCTTAGACTGCAAACAAAAATGAAACATTTTGATTTTAAAAAGTCCCAAAATTAGCTATTGGTGGCTCCTCTTCAACAAAAAAAAGTTTTGCATGATTTTTGAATCAAATAGTAATTCTTAAGTTGACCACTCGGATCTTGTTAACTATCCCCCCCCTACAAAGAAAAAAATGAACAGATAAACGTATAAGAATTTTGTACTTTGTGGACTATATCCCCCTATTGCAATAGGGCGGGGAAATAGTTAACAAGATCCGACCACTCAATTGACCACTGAATTTGGCAAGCTTAGATGAGGGAAAAACTCATTGTTCCTTGCACTTCACGAAGTAAAAAGGAGCGATGACGCCACACCATGTTTCTTAATTCCTACATGAAACCTAAAAGGGGTCAGAAAAGCATCTTATTGAAGTTTTCTCGGCCGTGATTCTTTTTTCAGAATTATTTTTATTAAAAAAAAAGTTTCAGTGCTGAGAAAAACTGGTCAGAACAATTAGTTTTTCAGGCTGAGGGTTTTTCAGACTGTGATTTCACGACTAAAAATCCAATACAAAATTTTTGGTAATTGATTTTCCAGCAGTTCAATCTGCTCTCTCTATTTAAAAAAGTATATTTTTACTTTTGTCTATTCTGTTATGAACAGTTGCGAGATCAAAAAAATATGAGCTTTTTGTACCACAACCACCTACTTGAATATATTTATTTATACATTTTTCTTTAATTCCTGATTCAAAAAAACTTATAGCTATTTAGTGACTGACTAAAATATTTGTTATTTGGTTTTTGTTCGGAGCGATATTTTTTGCTTGGAGACAGTTTTGGAAAACACCAAAATATAAAGTGTACGACTAATTTTCGAATCAAAACTTCAAAACTTTAGCACAACTTAGACGAAAACCATGTCTAAATTTGATTGATTTTCATTACCTTAGTAATGTATGTAGTATCAATACCAGAAAAAAAATCTGCGTTAAAAAACGACAAATGTTTCTGCGTTTCTTTGCTAAGTACAGCAACTTAACTAAAACATGAGTTATAACAAAATTTTATATAATTTACCTGCGGAATGGTGGAATGGTTTCATACAAATTTAGTTGATAACGTGGAAGTAAAAACTTTTTTTTAAAGTTGAATAAAGTGGAACAAAATGGGAAACAAATATGAATTAGATCTGCATATCAAATAAGAAATATTTTTTAGTGCAGAACAACAATAAGTTGACCACAAAAATTTCTACAAATTCGCTGTTTTTTGAAATTTTAGAAAACTTTTGATATACAATGAAAAAGAAACTTGGCCTATGAAATGAAAACTTGCCGAACACCGTATTTTTGAAGCATACTTGAGATTTTACAAATTGAAGTTACCTAATGTTGAAAATTATTTATTTATGATCGTAATTGGTTGGACAACTATTTATGATGTTTTTTAGTCTATTTAAGTTGTTTATTTTATCTCAAAGTTTTCTCATCGAAATTATCAAGAGTTTTTGAAAATATAATATCAAACTTTTCCCATGTTTTGAATTTTTGGCTGATCGCATAAAATTGTTTGCCGTATTGATAACTTGTAACCATTGGAAACGCTTAGCTAAACACAGACTGTTTAGAAGCAAAAAAAAATTTACTAAAAATTTCAGAAAGCATTTATCTGAGAAGTTTCTTTCATGTTGAAATCAAGCGTTTTTAGCCAATCTTTATTGATATTTTGGTTTGTCAGAATTAGCGTTTCGTCTCATATTTATTTTTTTTGGACTTCTGCCATCATGGCCTCGAACAGGTTTCTGGGTTTCAGAGACGTAATAATTGCTTAAGTATTTAAGCTTGATATGCAAAGTAGAGATATAAAATGGAGCCTTTTGATTTTTTGAAAAACGAAACTAATATACTTTTCATAGATTTTGCTATTTTTTGCTTCGTCAACAAAAATGAATTGAAATTATTCAATGCAGATAAGAAGGCTGATTTAGAATTTAACAGCATTGAAGACTGATTTAAAATTTAAAAACGGATCTGCTTTTGGTACTTATCTTTTTCGCACTGTCTGTCAGACGCGCAATTTGGGAATGGAGTGTTTATTTTGCAATCAGTGTTTCTCCAATGAATTTGAAAAAGATTTCTTGTCAAGTCTATCGCACTGGTGGCAGAGACGCTTTGTTTGGTTCCAGCTACTTGTTAATCTGTCCGAATATGGCGAGGATTTATGTTCTTAGGAGTTTTTTCTCTTTTTTTTCCACGCACAATCAGGTAACACAAATAATTATTGTAATAACGAGATATTCCACATAAAGCTAATTTGAAATATCATTCAGGCAAAAAAAAATTTTTAAAAATTCAAAAATTTTTCCAAGTGTCGAGACAAATTACTTGGAAGTTTTTGATTTTAAGTCTAATTTCGATGGAATTAAGCTAGGTAGTAGTTCTTATAATTGATAATTTTCAAATTGATTATTTTTTATGATTCAACTGGGGTCATAAAAAATAGCTTATTATCTATTATATACAGTTTTTGAAAAACTATAGCTTCCTCTAAAAATTTGATTTACAAAAAGTAAAAACATGATGTTTTGCTCCAGTTTATCATCTGGTTTTAGGCTTTCTCTCATGATTTTTTGTCCTCTGTACCTTCAGCAGATTAGCGATCTTCCTCGAAGTGTTAGCTGTCTTTGATGCCAAGCCGAGCCAATATCAATTTGTTTGGAGCCATGTCTTATCCATTTGATTTTTTGTTTTCGTTTTCATAACCATTTTTTTAAAGTAAAACATGATTTATTTGTTGGCGTAAAGACCGGGCCCTTTTACCGCTCTCTTTTGTAGGTGACGGCTTCTCAACGATGTAAAAAGACTTTCCAAGTACTATTAAACAATTTCTATAGACTCTACTTGTCAACCAAAGAAAACCGCTGAGAAGTTGATAAAAAAAGTTCGATCGGTAATGGGCGCCGTCTAGCTCGAGTAAAAAATGACGCGCAAAACTCGAATCATTGATAAGGATACTATTAGTTTGATGATAAATTTTAAATGCATCCTATTGTTCATTATATTGTGGTTTATTGGAAAAATCATTGATATAAAATAGAAGAACCAGGGCACCCAAAACAGAACCTTGAGATAACCCCCCATAAAGTTTTTCTGTTGTTTAACATTTTTTTGAATGAAAAAATACCATTTTTTATTGCTGATGTGTGATTTCAGTAAGTTAAGAAGGACGCCTCTCAGTCAGTAAAAGTGGCACTTATGAATAACATTTCGCTTGAACTTTTCCTTAGTGTTTTACTCTCCATACTTTTAATACGTCGACACGTGATGATTCACCTTAGAGAAGTAATTTTTCTAGCTGCATGTCATAAATTCAAGTACGTTTTTTTTTGGTTAGAAGACTTTTTGCAATAACTCATCAAAAAGGTGAGTCATAATTTTCATTTTTTAAATAATTGTTTTAGAAAAAGGATTTTTTAAGGATGACTGAATGTTCAGTTTGATTGTTTTCTACCTTTCTGATTTTGTGGCGACGATTTTGGCGTTGTTCCAAAAAATTAGCTAGTATATTTGAGACCACGTCTAGGCCATCTCGTGGTGGTCCTGTATATGTCAAGCAATTGTGCTGGTCTAGCTAAGTGCACATCAAAAACATATTTAAACAGGATTTTTATGCTACTTGCATCTGTCTTTCAGTTGTACCATCAAAAAAAATCCAGCATAAATTGCAGTTATGATTTTGTTTCGACTGTGCTCGACTTATGATTCGACTGTGCTCGACCTATGATTGGACTGTGCTCGTACTATGTTTTGACTTTATTCGATCTATGTTTCGACTGTGCTCTACCTATGTTTTGACTTTCTCGGCCGAAATTGGGTGTGATTCGACTATTGTGTCGACCTATGGAGTTTCAGTCGCAAAACTGCAAGTCCTCGATCCGGGTCACAGAAACAACAATCAGAATATTAACCGCAGTTAAAAATGGATCAGTATCTTTTTTTCATGCGATTATGTTTATGTGTATATCGTCTTTTTTTTCGAAAATCGCCTCAAGCATTTTAAAGTTTTGACAATGTATACGAATTAATTACTTTTCAGACATAACGAAAAATAACTAATATAGATTAGATTATTGTTTGTTGTATCGCCTTTGGGTGATTTTTTACAATATGGTTTCGTTTTGAACGCAGTTGATTACCAAAAAAGACAAATAATTATTTACAAGTTTCAAATTGTTTTTTAAGTGCCACTACAAATCATATGTACAAGCTACAATAGTGAACAAATCTTACATGGTTAGATTGGTAATAAGAGCCGTAGTTGATTTGTCTTTAGATTACAATTCTTACTTTTTACACCAAAAAGCAGCAAGTACTGGCTAATTTTAACCAGCTTGGTATAGACTTTAAGTGGCGCCTGCAATTTTCTGGCGTATAAATCGGCTCAAGTCAAAATATATACACTCGCAAATTATATACCTTTCGTTATTTTACATATTAATGGTGGCCAATTAATTTCAAATACAATCAGAAACTAGCCGGATCTAAAGAAATTATAAGTAAATTCAAATAGAAAAAAGTCGGTTGGTCAAATCAAATTAATATAATTTTATATATTTTCGATTCCAAAATCCCGACAAACAGCATGTTAAAAAATGGTTAATTACAGGTTACCATTTAATCAGCTTTAAGCAAAAAATTATATTTTATTCATTTTGGCAATCTATCTGAAATTATTACAATGCTTAATCATCCTTATTGAGTGAGACCATAGAAAGAATATTTACAAAATCATCATAAATACAAAAGCAAAAGCCTGCCAACCCGTTTCTGGTGAGTCATCGCTTGTTTTTATAAATAATTTTTACTCATTCTGTCCAATTTTGCCAGTCATGAAAAAAGACCAGGAAAAAAAGGATATGAAAATAAGACTGAATGACCCGACTGCCTCTCAATCCATGTCGAATAGTTTTTGGCAGAAGTACAAATTGAAAAATTTTTATTTTGGACAATATCAAAGATCAGGTGTGAAAATTTGAATCGTACTAATTTGATACGACCAATTAGATAGCCTCAATTCAATTTGAAACCATTTTTTTGTGCGGGATAATTCGCCTCACATAAACAATTCGCGCTACCTACGCTGTCAGGATAATGGATAAATTCATCACAAAAGTCCAAAGCATTGCCAAATTGGCAATCTTCAAACTCCTATAACTTTGCAAAAAGCGATTGGAGGTAAAATATATTTTTTTAAATTTGTTTATTGGGGAGTCAAAATCTTCATCAATCTTTTTTTCGAACAATTTAAGTCGGAAAAAAGAACTGAACCAGTCAAAATTAACGTAGAGTTTTTTCCTCGTGGGGTGGTAGTGGGCTAAAAAAAATGTCTCCATATCCCCTTCAATGTATCGAAAAGGTAACTTTCCTCCAAATATTGAAGCAGGATGCAGCGCCGTTGTTGCCTTGTGCAATAAACACAAAGATTAAATTGAAACTTTCCAAAAATTGATCATTTTGTAAGCATTTAAAGTTTATTATTATTTTCAGATTTTTCAAAATTAGACTGGTTTCTTAGAGTTATCATTTCCTAAAACTTTTTGATATTAATCTAGTTGGATTTTTCTTTTTTATTACCTCATATTATTTGAATCATATACACAAATTTAAAAAATTGTCGCAAAAGTTTATGCCACGAACACAGAAAGCTGTCAATAAGAGTAAACAGAGCTAATTGTGAAATTTTTAAAAAAAAATTGTGAATGTTTTTAAATATTTTTGCTTTGAAATGATAGCAACAAAAATAATTCACGCAAAAAATTTCAGGTTTCACATCTAATTGCGGTCAAAAAGTAATCAATTTCATGAAAAGTTTGTTTTAATCCAATTTGGGAGCAATGTGATCTCTGTTTGTTCATTTTGTATTTAAAATTGCTGAAACTGAAAAACCAAAAGAATTGGTTAAAAAATTATTGTTTTTAAATTGTTTTCATTGAAAACAACAAATTAACAGTTTGAAAGAAGATTGCTTGCATCACGGTCGAACCTTGCTTGTCTTTTAAATTTTCATTTCTTGTTTTTTAAAATAAACAACACAAAAAATTGTAATAAGATTCAAGTTCTTCTACAGCTTTTTCCAGCAATATCAGGTACAAATAAATCAATTTGCTCGTATTTGGGGATTGCAAAAATCCTTGGAAAATTGGAACAACATTTCTGTGAAAGTTGGCTTGTTTCAGAGCAAAGTCTCGCTTTTCAAAAATGAAAAAAAATGATTTTGAAACTACAATTATAGGAAACTATACACAAATGTAAAATGGTCTAAAATTTGTTTGCCAAATACCATTAACCTTAGTTCGAGTTGTTTTAAAAGCAAATCAATTTTCGACATGAAACACTTGTATAGTATGCATTTTAACTTTTTTTCAATAATCGGATTAATACCCTATAAATCAATCATAAAAAACATTGGATCAACCGTACAACTCCCCCACCACCAATCAAATTGGGAGAGATAAAATACCGGTTTTTCATAAAGTGATTTCGAGGGCAAAAAAAAGTTGGTCGAGTTTGTCAAAAAAACCAATTGATACCAAATTACGACTAATTTCTACGCTTTAACAGGATCAAATAGCTATTCAGCTTAAAACGTTTTATCCAGTCAGATATTCAGCGCTTGTTTGAAAGGAAAGTTTAATGCAGAAAAAGATTTCGGGAAGGACAATCTTTGGTATGTCACTTTGATCCAAAACATGTGAGCAAGATTGCACGGTTGATTCAAAAAGTTTTGATATGCAATGAACTTTATACTTTTATTGTATTAACGAAGTTTTGTCTTAAGCAATACATTTTGTTAGCGCTCGCTTTTTGTTCAAAATGCTAGTTTTGCAAAAAAAAACAAGTGTAAACTTCGTTTTATTGGAGCCATCTTATTTATTTTCCGTCGAAACTCCTGTCACTTATATTGTGCATATAGCTAGGTTTTAAAAACACCAAATAGCGTGCATCAATTCAATTTGAAACGATACCTTAGAGGGATTGAATCTCCGCTTGCGCCTTAAAAGTCAGAAATATATCGTGCGTTCATTGTTTCAAATTGGACAAATTGGCAATCTTCAAAACCCGAAAACTTAACAAAAAACGATCACACAAGAAAAATATTATTTTAAAAAATGAAATATCTTTTTAAGTTTGAGCTCAGGCTTTTAATACCCTTCAAGTGATAAAAATAATCAAAATAATAGGCTAAAATTCCTAGTTAAAAATCAAAATTTGTCAAGTTCGAGAAAAACCCTCTAAGCACAAAAATTCCATTTTTATGACAAAAAGCTTTCCAGAAGATTACCTGACCGCTCTAAAAAATGGCCCATTTTTGAAATTAAAATGTAAATATGTAATGACAAAATATAAAATTGTTTTTTTTTTTGATTTACTGCATGCATTTTTGGAATGATTTTCAGTCAAACAGTTAACAGTTTTCATGTTTTTCTGCTTTGCAATCACATCCCATCCTCCCCCACCCCCTCCTTCGCCCCGCCCACTAAAGGAGGGGGTGGGGGAGGATGGGATGTGATTGCAAAGCAGAAAAACATGAAAACTGTTAACTGTTTGACTGAAAATCATTCCAAAAATGCATGCAGTAAATCAAAAAAAAAAAACAATTTTATATTTTGTAAAACCCTCTAAGCACAAAAATTCCATTTTTATGACAAAAAGCTTTCCAAAAGATTACCTGACCGCTCTAAAAAATGGCCCATTTTTGAAATTAAAATGTAAATATGTAATGACAAAATATAAAATTGTTTTTTTTTTTTATTTACTGCATGCATTTTTGGAATGATTTTCAGTCAAACAGTTAACAGTTTTCATGTTTTTCTGCTTTGCAATCACATCCCATCCTCCCCCACCCCCTCCTTCGCCCCGCCCACTAAAGTAGTAGTAGACTCTTTGACCAGTTAAAATGCAAGTGAATGAAACAACAAGAACACTCTAAATTGCAAGAGCCGTTATATTTAAGAAAATGAAACAAACTTTAAGACAAAAAAACTGGCTCGTTTGGCAAAAATATCCGAACAAAAAACAGCTTTTGGTTTACAGTTGTGTCTATTTGTTAATCTATCCATTACAAATTGACTCAACAAAAAATTGCAAACAAGCAAACACTTTTCGATTTGCAAATGGTGCTCATTATTTAACGAGACACCAGTTATTTTTTAGTTACGTTGTCTGAGATGGAAAATGAATCATTGGCGTGAATTTATCTTAAAATTGCCATTGAAAATGTGTTCCAAACGTTTTACCATCATATTTTTGTAACACGTCCAACTTGGCTAAACTAACCTTCAAAGCAAAACGTTTAACTAGAAAAGATACTTTTCAGTTTTGTTTTCTGGAAACACTTTGGTGACAGCATTTTTATTAATTCAAAAAAATTGAGGATATTCCCAGGCCTTGAATTGTCGACTTGCTTGATTGGAAAATTTTGTCTGTTTATGTACATTTTGTGCTAGCTTTCGAAAAAAATGAATATTAAATATACTGGGGGTGTTATTTTTTCAGTCCGAATCTTCAAAAAAAGGCAGCATATGGGCATCGATTTGGCAATCTTCAGATTGCCAAGCGAATATGCTTGCATTAGACTAAAAAGTTAAAGACACCTCTGCTTGATAGTTTGAATATGAAACTTATGTATGCACCGTAAATTATCCGCACTCATAATATAATCGTTTCAAATTGAATTTAAGCCAAATATAAATAATCAAATGTTAGCATTATTGTTAGCATTTCCAGTTACAAAAAAAAACAACTGCATTCGAGGCCAGTTACGGGGCAGTCGAAACATTGAGGGCTTCGCCCTGATACACGAGCAGTCATTGTACAATATTGGAGAGTAGTACTATTATATAATTGCTTTTTCTGGATTGGTTGGTTAGAGAAATCAGTTCTGTTACAATAATACGACGACAGAAAAACTGTACTGCATCATTAGTATGCAGATGGTTTTTTATAGCTGATCAGACAATCAATTTGCGTAAAAAAAGTAGTTCGGTCCCAATGCTCTTGCTTTACCACTGCTGCTTTTGGCACTTTGCAGTGTAAATACAAAAAAAAACTTAAGAAATAACTATTTGTTTGAACTCTGTAATGTCAATCCGGCTCAGGATAGTGTTCGCGTTGCTTCAGAAAAAAATGAAGCTTTCAAAAAACCACACGCTCGTTAAAGTGCAAAGTAAAACAAGACTGATCGTATCAGGGCGAAGCCCTGAATGTTCTGACTGCCTTTTAAGGTCTATGGAGCAATATTAACATGAAAAAAAAAGTTAAATTTAATAAAGATAAAATGAATTTAAAAAAGATAGAGATTTTTTTTGTGAAAATCATCCCCCACACGCCATATAAAAAAGAAAGTGATAAAAATTGCTCCTAGTAACAAATCAGTTATGGCAAATAAGCTTCTTCGTTAATTAACACAAATTGGCAGAAATGGCAATGTTTAAACCCCCATAACTTTACGAAAAATGGTCACAGGTGAAGTATCTTTTCAAATTTAAGCTCAAGACAAGAAAAATTTTTGAATGATATAAAAAATCCGTCAAAATGACTATTGAAAAAGTCGAAGTTTGTCTGAAGAAAAAAAAACACCACCCGAGAACAAATACTCCGTCGTTAAGTAAGTAGCAACAAAAAATAGAAACAAAATTCAAATGCAAAACTTCTAGTTCATAGACAAATATTTATTGATGAAAATATCAACGGTCGAGGCTCGTCCTGACAAAAAAAAACTGCACATATCAGGTCGAAAGCCTGAGTGATCCGACTGTCTTTTAATGTTTCTGGAGCAGTAAAAACATGAAAATATTTACTGTAATAAACTAAAACAAAAAAAAAATATTATTATTTTTTTTAATTTTGAGATTTTTTTGCGAACACCTCTCACAACATTTAAAAAAACAATAGATTTCGCTCCTAGTTTGTCAAGGAAAACCATCCCCCCACACGCCATACAAAGTACAAAACAATAGATTTTGCTCCTTATAACAAGTTTATTATGGCAAATAAGCTTCCTTCAACGAATTTGGAACGATTTTTCACCCCCGTTAATTGTCAAAATATAGTCAAAATGGCAACCTTTAAACCCTCACAACTTAACAAAATATACAAAAACAGCTAGTTAATAATTTAAAAATTGTCTGGAGAAAAAAACGACCCCGAGCGGAAATACTCCGTCACTTTCCTCTATTCGAAAGTTGGAAAAAAACACAATGTAGCAAAGCAATTTTTAGAACCATAACATTTTTTAGACTTCTCTGAAGTCCAATAAAAGCAATGATTAAACAAAAACGTTAAATCCAAAAGTTTGATTTGCGAAAAAAACTTGCATTATGAAAACTTGATCCAATTTGAGATAAACAAGATATTATAGAGAAAATGCAGTCATTTTGACACTTTTATTTTACTTTTGCAATTAAGCTTAAATTTTCTTTCAATGATATCAGAGCACAATAAAAAAAATTTTAAAAACAAATATCAAAACTTGTTTTTTTTTGCTCAAGTCTTTTTAGTTTCATTAATTTGATTTGTTCAGATAATCAAAGTTCAATTGATTTTTGTGTGAATTTTTTTTTTCATTTGTTTCTGTTTCGGAAGCTACTTTATAAGCTGCAAACAGACAAAAGTCTACTTTTAGCAGGTTTATGATACTACTAAAATCCTTGTTTCCTGATTCAGTTTTTTTACATTGTTCAAGAAATTTATGTTTCTGTATTCATGAACAATCACAAACCTGATTTGTTGCTGAATCTGCTTTTTTGCTAATTCTGTTTACGCCATATGCACCATAATTTCGCTTAATGACCCTCAAATAGTTTTCAAGTTTCCGAGAACGCTATCATTTAAATTCCCCACAATTTAGAATTTTCAGGGTAGTTTTTGTTCGAACCAACGAGACGGCTCCAAAAGCCACCGACAATGTAGTATATCTTTAATACTGAAATATGGAGAAAAAACCAAACGGCTCGTATGAGGGCAACGCCCTGATTGTTCTGACTGCCTTTTAAGGTTTATGGAGCAGTAAAAAAAAAGAAAAATGAATGTAATAAAAGGAATGAATTTTTTATCCAAAGTTTCAGATTTTTTTTTGTGAAAATCACCCCCCTCATACACCATATAAAGGTCAAAAGAATTGATTTCGCTCCTTGTAACAAATTTGTTATCGCAAATAAGCTTCCTTCAACCCATTTGGAACGACTTCTAAGACAGATTATATGTCCACCTCCGCGTAAATAGCGCGAAATATATCGCGCGTTAATTGTCCCAAAATGGCCTAAATGGTAATCTTTAAACCCCCATAATTTTACAAAAAAACAGGTTAAAGGTCAAAAATTTTTTCGAATTTAAGCTCAAAAAAACAATACCTTTTGAAAGATATTTAAAAAATTCCGTCAAAAATGGCTAGTTGAAAAGTCGAAATTTGTCTGAAGAAAAAAAATCCACAACGAGCACAAATATTCCGTTACTTTCCTTACAAAAGTCGGAACAAATGCCAGTCCGAATGATCAGCATAATTTCGGTTGTGCAAATTCAGTTTTTCAATTTTCTAATAGTTGAATGCGTATAACATAGCATCTCAGAGCTGCTTAAGCAAAGCAACACACGCTACGGATAACTGTTTAAGGAATGTTTTGAAAAAAGAAATTTCTTCTCAGAGCATCCTGGGTTTTAAAAAGTTTCAAAACAAAAATCAAAAACATTTGAAGAAGGCTGCTTTTAAAAAATTTAGATTATGCTTTTTTGCCAGGACGACGTCGCATGGATAACTATTTCTGAAAAGCGATAAATTATAGTAAACTAACTCTATAAAACAGAACCCATCTCTGAAACATAATCAGACAGCAACCTGAACCCTGCTGAAGTCTTTCAGAAAATGGTTTTTAGAGTGAGTCAAAAACAACTCAATGATTTGGTTGCCTTAATCCTCGAAGCGAAATTGTATAACAAATGAAGAAAATGTATAACAAACAACCGCACGGGGGCGAAATTTTCATCAAAGAAACCTCTACAATTTTTGCAACACATGTTGTCCAAGATTTCGTTAATTTTTTTTTGAAATTGTTTAACTTGAAAGCTTTGAGGCTCACGTTTCAAGTTTACTCTCATCATTGCAAAAACTTCCTTTAAAATTAATGTGCAAAAGACAAAATCATATTAAACCGAAAAAGACACTGATCACAAATTTAACGGTAAACATCTAAATAAAAACCAGCCAAAGGACAAAAAAAACCAAAATTTTTTTGAAGAATAAATAAACTCTCTGCTAAAACAATTTATATGTACATGAGGCGCGGATCTAGGAGTTTCTCGAGGGGGGCGGATTTTCAAAAAAAAAATTGAAATTTTTCTTGACCTTTTTTGTTTTTTAGGTTGAAAATTGATTTTCTGAGCTCTCCCAAATCACTTAAAGACTCTATATTGACCAAATTTTCCGCACCGCAGGCAACATTTTCAAAAAACAGGCCAAAAAATTGCGACCAAAAATTTTCATTTTTTCGCCGAGCACTCCCCCTCAAAATTAGTATATATTTGATATCTCAAAATAGTACAAAATAGTACAAATTGTACAAAAAAGTACAAGTTGGGTCGCCAGGGGGTTTGAATCACTGAGGGGTCCTCCGCCCCCGCCTCCGCCTCTCTTTCCTTGAATCCTCTACTGAATTATTTGGCGCGTTTTCTTCGCGCCCTTCTCGAAACACTTATTTAATAAGGCTAAAATTTGGTTAATTACAGGATAGCCAAAAAAATTGTTCCTGGATAGCCATAAGAAATATTGCGAAAGAAAGTAGTCGCACTTTAATTTGTACTTCGTTCAATGAAAGCAAAGCTGTTACACAAAGCAAAAATTTTTTCATCTTAACGAATATTTCATGACAAACCTTTTTTCGATGAAAGAATGAGACTTCAGTCGTTCAGTTTTTGTACGAATTTGACCTTTAGTCATATTTTATTTTGTTGCTAATAAGCTAAACAAGAATTTTTTTTTCGGCTATCCGAGAATGCAGCTTTGTGGGCTCTCACGCTTAATACTCAGCCATTTATTATTTCAAGTTTGTGAAAAAAGTTGTCTGAAAAACTGCATAAAAACTTTGTCGCCAATTTTAATACTTATTACCACCAAATTGTTGTTAAAAAGGTGGTGGTGAATAGTCATGGGTATGGTTTACTCTTAGTCTAATTTCTTCCCATTTCTATGAAAAATTGTCACCGCAGCCATAAATTGGCTTTTCTTTCCTTCTTAGGAAATGAATTCTGTTTGAGTTTTAGAATGAAAGGCTTTGGTGTTTTAAGAAAACTAAATCCACATTTTCCTTTCGCATATGCCATTTTTCCTCCTTAAACACATTTTTACATTTTAGACTGCAAGCTAATAATAAAATGTGAATTCTTACCATACGCTGTAAAAAAAAACCTTTTTTTTATGTGGCGTTTTACTATGCAAATCACATACAAAAGGAATCCGTTTTCTTCCGTTTTTAAAAACAATTTTTCACTTTGATTTTGGAGTAATTGTTATTGAGATGACAACCATTGTTCGTCGAAATAATACTGAGTATCCATTATCATCGTTAATTCAGAATCAAATTTAGAATCCAAAAGAATGAAGATTACTTGATGTTTGCCAATCTACTGAATGATAGATTTTGCTCAAACAAAATTGATTTCAATTTTATGTCATAAACATATTTGACATATATTGAAATGTAAAGATTATTACTAAAATTGCTAGTTATATGGTTATAGTTTTTATTTCATTTTTAATATATAAAAGCACTTAAAAAACGATTAACGCAAAATCCTATTTTTTTTGGTATTGTTAAAAGATTAATTCAATATCTCAATTCATGTTTTCCCAACAAAAGAGCCCCACCCCGGAAAAAAATTAATTTGAATTTATTTCAGCTGACTCTTCAAAAGATTACCTGGCTATTCAATTGCAAAAAAGTGATATACTAGTTTCGATTTAACATGTCATCATTTATCTTTAAACTCTCTTTGATCAATGCAATAATTATCCTTTCCACTTCCGAGATTTTGCGAATTCCTGGAAATTCGAGTATTCAAATTACAAACATTGATCTGAACTTTCGAAACACAAAAGAAATATCATTTGCCATAAACACCGAATTCTCTGGAGTTATTTTTCAACAACCTGAGTATATAACAATTACAAAAGATTTTTTCCAAATCGCTCTGACAGAAAACGGGTTTTTGCAACTAAAATGGAAGTACAAAGGCGAAAATTTTGCGATTACGTCAACCAATGTGAAACTGAACGATGGTAAATGGCATGTCTTGCAATTAAAATTTACCAATCAAACTTTGAGTCTTTTTACTGACGCTTCGGTCGAAGCCGAGACTTTGACGTCAGTTGCCGAGACGCCGACTTTATTCGTGTTACGTAATAGCCAGCAGGACAGCAACGTTGTGATTGGCTCCGAGTTCAATGGACAGTTTTGTGTCGAGTTTGGAAAACCTTTTGGCGACGATCAGTTTTGGAATGCAACTGGAGATGTTTTCACGCACCAAAATTTCCAAGAAAATTGTTCAGGTATGATTTTTGGAATTTTTTTATGTATTTTTTATTAGAGCATAAATGTATTTCTTCATTCGAGATAATCAGTTCATTTTGAAATTAGTTATGAACGATTGATCGGAAAGTTGCAGCGGTTGATCAGAAGATTGTAATTTTTCAGATAAAAAAATGCAATGATAGCAGTGGTTGCAAAGCTGAGTGCTACTTGCAAAAGCAACGGACTAATTGTATTTAAATAGTCAAAATTATTTTACTTTGGTTGAATTGTAGTCAACGCAATAGAACCTTATATTTTGGACAATAACTTTTTGCCTTTATGTATCTTCACTGAGGGACTGCTGGAGCAAATTAAAAATAATAATAAAAGACGAAAATAGTTTCATTTTTTTTCTGTGTCCACTTTAAATTTTATCTGCTTTTTCATTATCGCAGATACTCTATCTTGCTTATTTGATAGTTAATTGAGCGTAATGAAGCTTAGATATCAGAGAAGAAGTTTTGTACCACCAAGAAACCACTTGGACCAACAAGTGCAGCATAAATGTGTTCGAGTCTTAAACGAAGTTGTCAACGCAGTGGTTTTAAATTATTTTTTATCACCTCTGAACTGCTTGTGAAATTCTTCGACCGATGTGAAGATGCAGATAGCTGCGTGTTATTACATCACCAGCTATTTTTCGCATGTGTGAGCCATGTAATTTTTTTCAGCATTTTTCATGAGTAAAAACAGTGCCGTAATAAATAAAAGCTTACGGAGTGTTAAGAGAAAAGCCATGATTAAGAAGCTTGAATCTTGATAAACTTAGCAGTAACTTATCCACGAAAGGTCATTTCATCAGATAAGGCATTGTTTTTTTTTAACCTCTATATTTTCCGACACAAAACCTTATCAAGTTCACCAATACAGCCTTTGGATCAAGTTCACTACCTCCGCTTCGAAGCAGAACAAACAAAAGCTCTTCCTTACCAATATTTCATATGGAATAAAATTGCTTCGCGCTGTGTGTAATATGATTGAATCTGCTCAGCTGAAAACTCCATTTAATAACCAATCTACCCCCCCCCCCACTACTGAAGAGAAGAGGATGTTTACTTGACCCTTACTTGACTCATTTTTCCGCTTAATTATGCATCGCATCGCGGTGCGTCTGAGTGATTCATTATATTGAATTAATTCAGAGTGCTTTTAAAGTTCAACAACGAGGGAAAGGACCAACATACGAGCTGTACAGCTCATCACGGCGAACCGCTGTTGTGCCCCTGCCTAAGAACTACATGCCGTTTTTTTGGTTATTTTTTTGGGCTGGGTAATGTTGCCTCACCCTCAACCAACGATCACGGATCATGGTGGGCCTCGAACATCCGAACTTTCGATTGAGAGGCGGAGACGTAACCACTTCACCACTGCTCCTAAAACTGCTTGTATAAATGCGAAGCCCTGAATAATCCGACTGCCTTTTAAGATCCATCGGGCAGTGTTCGCTCAAGAAATACTGATGAATTTGTCTAAAAAAGAAAAGAAAAATCTTTTTAAAATCATCCCCACAGATGCCGTATATAATACAAATTGGCAGATTTTGCTCCTATTATTGTAGCGTTTTTGACAAATAGCTTGGAACAATAGCTTTCAACAAACTTGGAACGATTTCTTGGACGGATTAAACCCCGCCCGGAAGTTGTGTTGGAAATTATTCCGCCGCGCGCTGTGTAAAGTACAAAGTGATACGTTTCACCTATCGCAAAATATTACACAGAATAAGAAACATACCTCAATTGAGCTTAGGATAATTTGTTAGCCAGACGGATTAAATTTCCGCCTTCGCGTTAGAAGCAAGAAATCTGTCGCTCGATAATTATCGCAACGAGCACAATTATTCGGTCACTTTCTTCGAAAGTCGGAACAAAAAAAAAACTAGCGATTGCTGTGCAGGTAGCACATAAAATTTTTTTAACAAGCTTTTGTGAAAAGAAAACTATTTTCTTCAGTTTAATCTCAACGTGGGCTGCATTTTTGTGCGTCGTTTGCTAAACCATTTTTTAACGAAAAAATTTCTTTCAATTTTTTAATAGTTCTTCTTTAAAAGTGTTTAAGCAGCTCCTAGCGCTGAAGAAGCGCTAAGCTAAGCTTTAAAGAGAAGTTTTACACAGCTGGAAAATGAAAAATCGAGATTTCAAAAAAAATAGCTGTGTGGCTTTTAAATAATTGTATGAAAATAACAAAATAAGTATTTTTTCCTTACAATGAACCTTTATAACAAGCATTGTTCGCCACACTCTAGAAATATTATATTATAATATATCATATTATATTGTTATATTACTTTATTATATTTTGTATTATATTATTTTATTTTATATTGCTTTATATTATATTGTATTATATTATATAATATTATATTATATTATATTTTATTATTTTAAATACTTGCGTAGAGATTGCAAAAGTTAAATTTATATAATATGAACATGTAATCTTTTTTTCCATAGTCAATGAAAATGAAGCTTTTTTCCATAAGTGAAACTGCAAAAAAAAACTTGTTTCAAAACTTTTTGTTTTTGAAAAAGCCTAATAAACAAAAATTTCTATCATAAGAAAAGCCAGAGTGTAAATGACAGCTACTACGAGATAAACTAAATTCAGTGATATTAGCCAGGGATGTTGATGTTAACATTTTCATTCTGATTTTTATACTAAAAACATAACTTTTATATGCGGGTAGAAAAATTTAACGTTAAAAAATTCGGTTAGTGGTTGAGAAATTAATTCTTTTTAATATAAATTAGGTTTATTTTAGCGCATGAAAAATCTAAAAAATAATTGTATTTTAGAAAAGACTGGTTTGTGATTTTTTGGTTTTTTGTGTGAAAAACTCAATCTGGACTACGTTATAGACAGAGAAGATCAATTTTTCTATTCATTTTTTCAATTAAATTGTTTTTCTTAGCAAAGTAGCGAGTTTGTAATTAAAAAAGGAAAAAACTTTTACCGCAAAAATGTATCTTTTCAATGGAAAAAATGCATATCATACAATTTTCATAAATGAAATTGTATGATAAATATATTTTTGTTCGAAATTTTTTTGATGCCCAAGTTGCTCTCATGAAACCAAAACTCCCACTCATTTGTGTTGTTTCATTGTTAAACTATTCTAAAATCATTTTCAAAGAAAAATTTCGATTGAGAAAAAACTTATCACACCTATTTTTTATGATGTTTGTGTAATAAGCATTTTTTTATAGACTCCATATATCAAACTTTTTGATTAGTTGAAAATTGTTGATATGGACATCACCCCGGGTACTCAAAAAACCGAGTTGAAAAAAATTGGTGTCTTTTGACAAGAACTAGGTTGCAACCAATTTTATACAGATAATGTATCAAAAATTTTAAAAATGACATGCATTGATTTAAAATCAAAGTAGTTTTATCAAAAATTTAGCAAAAATATCACATTCAATCAGTTCTAAATTGACTTAACTCCATTTTGTTAGCTTTTTTTTGTTTCATTTTCATACGTATTGTGAATAACAATGAAATCAATTATATCAAATTTCATCCAATTTTTCGTTTTCTCATCTTAAACAGATTCCAGACACATTGTTTGTAGATTTTTTCGGATATTCAAGATTAGAGAAATTTGGAATTAAAATCATAAGGTATGCCTTTTCTTTTGACTTTCATGTTGATGCATTGCGTGAAAAAAACTCTGATATAACTAATCTGAAAAACTTTCTACACCAAAAATCAATTGTTCAAAAATAAATTTTTCAATTATTTTTCATTGGCCTAAAATAATTGCGCCTAAAACGTTTAAAAAGAAAACGACATTTATAGAATTATTTTTGAATAATTTTACCTTTCATACCGCGGAAGCTTTGAGACTTGAAAAACTCAAAAGGGATTACCTTCATCACAATAGTTTGCAGTAAAAAATCTTCTCGAATGAATCTTGCTTTCTGTGGCTCTTTAGAGTGCAAAAATTAGCTCAAGTTTTAAAACAAAAAAAAAGTTATTTTAAACCAAATTTGTTGCGATTTTGATGACCTTCAACGGGTTCCAAAAAACTGTGTTAATCGAGTTAAATCATATTTTTGGCAATAACAATAAGTTTTTTTCTTCCGTAAAAATCCATTTAATCCATTCTAAGTCGATTTAATTATCTAAAATGGCTTTTGTAAATCAATTCTCATGCAGAAATTTTTTTGTAGAAAAATCGGTTTAAATCGATTTCAATCTCGAGTTTGTAAGTGCAAACTACCAATTGACAATTTACTGAATTAGGTTTTTCACTGTTATTTAAATGCAAAGCGAAATTAACAAGCTCAGAAATTATTTCAAATGAACTGATGCAAGCTAAATGATTCACAAACTGCGTGTATTAACGCAGCCTTCCTTTTTTGTATTTGACACTGCATGAGCGAGCAGTTTTCATACATTGATTTATTTTTTAAAATGATATTTGCATGTTTTGTGACATATTACTTTTCGAAAAAATCAATATCAATCAGAACTTCTTCAAGAATTTTCACTGGCCTACCGACCATTCGAGTTTCTTTCTAGATAAGAACAGATACAGTGATTAAAAGTGCGGTTTAATAAAACGTATTGAATGGTAAATAGTTGATTAAAATTATTTAAACTGGTATCTCCTTAACAATCTCCTCGCCTCTAAACAAAACTGTTACTTTGCGCTAGAATTTACTATTGAGAATGCTAATTTTGTTGAGATTGTCGAAATTTTGACTGGTTAAAACTACTCAACAATCCCCACCCCTTTTCTTGAAAGGGGGAGGTTGTTAAGTTGATCGGAAATGTAAATTACACCAATTAAAGTGTCCAAATCCAATTCATTTTAGATCTTCCAAATTTTAGGGCCCTTTTGGATAGGAAAAAGCGGTGGTGAACAGTTTTGTCTGTAAGCCAAAGTTTCAAAAAAAGTTTGAGAAATTTTTTTTTGCTTTTCTATTACGGTTGATTGAGTTGTAGAATAATGATCAAAAGCGAATTAGCGAATTATTTTGGTACTATTTTGATACCGAAAAAATTATTTGGATGCCAAAATCGAGCTGAGTGAAATCTGATCCTCGTTTTTTTCTATTAATGGCTACTTGTAGCAGGTCTTGATTCTAGATCTCCTGCTCTTTGTTTCAACCTGCAGATCAGTATAGTTAGACAGAGGGATACTGAGTTTTTCTTGCCCTGACAACGCGTTTGCTTAACCGTCAGCAGTCAGCAGTAGCAGATTAAAAAGTCTGCAGCATTTTTCGCAGATCATTTTAGGTCTTTGTTTGGGGACATACTTTTTTCGCGATAAAGATTGTTCAACTTGTGATGCTTCTATTGCGGAAATTCTGCTTTCTGGCTCAAAGAGTACGAAATGAAGATGAAAAAATTGAAAATCAAAAAAGCCAGTCTGATACCATGTAACTGTGGGAAAAAATGAAACGAAAATTCGGTTTCGAATCTGTTAATACCTAATTTAAATCGCTTAAATTTTTCCTCATGTGTTTTCTTTAGTTTAAAAACAACACACAAAAAGTTAAATTGATCGTCAGGCATAAGGATGACAAAAACAAAACAGTATTTTTAGAATCGATCCAACTCTTGATGTTTTTTTCATTTAAATTCACCGTGGAAGACATTAGCCCAACCCAAAATTCCAGTTCCTGGATTTAATGCCAAACGTTTTTTTTCAAAAAAAAATTACAAGCATTTGTAGTCAAAAGAAAACAAAAACAGGGACCAAATTTCACACATGCGTCTCGGATCAGTACGAACAAAAAAAGATTCTGATGCGCTGCCCTTATTTCAGATATAAATTTACATTAACTTGGCAGAAGAGTGATTACTAGAAAGCTTCAAGACAGGATGGCTGAAAAGACAGCTCTCTAAAAATGGTCAGAAAAAAAGCAGCAGACCCCTTGAGCAAAATCTTTGAGCTAAAGCCAAGCCTTGTGACACTGAGAGGAGTTCTCTTGTTTTAAATATCTCTATTAGTGCATGATAGTGATCTTCGTATTATTGTTTTTTTTTGGTTTTTTGGCGTTTTTTTTTGAACGACTTTTCCTTGAATTGCGTTTGTCTTTAAAACTTAATAAGTTAAAAGTGTTTAAATTCATTGCTGTATAGAAGATAGTGCTTCTCTATTTTTTATCTTTGTTTTGATGTTGAAAATTTTAAAGTAGTTTTTGGCAGTTTTTTGTTGATCCCTCAGCTGAAAAGCGAAAGAACTTTGTTTTTGTATCCAACTTGATGCTCTATTTAGCTTCATTTGAGTAAACGAAAGTTTTTGAGTGTGTGTGTGTTTTGAGGAAGGGACTTAATTTTTTCTTTTTTGAAGTTTTATAACACTTCAAAAATCTAACAAAACTTAAGCAATGTCATATAACTCAAGCAAATCTAAAGCTTGACGAATATGCTAAATCGATTGACTACGCGCAATCAAAGAGTTCCGATTCGATGTTTCTGTGTTATATCAATATAAGCTATTTCAATAGAGATGAAAAGATTCTCCTAATAGAACCTTACAATTTACTCGACGTGATATTTAAACCGGTGCCCGCCCATTTAAAATTTTTGGAGTTATTATTTTAAATGTGTTTCACGTCTGAGGAATTAATGCCCTCAAAGTAGTCCAACTCAACTTTCTAAACGTTTTTTAGTGTCTCTTTTGTTTTTTTTCTATGTAGGCTTTCTCATTTTCATAAGAACTTACAAGTAGAGGTAGAACAAGGCCTAATGGTAACTCTTTTTTTTGTACTTTTGCTGATCCTTACGAATGAGCCGGTTGATTACCTGTTTACCTCAATTTACTGTATGGATGTTCACTTATTTCATTGATCCTTTTCAGCCTCAACAGCATGTTAAAAATGACTTTAAAATTCCATTTCTCAGATCAACATTTTGGCTAAAATTCAAATGTAATAAAATTCGGAATAAAAAACTTTAAGATGTTCCAATATCGGAAAATGAGGTTATTCGAAAATTTGACTTTAAAATAAATTTTTGAAAAAAAACAAAGAATGTATCTGAAACTTAAATCTTTTTTATAACCAATATGTTACTTCGGCGCCATTCTGATTGGATGGTTTTTTAAAATTTTTAAAACATTTAGACAGTATCATTGAAGTCAATATCAAAATCAACAATAAAGATGCCAAAGTAACAACTGAAAACACTGGTCTAGATCCGGATGAAACTATAGTACTATTTGATATGAAAAGTATATACGCTAAAAGTCTACTAAAGGAAGCAATTGAATAATCCATACAGATGCTGTACAGCCACGAGTCTCCGCCTGAAATTCAAAGATTCACAAAAAAATCATTTAGAAAATGGCGGCCATCAAAATAATTTTCAAGGTAATGATTCATGTTATAATTGAATACCTCGCGGTAATTCTTGAAAATCTATGGCTGAAGGAGTGAGAGTTTGCCTTGAAACAAGAAAAAGACGGGGGCGGGGGTACAGCCAGTGGATGATTTGAATGGTTTCCATTTATGTTGTAGAAGGAAATTAACATGTATATTGGAGGGGTTTGAATGCGAGGGATGTCAATACTGCAACCATGCTGATTGGGGAAATTTTTAATAACCGAGATAGTCTGGTGTTTTGAAGATTTTTTTAGACTGGTTGTACTTTAACTCCAGCAATGCAGACTTGTGGGAAATAGCGCTGATGTTGATTGAATAAACTATATATGGGTCGAACAATCAAACTCATTCGTTGAAAACAGAGGCAATGCAAAATATATTAGAACGAAGCATTTGGTTTTAAATACGCGCAAACGAGTGGACGCAGAAGCCAGGAGTTGTCACTGAAAATGTTTTTTGGGCCGCCAAGAATTTACTCTCTAAGTTACAGCTCACAGTTGAAAAACCTAATGAAAATGGTGACGTGGCTTTTTAAGACGTTACTATAAATGCAGATGGTAACAAGCAGGTTAGATGTGGATCCTACTAAAAAGTGACGGAAACAGGCAGGCTTCTAATTTTCAGAAGTTGCACACCACTGCAGAACAAAGGAAACAAAAGAGGGTACGGGACTCAGGGTTTTTAGGAGCACATCTACATGGAACTTAACCAAAAAGCAATGTTGATCAGTAGACAGCAATGGAAGAAAAAAATCCTTAATCAGAGGATGGATCATCCAAAATTGAATCGGGAAACCCAAGCTAAATTTTGGGACAGAACTAAAATCAATTTTGCCCTAAGCGTTGAGTAACACAAGAAAGTAGACACACCAGAGACACACAGGCAGGCATACACACATTGCAATCTAGCGAGTAAGCGACCGCTGCACAATTATGTTTGGAGATAATAGATCAGTCTAACAACGCAATGAAACTTTTCACATTGGAAGCAATCCACATAAAGAAACTGAGGCCAGGGATCAACACGCGATAAGAGTTCAGGAGTAGGGAGCTAACGCTTAGATTTTACTCCAAAAATAGTTTCAGTTTCGGCTTCGAAAATAGTTGTGAAGCTAACATATCAAAAAAAAATTGGAAAATGGAAAATTTAGATAAAAAGAATTATTAGGACAAAAAAATCTCAGAAATTCCAAAAAAGTAAAGTTCCGAAGTTCTTATCTAAAATTGCTTAAAGTTGATTGGTATGAATATTATATTTTTTGTTTGTAACATTTAATTGTCTTTAATGATGTTTCAACATCTGCATATCGATTAGTTACAAAAATTTTAACCTGAACACGGACATAGTTCCAAAAACGTTCGAATTTTCTTTCCAAAATTTCCTTACTTTGTAACTGAGCACGCGAGAAGAGAAGTTATTTAAGAGACTTTAAAAAATTCAAGTATATGTACACAGACTGAAGTTTCTGAGAAAATGTCTGAAAAACGATCTTATACTGTGCTAGGGTCCCCGAAAACGATTTTTTAGGACCAAGCTGTGCATAATTTTCAACTGAAGCTACTTAGGACTAAAACGTTTAGGGCAAATGAGGACAGGAAAAGGTAGGAAGAGATGTTAGTGAAAACCCGATCGCTGGTGCAAAAGGAAATCGACGAATAGTGGTGGGCATCCATTTTCGGCTTCATGACGCGTCAAGTTGAGACAAGCTTATAGACAACATTCAAACATAGAAAAAACTCAGAAACTCTGTAAAAAACTATCGAGGATAAGCGCAAGCCCCTGGATAGTGAGAGAAGTTTGTCAACTCAATCACCAAAGGATGTGAAGCCCCTAGGCTGATGGTGCAGTATAGAGGTAATCAAAGCCCTAAATTTGCAAGCAGATTACAAAATTTAACCAACCTTCAAGTGGACTTCACCACAAGAAAACTAGATTCCTGTTTACCATCACTGAAGTCAGCATTTTCTAATGACCTCAAGTCAAACGTGATTTTTAAACTTTAATTATATGAGTAATCTCTATTATAACACAGAACGAATTGTCTATGTTGGATTTTCAAATATAACCAATCTATTTTTTTAATTTACAAATGTATTGAAATTACATATAGTGGATGCACTTCCGCCTTTGTCGGACAAACTGTTCGACTTGTGACCACTAGAATTGAGGAACATAAGAACGCAGACTCCCTGGTAGGCCTCCACCCTCAGCAAGGCAGTTTTGAGGGAAATAGCGCAGATCTTAGTTGGGAAATTATAAATAGGTCAAACAATCAAACAAAATTGTTTACACTAGAGGCAATACATATCAGGAGAAAGAAACCCGGCTTGAGAACGCGCGATGAATTCAGGAGCAGGGAGTAAACACTGAAAACTTAGTCCTAAAATATTTTTGGTTTTTTTATTTAAAACGTAAATGACTCAGAAACTTTCAACTGAAATTGTAGCCCCTAAACATTTGTGGTTTTTTTTGTTCTAAATCGAAATTATGTCCCAGAATTTTCCCGACAAACTAGTTAAATTCCTTTTAATTAGTGTTGATGGCTAAGGTAGTCCTTAATCTAATTGGTTATTTTTTAGGTCAACTGTGATTGGCCAACTTCTTAACATGATGGTTGTGGTGCGTACCCACGGAGCCGCTTTCCCGGATAGCCGAAAAAAAAACTAAATACCTCCGGTTTTAATTAGATTAAAATAGAAAACTCTTCACTAAATTAAGACTCATTTTGATTGGATAAAAAATGCCTCAAAATTTTGCAGTCTGTTAGCTAACAAAATTCTAAACTTTTTTTTGAAATTGTATTGGCTAATTTTTTTAAATTCTAATTGAATTAATTATCAACAAAAGTCCGACTATTACAGGGATTCGACCCCCTCACCAACCAAAGAGTCCCTCTTTTGGTATCTTTTATGATATCCATTTTCGACCGACAAACCCTAAATTTTTCAAAATACGCTAATTCTTAAAGGGAGCACGCACTTAAAAACGCAATTTTTTTGGTCATAATTTTCTCAAAATCCCAAAAACGGCGTTTTGGCCTGTTTTTTTACACATTTGTCACCTATCCCCTTCGAGAAAATCCTTGAGCCGCCCCTGCAGTAACATTATATTCGATTATAGTTTCGGTTGAGGACCCTTAATTTGGGCCCTCAGTTTGGGGGCCCGCAATAGTTTTTTTTTTGTTTGCCGGGGGGCATGGAGGGTTAAATGTGGGTAGGGGAGGGGATAATTGGGAGGAGAGAAAGGGGGTACACCAAATAAAACAAAATGTTTTTAAGTAAGTTTGTAGGATCTCCTAACTATCCCCCCCCCCCCTCCCGGAGGCGGAGCACTAAGCAGAATGGTCTAGGAGCAGAATGGGTACAAGAGCAGAAAACAGAAAAGTTTTTCCTTTTATTAATTTATACCGTCGAATTGATAAAAACAATTATCAGAATCGTCAATAATACCAAGAAAATGAATAAATTATGCATGAATTGAATAATTTCACCAATTTTTATTAATGATTTTTAAAAATTTTATAAGAAAATCTCGATTCAATGACTCAAATTATGCATAAAATATTAGTTTCTTTGGTAATAATGTCTATTCTTAAACTTAACTTACCGATTAGATTATAAAAATTTAAGTTTTTCTGCTCTTGGACCTATTCTGCTTATTGACTGGCCACCACCCCCCCCCCACCCCCTATAAAACCTATTAACGAATCCCCCCCTCCCCGTATTAAGAAATGCGTAAGGGGGTAGGGGTAATTGTTAAGTAGATCCAAAATTTCGACTATCCGGAAACGATTTTTTTATTCGGCTATCCGGGAACCTATTTATTTTTCGGTTATCCGGAACGAATGTATTTTTCGGCTATCCGTGCATTCGGCTCCGTGGCACACCACCATGGTGGTTAGAACGAATTTTCGTAAATTGATGTTTAATAGTGATGTAGATGATTTTATTTTAAAAATCCTGGCGATGGACAAAGTTGCAAAATTTTTTGAAATTTCTTTTTCATCCAAAATTCAATTGGTGTCAAGTGTCTTAAAATATTTTTACGATCGAGCATCGTTTTGTAAAATTTGAGTTTTTCCAAAACCATTGATGCACTAATGTACCAAAAAGTTCGTGATTTACAGTTTGAATTCTTTTATCTCGTTTATCTAAATAAGTTAATGGCCTCTAGTTCACACAGCATATAACCAAGTAGCCCGAGGTATTGAGCTTGGTAGTCTTATACCAATTGATAATTTTTTTTATCATTTTAGTATTATAAACGACCGATTTCTTATTCTGGTTCCAAATAACTATTTTCAATTATTATTTGAAAAATTTTCATCAGTGGCAACTTATGGTAAAGTATCATGGAAAACTTTTGAGTTCATTTAAGAAAAGTTGTGTGCTTCGATCTGTGATGGTGTCCTTGAAAAGTTCTAATGTGTTCATTATTTCGCTTATCTCAAACTTTTTTTTATATGAATTTCACACTTGAATATCTGAAAACTATTTCTTTTAGCAATTGAAGTGTTTTTTTGTTCATTATTAAAATGGCAATTTAATCGTGATCTTATGAAGTATACAAAGTTAACAATGAGTTTTTTCTCATTTCAGATGTTGATCAACTTCAAACTTTTGGCTTCATCGGGCCGTCTTTGGATTGTATTGATGTCACTGATGACTGTTCTGACGGCTACGCATGCGTCATCTTGGGTGGTCATAACATCTGCAGTATTGATTGTTCCCGATTTGGTAAGTAAAACATGAAATTTGGCACTTTCTTCAACAGGGTAAAATTGGGTACTGTCGTGCTCTAAATGAAACGAGAGAAAAGAAACGCCCCATTATCTTCATATTATGGTTAATATTACCAATTCAGAAGTAGTGCAGTTCCAGCTGCTCTAATGAATATCTTTCTTTGCTATGATGAAAACGACGAATTGCTTCATATGCACCGGAACTAGAAATAAGTTGTAGAAAAAGCGATTATGTCTGTTCCGAAACTAGCCGAAAACGAATACTGAAATTAATAATTCCACGACTCATTGATTTTGTTAAGAAGCAAAATTTTTCTGAATTGTTGTGATCAACTTTTTGAATATATCTTCCCTGTTTAAATTCCGTGGTTTCAGATAAATGATCTAGAGACATATTAGCTATCCATTGATTTGAAAGAACAACTATAGTCCCAACCATCTCTAGCCCCTTTGTTCGGTTGAAGGCTTTATTTTTTAAATTTAATTCGGTGCTTTGAGATGTCCGATGAAATTCATAACAGAGGCATCGTCACTAGACATGCCCTTCACGTCTCGGCGTTCTCCATTGAACAAAGTCTGAAAAATAGTCTGCTTAGCCCATTCGCAAAAAATTAATATGTTACAATTTTTAACACAATGCAGCTTTTCCAACAGAGAAAGACACAATCATACCGTTTTTTGTTTTAAAACATTCAATCATTGCGCTGAGAAGCAATAACAACCCGCCTTGCTCAACAGAAAGCTGAAAAAAAGTACAAAAAAAGAATTTTAGCAATCGTATAAGTGCGAAGAGAAGAAGCCGAAATGCTAGTTTTCTTCCGACAAGCGCACAATTATAACGACAAGCTTAGAAATTAGAGAATATGCGCAAACGTGTCCTCAAAAACGATCAACATCGAGAAAGATGAAAGTGAAACGACTGTCAAGAAGCAGTAATGACAAATCAAGAACAAGGATAGTCGGTTACTGTGCACGTAGCACAATGTTCCGACCATATTCTTAGAAAAATACAAATGTTTATTTTTTCAAGTCAGTAGTTTTTTCGGCGTGGCGTGATAAAAGGAGCTGATTGAAAAACTAGAGATTAGACATATTCGACAGTCATAGTAAAAATAGGCACAATGAAAAACAGTTTTTGTAGAAAAACAACTAAAAAACGAAAAACAAAAATGTCAAAAATTGTTTCTATTTTGCATTTTTGAAATTTTAAGTTTGTGATTCCAAAAAGGCGCTAAAATACTCAAAAAAACTAACGTTACTTGTGTACAAATTAAGCTATTATCAGCTTTTAGTCATTGAAATAAGCTAATGAAAACCTGTTCGCTGTTGTTATTGTTAACCCCGAGGGGACGCGTCCGGATTGCTCATACTGAGTTTTTACATAAGCATAGCTTGTGTTATAGTATGAACTTTCTTTTTTTTCCAACCTAAGTCGCAAATATTGTTGCGACAAAATGTGTTCATTTTGAAAGTGTTCATTTTGATCCAGCTATTAAGTACCGCGAATGCTTAGGATATTAACACAGACTATTATATTACAAATAGCACTTTAGCTTCAAAGTATCATGGATCTGTAGCGTAGAGGTAGGGAAGGAGACCAGCAGCAAAATAAGAGGGTTCCAACCTGGGCAAGGTCCGATGTTTTTAATCATTTTTTTCGTATAACAGTTTAAATACGTCCGCGTTATAAATTGAGGCATGTTAGTTGGTAATTTTTTCCCCGTAATCTTAAATTGATCTGAACAAAGCCTTGTAGGTAACCAGTCAGGTCTCTTTTGATAGACCCCAATTTGCCCAGATAAGGCCTTCAAGATTGCTATCCTGCGCGAAGCTTGTGCTGACATTCGCTTACAGTGCTCTGCGGAATTAAGGGATTGGTCAACGAATACACCAAGTTTTTTGGGGTGCTTCTCGAAGAGTAGGGGTGTACTGTCCATTTTTACTAGGGGGGTCGGCATTGAATTCCTTATCAGTTAGGTGAAAAGGCTGACAGAGCCTTTTGATCAAGGAAATTCAAGATATCTGGACGTAAAAATTTGGTGTGATTTGGTTAAGTAGTTTCATAGGGTAGATGAGGCCTTTCGATTGTTTGACTGCTCAAAGTGGTGGAAATCGTCTGCGTATGATAGTAGTTTAACCTCAGGGGGGAGATAATGGCGCTTCATAAATAGTAAAACAGAATAATGTTGGTGATAGGACTGAGCCTTGTGTGACACCTGTATGTACAATCATTGATGTAGATAGGGTGCCGAAAAAGTGTTTTCGCTTGGCGACCACTCATATAATTTGATAACCACCTGGGGAAGCTACCCGGCATATTTTGCTAGATGTTTAGTTGAGGTTGAGTGGATTAGCGATTCTAGAACTTTAACAGCTCGGCTTAAAATTAAGACCGGGCAGTAGGACTTTGAGAATTTAAGATCTTTGTTAGGTTTCGGGAAGAGTACATCTTTTGAATTCTTCCATATTAGGGGGATGATGTTAAGAGACAAAGCGATTCAAAATGTTTGTTGAAAAGCTAAATGCTAGCGCGCCAAAATATTTTAGATGAACCGTGCAGAAACGGTCTGGTCCTAAGGCTTCCGACGGTTTCATCAGTCTAATACAGTTTTCCACTTTGAGTGGTGTAAAGCTTAATGAATCAGCTCAGCTAAATTTGAGATTTTTTTTGTTTTTCTTTATGCTTTGTTGCTTTTATGTCTTTTCAGCGTAGTTTTTTGTTTATTAAAAGCATTCGTAATGTCTATGCCTTTAAAATCTTTCTCTCATTAAAGTTGATAGGTTGGGTTTGTACTACAGAATTTTGACTTAGAGCCATTCAACGATCTGACCGGTTTTCACATTTACTAGACGACGTGCGATGAATTTTAGCCTGGAGAAACTCACGCCTTTTTTGGCCGTTTTGAACATGACTTCTGTTTGAATCGTTTAAAAGTAGATCGGAAGGATCTAAAATTCGGATACTTTCTTTTTGTTGGGCTAGTTTCTTTGCTTCGTCATTTAGTGCAGGGACAAGGAAACGATGACGGCCTGCAGGAATGTAGTGACGGGCTGCAGAAAGGATTTAATCACGAAAATCCACTCTGGGCAATTTACATCTAGCTGCATAGGTTTTTTTTGCAGTATCTTTGATTTCTTTGATTATCTTCCATTTCGTTTTTAAAACTTTTCCAGTCCGCTCTATTAAAATGAGGCGCAAAAAGGATATCCTCGGTAATGGGAAGATTCATGAAAGTTGGTAGGTGGTCTGAGCCCCGTTTAAAAGTTGTTTGCCATGCAAGTTTAACTAAGAAAGATGTGAGTGATAAGTCAGATGATGATGCTGATGATTTTTTATCATATGACAGTCTAGTTTGATGGTGATCTTTTAATGGGGTGAAAGAGGGCTGAATGTTTTTGGCACCTA
Source organism: Symsagittifera roscoffensis (assembly GCF_963678635.1). Classification (NCBI taxonomy): domain Eukaryota; kingdom Metazoa; phylum Xenacoelomorpha; order Acoela; family Convolutidae; genus Symsagittifera; species Symsagittifera roscoffensis. The sequence continues at coordinate 3,932,028 of NC_087067.1, forward strand.
GGTTTGCCCGGCGTCGGTTCTCTGGTATATTAGAGGACCGAAGTGGGTAGTGCGCGTTTGCATTGCCTAATGCAATGCTATTCTCTTCTGAGAGGAGAGTTGATATTCAAGCTTTGTAGTCCTTAGGACAGCTGCTGTGGTGAGGGATATAGAAGCTCATGACCCGGAGATTTTGAATGTTGGCCTTTATGTTAACGCTTTGCGCCTCCAGAGTTCCGCCTTCCACTTTTTCTTGTTCATCGTACAGAAGAGGGTTGTGAATTGCGGTGAGAAGGCCACCTCCCTCTCGCGGTCGGTCTTTACTTAGTAATGTGTAGTTAGGCCATAACGAGGGAGTGCAGTTTTTGGAATTCAATTTGGTTTCTCGAAAAATCACAATGTGGATGTGGCACTTACACAGCAAAGCTGCTATTTCAGGTGCTTTCCCAGATATGCCATTACAGTTTAACTACAATATTCCAGGACTTAGTTGACAGTGAGAGTGGAATTGCTTGGTTACTGGGCGGTTTGCCGCAGATAGTTAAAATTTTATTAGTGCGTGAGATTAAGGGGGTGTTAGTTGCTGGTGGAAGTGTATTTGAAGGGTGATAGAGATTGGTCGAGGGATTGTTGTAGAATTTGTTACCGGTGTTGACAAAATATAATCAGCTGTGCAGGTGATAGTGAAAACCTCTTGTGTTGTTTCAGTGTGGTTATACCACTGCATTTAAATTGAATTCATCCACTAACGTGGCACCTTACGCTTGCTTGGAAACGGAGGATTTTGAGATTAAATGGGGAGCAGGTTTCACATCCGTGTTTGGGGTTTATGCCGGCGCGAAGGGGAAGTATTAGGGTTAATAGACGTAGCAATCCGGCCGTTTTGGGAAGCTCCATAAACCCAGTCCGAGTATGATTTTGCGCTCCCCTGTATGATTTTGCGCTTACCGAATAAAAAGAGAGAGGATGATATAACTGTACAAAATATGTTGAGTTTTCTAAGAAAGAAGTGTCAAACGAAATATACTTAAAAAGGAAAAAAGTAATATTGGAAAAAGTGGACTTGAACACCAGGAAGAGTTTATTCGCAATCAGAGCTCCAAACGGCTAGAGCTAATTGACACATGTTACAGTTCATAGCAAGACAACCGCCGGCTTTAAATGGAGACCTAGCACACACCGGAGAATTTTTGTAGATTGAATATCATTTTTTGCCGTTTTCTTTTTATTGAAAAAAGCTGTAGTGTGCATGTTTTTGCAGACTGTCTAAAAGTTTTAGACGCAAGAAGGAAAAAATTAAAAATCTGCAAATCGTGCGCTCTATAGAATTATTTTGAGTTTTTTGAATCGCTTGAAAGTTTTATTTTTAGTTGACTTTTTATTTGAAGCTGGTTGGTTTTAGTTTAATTCGACGTGACAAAAAACGTGAACAAGTTTTATTTATGGCATTCTCGCTTCACTGCTGACGAAAGAGGCTTTTAAATGTTTCGCAAATAAGTTGTAAAAGCTCTCAGTACAAAAACATTTTGTTTTCAAGTCATAAAAATCTTTCTTGAATATTACAGGTGCTCCTTGTGAATCCAATGCAGACTCATGTGAGCTTCTGTTTTGTGGTTCTAATGGTCGCTGCGAGCAACAATCAGAAGAGCCTCGAAATTACAGTTCCTGTGTTTGTGAAAACGGATATGGAGGTGAATTCTGTGATATCAGGGCACCCGGCTGCCAAAACGGAGAGATCGGCTATTGTAAGTGCACTGGTGCGAACTCTGGTGCAAAAAAAATCTGAATTGTTTTTTCAAATTTTGATAATGAGTTTTTGGTATATCAGAAGGGATTTATAACATTGTTTGTATGTTTGAAGGATAGATACATACAATGTTAAATATTAAAGCGATCTAAAAGGATTTTAAATCCAAGGGATAGAGCAAAAAACCTAATTTCGAATCAAAAATATTACATTTAATTAGGTTTTAATTTTGCCTACTAGCTTTTTCCAGTTTCTTGTATAGAGTTTGAGTTGATTTTTCACATGGTTTTAAATGACGTATTTATAAATATACTTCAATGATATCTCACACGAAGCTTGTTTCTGCAGATGTGGTGGCGACGGAACGAGTGGATGACAAGTGCTACTGGCAGTCAAAGTGTAGCTCTAACCCTTGCTACAACCGTGGAATCTGCTCAGATAAACTCAACACAGTCCTAGGCTACGAATGCTCTTGTCCTCCAGGTAAATAATCATCCAGCACTGCTATATATTTGGTAGTCTAGAAATTGTTAAAACAACCACTTGTTTGCGACAAGCTTTGGTGAAATCTCTAACCTTGTTCGGTGACATTTTTTCTGCAGTTTGGAGTTTTAAAGTCATTTTGAAACGGAAACTCAAACAGGGGAACTAGAAAAGAGCGGTTTTTGTATGGTAAACATTTGTCCCTTTTCCTCGTCAAAATGCGATTGTACCATACGGTTAAATGCTTTCTTCCAAGAAAGGAAACACATATGCTTCTTTATTTTCTTAGAATGATTTACTGAACAATTTACTTAGTAATCAATTGAGGAGGATTTATTATAATGCAGTGGCATTTGATAGAAAAAAAACACATGAAATTTTAACATCAAATGATGCAATTCACCAAAATAAAAATCATCCAAGCACTCTTTAGCCTCATGAAAGCTGATTTTGTTCATACACACGAGCAACTCGTTTGCGGCTCTAAGCAGTTCATCACATCAGATTTTTTGTTTCCATTCATTTCGTCCATTCTTAGCTGACATGAGATTGATTTGAGGTTCGCGTGCTTCAATTGTCACAACTGAGACAACAGATTTTCTAAGAGTTATGAGCATAGTGAGTACTCTTATATAGGTCTTGGTAATTTTTTTTTGTTTTTTTTTTAAATTTGTTCACGCTCAGTTTTAATTTTTCGCGGTATGACTTGTGATTTCTTTTTATGTTCAGTGCATTTCCAGTGTTAAAAAGAAGGAAAACTCCACTATCGAACAGCAAAAGTGTAAAGGTCACGATAAACGTGATCAACTTTAAGTTTCCAAAGTGGATTTTAATTTTAAGATTTTCCAGCCAAATAAAAGATTAACCGTTTGTTCCAGTTTTCTCAAAATGGGGTAATTTTAGCAAAAAAAAAGTGTCCATCATAAATTGTTCTAAGAATTCAAAGAGCATTAAGGCCATCTATTTTTTTTCTTCGAAATTCAAAAGTTGAAGGTTTTTGAAAAAACAAGTCAGTTTTTTTTTCAGTTTGCTTCTGTTCATTACTCTTTTCCAACTGTCAGTTGGCTATGTTTGATGATTTTCCCGTGCAACAAGAGGTCAATTCGTTGCAACAAAAACAATTTAGTAGAAGCTTTTTGTGCAACAAGGAATTATCATAACAATCCTCATTACCAGTAATCCATTTCGTAACTCACCGCTGAAAACTACACATTTTGTAAACAATATATTGGCGGACACCAAGCAGCAGAGTGATTTAACAATATTGGTGGAATTGATTATTTCTCCAATTTTTCGCCAAGACTTCGTAAAGCCTTGTGCAATGTATTGTTTCATGAATTTTTAAAAGTAGCAATAGCACTTAGGGGCAATAACACCGATGTCTTTGATAAAATTGGCTAATTCAAGTGACAATATATCAATGGAAAAATCGTGGGAATTGTTGCCGAAACGTAAAAGTTTAGCTTTTGATGGATAAAAAAAAGGTTGTTGAAAATCGCCGTTGTGATTGGCTATTCATATTTAATTGATTTGATTCGAGATCCGATTGGGAAATAGCTTTTATGTCATTACAATACAAAGAATTGGGCGTTGAAAGTTAATTTATATAAAAAATTAAAAAACGAAGGACCCGGACCGGAACACTGCTTTTTGAGACTCCGGAAGTTGTGAATACTGAATTATAAAGATTGATTTATTTTTCAACTATGTCTACTCTCATTTAGCCAATCAGCAGTTAATAGCATACAGTCTTTGTCGAACTCAGAGTTTCGAAATTCAGCTTTTTTTTGTAAATAATTGAATCTTAATTTGTTTATATAATCTTAATTTAGTTAAGTAGCGGTTATCTTTAACCAATGTCCTTTTTTTGGATATAGCAACCAGGTTTGCTTATCTTCAATTTTTATCTCTTATTGAAATAGGGTTGATAGCATGATAAATATGAATGAACTAATGGCTTTCTTACACAGGTTTCAGTGGCCTCAATTGCGAAGTAAACATTGATGACTGCGAAGCTGAAGACGCTTGTTTCAACGACGCAGTTTGTCTCGACCTGGAAGAAGATCACGCATGTCTGTGCAAAACAGGTAAACATTTGAAATAAAAAAACAACAAGCAGGCGTTCTATATACACCTTGGGTATACAATTCGTGCAAGCGACCATTATACCATTAGATTGAACTGATTCAAGCGGACCATACATGACACACGATTACTACTTGCTACCAGCATTGATACAAATTGTCAACTGTTACGAATTGTTGCCCAACTCTGTATTACATTTCAACTGAGCTGATATTGTCGCGATCAACGTTTTTTTTTTGGGTTATTTATCTGCCATTAAAACCGTATAATACCAAAAAAACGTGCCAATCATCTAGTAGGTTTGAAGGTATCTGATTGCTTATAAAGGATGTCTTAAAGTTGAACATGGAATATTTGACTATGGAGTTCAACGCTACTGGTAGCGGACATAGAGTTTTACTGATTAAAACCGTGGGTAACCCAGTTAGCCAAGTTGCGAAAAGAGAGAATGCTCAATTTACATGCGTGTTGATATGGCGTACTATTTACATTGAGATCGCTGCGTGATTTCAAGTTTTTTGAATTACGTATTGGCTCAAACGAAGCAGTTGGGTATTGAAACTAGTTTATAATTTCAGCAGTTTACGGTATAAAAAACTGATTTCGGAACAAGTATGATAGTTGGGTCCCTAAATCCTAAGTCCTTGAAGGAAACTTTTAAGGCTTGAAATTTTCTTCGGGGACGGTGAGCATTTGCTTAATTGTGTTCATTAAGTTTTCTAATATTTTCTAATATTTTACGTCGCCTTGTTAAGAGTCGATGAATGTAGTGAAGACATTTGTATAGGTCGTGATGATTTTTTCATGAGTTAATTTAATCTAAAAAATGTCAATTATAAATTGTTTTTGAAATTAAGGCCATTCAGTTTTTCCTTGGAAGTTCGAAAGTTGAAGTTTTTTTAAAAAACAAGTCCTGTTTTCCGTTTTCTTGCGTTCATTTACTCTTTTCCAACTGCCTGTTAGCTTTGTGTGCATAGTAAATTTCATTGCAGTTTCCTCGAGATTTTGAACTGCATAAGTTAAAACCGCTGAACTATAAGGCGCAGCTGTCAGTTTTCTCGATGCATGAAAATAAGTGGGTGATATATAATACAATTGGTGGCAGCTTTAAATTGAGTATCTGAATCGCTTTTTATTATATTTCGTACACTATGTGTCATTTATTTCAGTCAAAAATTTTTTGGTAAAAGAAGAGTAAAATTAAATTTTCGGATAAAATTTCATCTGGCAGAATTGTGTTATAAAAATTATCTTAGTAGCATCTAAATTTGACTGAAAATGAATTGACTATATTATGCATTGTAGTTGCTCAAGTAGTTCTCACAATTGCCACCTATGGTAATATATCATCAATAAGTGTTACCAGTGGTATAGACTTTCGTTTGTCTGCTTAGTTTTTGTCGGCTTCATTTTCAAAACATGGGCATTTTCTGATTTAAACCTTTTTCTGCTATAATTGACGTTCGTCCTGACATTTTGGCAATTTAAAAAATCGGATTTTGAATCAATTCTTTTTATTATTTTCGATTAAATGGTTATAAGAAGCCTATCTACGTATTTTGTGCTGTTTGAGGAGCAAAAGTTGATTCTGATGTTAAAAAATAGTAAAAATAGTTTTTGGTGTGAAAACTTAACGTTAATCGGAAGATGCAGAAATCTTATTTAATGCTGGTGTTGTGGTTCTCGCCTGTTTTTCTGAAATTGAATTTTCTTTTTCAAAAAACTTTCAATTTTCAACTACATATTTTTTTACTTAGGTTTTCCTCTTCATAGTTTTATTTTCTGTTCCTTGTCTGGCCTCTGTGTAAATTAATTCACCCTTTAAAAATAGGGTATCTGGAAAATAGGCCAGCTTTTTCACGTAAGCATGCGGGTCGAAACATCCTCTGCTACTTGTTCAGGAACCGGCTATCCTTGTGTTTGTTTGTAATCACCTCTTCAAATTTAATATCAAGAAATGAAATTTGGCTTTAGATGTTGTTTTAGGAGTCCATGAACGTAGTTTAGACTCATATCGGTCGTGACGATTGTTTTCATTTCAGCGACCGGGTATTCTTGTTGAAAGTTTGAAAAAAATTGAAGAATATTGTGTTTAATTGCGAAGATGGGTTGGTGATGTGGCGCCAAAGCGCGAATGACCTAGTTTCGAAAAGGATTTAATTTCCCAATAGAATTTATAAAAGTACCTATGCATCCAGTTTTCTTAAAATGAATTAGTTTGTATCAAGTAAGTGTTAATCCTAAAAGATGCTATAAATTTGAAAAGGTTTAAGATGAAATTTGAATTTCTTTAAAAAGTTAGTTGTTGAAGTTTAAATATGATTTTCAGTCTCCTTGTCCTCGGCGCTTTTCCCACTTGGCTATGTTTGTTTATTTCATTTTTAAATTTGGATTTTTTTTCGTTTTTGATTAATTTAGTCTCGAAACTTGCGTATACAATTGTTTTTGTTTTTGATAAATTAAGTCCCAAAACTTGCCTATACGGTGGTTTTGTTTTCTTAACTCAAATCCTAATTTCCGAAAAGTAAATAGAAGCTGTTCTCTTTGTTAGTGTTATAAAGTGGTTTTTGTTTGAAGAATTAGAAGTTTTAAATACTTTTAATCCAGGTTCCTGGATATAAATAAACTTCAAGGAAATGAGTCACTGTTATTTTCAGCTCCTTTCAGTCGCAATTCATATTACCAAAAAAAAAACTAAGTGCGGAGAAATTATTTTTTCAAGTTTTGCTTTTTTCTGACAAATTAGCGTAGGGCGAGAGTATCAGAAACCTGAGAGACTAAAGAACTAGTTAATTAAAGGATTTTACTTAAGTGTGAAAGTAATCATTATCTTTCATTTAGTTCGTGATGGTTTTTTTCAGGAAGTCATAAAACTTGTTCACGCTCAAATGCGATTATTTTTACGGTTTGACCGTTGTTTTCTTATTAAGGTAAATCAACTATCAAACAATAGTAGTGTAAATGTCAAAAATTTGAATGGAGTTTAATTTTCTGAATTCTCTGCAGAATAAAAAATATTACCCTTTTTTAGGTTTCTTTGAATGTAATAGAGTTAAGAAAAAGGTGCCTTTAATGTAAATTAAAGAGCTTTAACGCCTCAAAGAGCTTTAATGTGATTTATTTTTTGGACATGGGGAAGGTGAAAAATGTTCAAAAATTTTATTCTTTTCCTTGGTCGTAACACTTTTCCAAATATCTGTTGGTTATGTTTTAACATATTTTCACCTCTCCTTTTTGCAGTTTTTTAAAATTTAAATCTATAGATCCATTTTTCGATGTTTTAACGTATCGAAACATACAATTTCAAGTCAATAGTGCGGTAAAGAGATAGATTGTTTTTTTAATCAATAGATTGTTTTTTTAATAGAAAGTAGAGTTTTCGTCTTATTTCCCCAAGAGCATTATGAAGTTCAAAATTTCCTGCGTCCAAGAAACTTTCGCACTAATTGGGTTTCATTGGGTTCCATTGTTGAAAAAGTGAAAAATAATGACCTCGTTAAAATCTTTTTTTTTGAGAAAGCACCACTACTAAATTACTGGGTATTCCCTGTAAGGTTGAGTTGTTCGTAGAATCAATGAAGATTCTGTTTAAATCAAAATCACGTTTTTAAACTCACGCTTGGTTAAATGGATCTGTCCAACAGAAGCTTTGCTGCTTGACCAACGCGTACTAACGCATTGTTTTTGTTTCTCTTTTTGGCTGTGATTTATAACACAGTGTTTAATTATTTAATTGGCAAATGAGCGCTGTAAATGAGAAAATTACAAGAGCTAGTTATATTTTTATTTTATTTTTGATGGCTCTACAATTCAATTACAAGTACACCTGTAAGATTGTTAAAACTTCTCGAGTTTTATTGATGAGTTGAATCTCAACGCGCCAATTACTTGATTTGGTCGCATTTTTATTGTGTGGTATAATCCTTCTTCCAAATCAAAACTTACAATAAGATGAATGTAATTCAAGCGATCGTAAAAATGAAGTGACAAAAAGTTTTGGCTGTTTATCGACTTGAAGCATTCTCAAATGAGCTCTACCATATCTAAACACGGTCAAATTAAGAATTTTTAACTTTTTCAAAAAGATAAACTGCGTTGTGTGTTTAGACTGCACCTTTTAGTATTTAATTACTCTAGAAGGCTCGTTATGTAATAAATTTTTCGCCAAATCCTTTCAATAAAACGATTATTCAAACCGCTGGCTGCGTTATATTCTCTCTTGATACATTTTTCTTCATTCGAAGCCTCAAGCGGAAAAATCCGCTGAAAATGAAGACACGCAATAACATTATTATTTTGCAGCTTATTATGGCAGTTTATGTTAAAATTGGTGAGTCATTTAAAAAAATATTTTATTGGTAATGACCGCTTCGGAAAAAATCGTTGTCTCCTCTCACTACCTAAGTTTTTGGACGATTCGAATTTGGTATCATTCAACAAATATCGTTTTGAAGCCAAAAATAGACAGTTTGAAATTTTTATTGCCTAATTTGAGAATTATTTACAGATGTGTCCAAATATAAAGAAAAAGTATACATTCAGAAATAATTTATTTGAGAAATATATAATGCATTTTGAATATTTTGAATTTCACCTGAAAATTAAGTAGCTGCAGAATGTCATAAATATAATGTGAATTGCTTGCTAAGGACTTAAGTTTTGATTTACTGTAGCCAACTGTTTAGGCCCAAACACCGTCTTCCTCGAGACCTGAAAAATGATGAAATAATTACGATAACTTAAGTTAAAACAATTATTAAACGAGGTTTTAATCACTGTAGCAGTTCATCGGAGTAAGATGAATTAACTGTTGAAAAAGTAAGTTCTAGAAAAGTTGTACAGAAACATTTTTAAGAGTCGATGAACGTAGTTCAGCCCTTTATATAGGTCGTGATGATTTTCTCAAATTGGGTTTAAATTATCAAAAAAGTGCCAAAATAAATTGCTCTTGAAATTCGAAGAGCTTTATGCCAGATATTTTTGTTGGAAATTCGAAACTTGAAGTTTTTCAAAAAACCAATAAGTTTTTTTTTCCGTTTCTTTTGCGTTCATTGATTATTTTCCATTTTCTGTTGGCTATGCTTGAATCTAAATTTTGCATAGATTATGTAAATTTTGCATAGATGAACTTTTGCAAACCTTATAAATTCATCTTAATTGAAAAAATGGCTTTCATGTTTCTATACTTTCGAGAGTACCAGTTAAGAGAAGATCGCAAAGAATCATTTCGACAGCCATCGAGCTGTATAGGTTCGGAATATATGATTTTTTTTTGCGTTTATTCAAATTATGAACCTATAACCGTTATCTATTACGAAAACACTTATAAACGGAGATTACATGTGCATATAGTGAGTTCTTTCTAATTTACCTCGAGGTTTGGTTTTTCCGCTGAACTTGTTTTCTAGTGCGTGGATCATCTTCACTCGTTTTTCGTTCATGTCATTTAGTTGACGTAACAGTTTTTGTTTGTCTTCGTGAAGTTTTTTCAAGTCACGGGTGACAACGGGGTTCATATTACCAGCCGCCTGTTAAAATAAAGACATGGTTACCTAGTTTTTGACGAAAGAGAAACCAAATAATTTTTGCTGCATAATGGACACTGTAATTATTTTACTGTTCATACACGAAGTAGGTTTTATTTCATGAGGGAAATTGTTCTATGAATCGTGAAAACTATTTTTCGCTAACTAAAAGAAGTACACAAATTTCATCCCTGTAAATGACTTTCACTTTTTCCAAATAGGGCGGAAATTAGAATTTCTACCCTAATTTTCTTGATTAAGACGCGAGCCTAGAGGTTTCGAAGAAAGAGTTAGATAGTAAAAATTGTGGAGCTCGATAATAAAAACAGCAGATAAAAATACCTCTAGTAGACTTATGTTGGCCTGTTTCTCGTTGATAGTGGCTAGAATGACATCTTGTCTCATCTGCAAAACTTCTTCGATCTGTCGTTTCCGATCCATCTGCAGTTGCTGGATTTTCGCCTCCTTTTCAGTGATCTGTGCAAATATTTTTGCTCATGAACGAAGCTTTTGGTATTTCTATTAACTGAGCAGTGAAAAACATGTTTGATAAGAAGTTTTACATGGATAGATTTGCTGTTCCTTTGCTCGTAGGGAAGACACTTAAATAGGTCGTGTTGGTTTTCGTTTTTTTTTTTTCAAAAAATTCATACGCAAATTTGGCTTTTGAAGCGCAAATTTGGCTTTTAGGAGGTTTTGCTTTGATTTCTTAACTTTAATTTAAATTCATTTGCCAGGACAAACGCAAATTTTGCTCTACAATTAACGTCTATAAAGTTGAACAGATACATTTTCGATTCTACCGATTAGGCTGAAAGCATGCTTTTGCGAGCATCTCTGATTATTAATCAACAATGACTTTTCAAAAAATAATGTTTTGCTAGAGGGGTCTAGGAAATAAGACAAGAAGCAAATCAAACGTGCCCAAAAAATGAAATTAAACGTAGATGCAAAACTGTAATAGGAAATTAGACGGGGGCGAAAAACTCGTGGGCGAAGCATCGAAAAGAAAATTAGCCGAAAGTCTATTTTTAAAGTAATCAATTGCCATTCAATTAAAATGAATTAAATGAAGCAATATTTTGCTTCTTTCATAACGAAACCCTTGAAATATTTAATCTGTTCCAATTCGGCGGCGGTTAGTGACAATTTGAAATTTTTGCATATTTCTGTCTTTTTTGTATGAGGCCAATATCAATATTAAGTCCCTGGAAATGTTAACTTTCTTTCAGATTTTCACGCTTTCTTTCCAAATTTATCTTGGTGTTTCTTTTTTAGCTATTTTTATCTTTGCTAAGACTGGCCCCATAGTTTTTGGAAAGTTTTTCACCCTGAGTCAATTTTTTATTAATTCATTGATAATTTCGGAATGAATGTGGCGTATAAAGAAAATGACCAAAATTTCATTACTTCATGTAAATTAAAATCGATTGTGTTCGTCAACTTCGCAGACGTCTATATTTGGCGCAATACATTCGGCGCAAAAAATTGTGAATAACTTTTGGTTACGGAATAGGATTTAAATTTTTAATTTCCCAGCGTAATGAATAATAAATATCTATTGATCCATTATTATTTAGAAAGTGTCAATCACAAAAGATTCTTGAAATTTGAAGATTTTTAACGTGACAAAGAGTTTTTTCTTTGCTATTTTCAAAAAGCCATTTTTTATTGAAATTTTTGAGTTTTGCTGTTTTTTTATTGTTTTGCAATATCTATATTTGAATCTATATTTTGATGTCAGTCTGAACCTCAAAAGTAAGAGACCAGCTGCTGAAAAACTATGATTGCTCATCGTTATGTAAATCTCAGTTATTTTTTCATGCACACAATTTTCAGGCAGCTTATTCAAATTGTTTTTAACAAACGTATTTGTTTCCTTGGACACACTATTTTGCATATTAAGCTAGGTCTTCGTCAATACAATAAATAAAACATCTTTCGCTCTCTAGTATATGATTAGTGACTGACCTGGAATGCCAAGTCGGCTAGTTTCTTGTTGCTGATGCTAAGTGCTTTTTGCATGTCCTCGTTGTCAAACTGCAACTGCTCAATCTAAAACCAAAAGAATTCCAGATGAGTTATTTCCAGACAAAATTTCTATGTTTTTGGTTGCTCTCTGTACTTCAGGTCCTTTTGGCTTATAACAACCTTTCCTGTTGGTAAGCTCTTGGTATGAAACCTTCACCCATTTTTTTTTTGGTTTTTCTGGGCTGGTAAACATTGCCTCAAGTACAAAAGCCAATCACACATTAGGGTGAGTCTCGATTCCTTAACCTCTACAGAAAAATAACCAAAAAATGCATATAGTTCTTAAGTGGGGACACAACATCGGTTCGCCGTGATGAGCTGTGCAGCTCGAATGTTGGTCCTTTCCCTCGTGGATAAAATGGTCTTAAAAAAGGGTTACCTTGTGTTGTGCATGGTTAGTGACCAGGTGGTGCTGGTCCAGTGCAGCTTCTCTTGCAACTGTGATCTTGGCAGTCTCGCCCAGTGCCTGTTCCAACTCTATGATTCTTCTCTCTTTCTCAGTCACCATTTCCTGCAATTCTTGCACGTCGTGAATTACCTCACCTGCAATACACCCGAAGTTATTGAAATTTTTATCCAAGTTCTTTGAAAATTCAATTTGCGTTAGGTTTGCGTAGACTATTTTCAGTTTTTGTATGTTACTGAGCTTCTCTATTGGCACTCAAAGAACTGCCGCAGCTGTTCTTGTGATGATCATTTTGAAAGACAACTTGGTACTGTGAAGGTTTTTTTGGTTTTCAAATGATTAATGAAAGAAATTTAATGAACGTTCTTAAAATTTAGAAAAAAATCGTGATGTTTTCGGGCAAATACGTTTTTTAAGTTTAGTTAGCGTTTGTTTTCTATGACAGCAATTTTTTTATGTTTAATTTTAACGCCAGTTTTTACTAATTTAAGATAAAGATCAAAACTTTCCGACGCTCAGCATCAATATTTTTTAGTAACTAATAGTTCTTTTGGTGGAAAAAAGACAAACTGTAACCTTCACGTTTGCGAGCATCATTGAGGAGCTGCGCATTGAACATCCTCTCGTCATCTTTGCTTCTTTTGATCCCACTTAACCGCTCCTTCACACTGTTAAGATTGACCTCTAACTCACTCACTCTTCGCTCATGCACCTTCTTCTCCTGTTCGCTCCGCCTCACTACTTCGCTCATTTTGTCCAACTGGCTCTGAGTTTTGGCCAGCTCGTCTATGTAGTGGTTGACCTGAAATAGTCGGCAATTATTTACTTCATTGTCATGCTTGTCGTATTGTCCGGTCAGGACAACGAGTTTTGTGGTCAGTCGAATCAAAATAGATTTGCAAACCCAGATCGGTTTATTGTCTATGTCTAGATAATTTTCTAAATTGCTTTGGTGGGAGTTTTTTTTTAAAACTTGGTAGATGAAATATTTTTGTGCTGTAGCTCGTCTTGTTTAGCTGGGGTTTCAGATTTGGGCTAGGCTTCAAATCAAATCCACTGATATGGAATTAAATGTAGTAAATGTTGACCTGTTCTTCGAGCTGTTCTATCTGTTTATGCATGTCTTGTTTCTCCTTGACCAGTGAAACTTTCTCCTCGTTCAGTTTGCGAACTTTCTTCTCTAGCTCCAGCAGGTCGTCCTGTTTCTGCATTAAGTTGTTGCTCAACATCTTTATCTGGGAGTCCTAAACAGTCCTAAAGTTGCAGCTCTCAAGCTTCCTGTGTTTAATGTGTTTTGTTTATCGTCTTATTATCTAACAAGATGTCTCTAAATAGCAAAAACTTGTATCTTCGGGCGAGGAAAAATGTATTTTTTAACAATCTGCTCCTAAAATTTTGATATGGTGAGAATAGAACATGGTTGGCTTCGAACCCTTTATCTCTTGTCTGTGAAGCAGAGAAGTTCGCGGTAGATTATAGTGTTTCAATTACTTACCTTCTTCATATTAGCCACCATTAAACTGGAAGCCCTCTCATTAGTGTCGACCAATTGGCTTTCTTTGTCGGAAACTTGATTCGTCAGATCCTCGTTCTTACCCTGCAGCTCTTTGCTGATTCGCGAGTACAAGTCCACTTCTTCAACGCGCTCTTTCATGTCTTTTTCGCGTTGTTCTTTCATGCTCTCAATCTAGAGTAAAAAAAAGTGTTCGACATGAGTGGGGTTCGAACTCACGCGCACAATTGTGTACTAAAAGATTGAACCTGAGCAAATATGATCACTTAACTTGAGTGCGTTAGAATGTTAGGGGCTTAATTTTGTCTTTTGTTGCTTTTAAAGACATTGGAAGTTTTCTGCTTATGTTTGCAAAAAGCAGCATTAGTTTGAGGAGTTTGCTGTTTAAGCAAACTGAAGTTAGAATTAATTTAAAAGCAATTTCGCTGGACTCACCTGATGTTCTTTTTCTCCTAGCGTCTTTTCAAGTGTCTCAACTAACTCGGTATGGCTCACCGAACCGACAGATTGCTTCGCCGACAACGATTGAATCCGATCATCCCGATCTCGAACTTGGTCCTCTAACTGGGAAACTTTTCTCTCCAGCTGGTTGACCTTCTTTTCTTTATTTCTAACTACATCTCTGAGCTCTTGCTCGAAGTTCGATCTTTCCAACTGGGAGTGGTCGAAATCTTGAGATTTCTTCTGTAACTGAACTTGTTTTTCCTGAATTCGTGTTCTGGCCGCATCTAAGTCGGCTTTAAGCGATGTGTTTTGCTGCTCTTTAGCCGAAAGAGTTTCTCGCAGAACGTTAATATGACTGGTGTAATCCATGTTCTGTTTGGTGAGAATGTCGAGTTTAGTCTGAACGGTGATTAGTTCGGAGTCCTTCCTGGAAATATCCGTTCGAAGTTGCTCTACCTTCGTTTTAAGGAAGTGTAAATGTTCCCCGTAAATTTGACTTTTGCTGAAGTTGTCAAGGCTGCTCATGTTTTTAATTCCACTGCTAATTCTGTATTTATTAATCTCTTCCTCTAAAAAGTCGACCCGATGTTGCAAGTTTCTAATCGAGTCTTCTTTGTTTTCGATAACCGCTTCGTAAGACTGTAGTTTCGCATTCAGCTCTACGGCCGAGGCGCTATATGCACCCGACGATGTCTAAACGGAACATGGGATTGATTATTGGTAAGCACCGAAGTAAAGCTGTGTTGAGTAACGCTAATGGCCGAATAACGCCCATTGTTTGCCTCATTAACACAAAATAATAGGATATTTGAAAATGAGAGCACTAGAAAGAAAAAGTTCTTAATTTTTTTTAATTTAGAAAAAATCATTTTTCGAAATTCTTCGCCGTAATCATAGTGGTCGGAACATTCCGTGCTAATTGCCCAGCAACCGTCAGTTTTTACTATTTTTCTTAATGTTTTCTCTCTAATTTTTCAGCGCCCTAGTAAATAATGTTGTATTGGATTTAATTTAATTTGCATTCAGTATTTTGAGTTATAAAACAAAATACTACAATTCTCAAAATCAATCATCTTGAAAACTGCTTCTTTGCGCCTACTATTAGTATTAATTAGTATCATTTTATGCATTGCTTTGAATTTAATTGCTTAAATTAATTAGAAAACATGCCCTAATGCATAATTATTTTCCCACCAAACTGCAGATCGAAACAAGGATGAAATAAAATAAAAAATCAATTTTGCAATTGAAGTATCAAAATGTTTGTTTTTTACCCCAAACTGTGTATTAAATTTTTGTGCTTTGTTGCAAAATTTTTCCCTTCAGAAAAAGGATAATTCAAAAACAGGACGTTTTCTTAGTATGAAACATAAAATGGCAATTGTTGGTACAGAGCGTGTGCGTATCGCGGATAAGGATGCATTATTTTCAGCTTTTATTTGGAATAGGAAAAATAAATGCACATTTTTTTCCTCCGTGACAGTAGATGACAAGAGGAAAACCCGTAGAGATGCTTGGGTCTAATAAGACTAATACCACCCAACCTCTTTTCAAAAAAGGATTGCTTTTCAGACGATTTGAAACCATAGCTATAGAGCGCTAAAATTAATTAACCAACGGGCTGTAAAAAAAGTCTAAACCGGTATAATTCTTGTGAATTTTGTAGAGAATCAGCGAAGGGCTGGTTTAAATTGGTATGTATCAATTTTTTTATGTATCCTAGATTTAAGTGAATTTGAGTTTATTTGATTGAAGATAAGAGTTATCGAAAAAAAACCTTGCCAGCAATTAACTGACGATCCTTATCTATCGCCTGTAGTTAGGTTCTGTTATTTTTCGTGGGGGCTAGTATGTTAACAAGATGAATTGTCTTCAAGCCGAAATTTAAGTAAACATAATGCTAAAAAATGCATTATACGTAAATGTGATGTTAAACTATGTTATGCAACCTTAATCGTTTCTTCGTGGTTTTTTTTTATATATGCTCGTGAAACTTGAGCAAGCTCATTTTTATACTTTGGTCGTTCATTTCTGAGTTTTTAAGCGTCGATGAACAAAGCGAAGACACTTATTATGTTCGTTTAAAAATTTGTTCATTCTCAAATTGTTTTTTTTTTGCGGTTCTGTTTTTTCTAAATTCAAACCTAATTTCTCACAAGAAATCAAGTTACGCTTTCCTATAACGAAAATGCAAATGGCGCAAAAAATTGATTTGTTTTTAGTTTCAAAACTCGGTTTCATTTTAAAGATTTTCCAACGGAATAAAAAAGTATAACCTTTGATCCTGTTTTCTCAAATTGGTTAAATTTTTTTATACCAATTATTGCATGCATATTCAGTTAAAATCAATTTAATTTTAAAGTCACTTTTGATGTCTTCTTAAATTCAGTTCAAATTGAATTACTCAAAATACGCTCCTCAATGATGAAAGTGCAAAATGTGGAAAACGGAAATGATTTTGTTTCATAAGTGGATTTAGATTTGCCTGCGGTAAAGAAAAAGCTCATTTTGATTGATTTGTTTTAAAATGGAGTTAGTTTTATCACGAGTCGATGAACGTAATTCAGACTCTTATATAGGTCGCATTGATTTTTTTTCAGGAAAAGTCCTGAAATTTATTCAGGCCCAAATTTATGTATTCGCGGTTTGACTTTTGATTTCTTTTTAAGTTCAGTTTTTTTCCTATGTTAAAAAGAAGGCAAACTCCACTATCGAACAGCGAAAATGTAAAGAACACAAAAATGTGAGTGACTTCTAATTTAGAAAACGGAATTTCATTATCAGACATCCCAGCGAAATAAAAAAACCTTTTGTTCCAGTTTTCTCAAATTGGATTAATTTTACCAAAGTGTCAGTCATAAATTGTTCTATCAATTCAAAGAGCTCTAAGGCTATCTAGTTAAAAGAGTAATGAAAGTAGTGATTACTCTTATATAGGTACTGGTGATTTTTTTAAAGGAAAGACTTAAAATTTTTTCACGCACAATTTTTTTTCGCGGTTTGAATCTTGATTTCCTTTCAAGTTCAGTTCATGCCCTTTGTTAAGATTAAGGCAAACTCCACTAACGAGTAGCAAAAGTGTAAAGTTCACGAAATCTATTTTTGAAAGGGAAATTAAACTTTCAGATTTCCCAGCGAAATAATTTTTTTTTCGATCCAGTTTTCTCAAATTGGTTCAATTTTATCAAAAATGCAAAAAACGTTATTTGTTCGTGAAACTCAGATTGTTAAAGGCATTGATCTTCTTTAAAATTCAAAATTTAATTTTTTTCAATAAACAAGTCCGTTTTTTCTGTTTTCTTGCGCTTATTACTCGTATGCAATTGTCAGTTGGCTATGTTTTCTCGGAAAATCGAAAGTTAAGTTGCTGAAACACCGAAACACCGATTTGCTGACCTACCAACTAATGACCAACTTGGATTACCTGATTTACAGCATTGGATGCTGATGATGATTCTAAGTGATGTAGCAAATCAGCTTTCAGGCTGTTGACCTCTTTTTCTTTCGAGTTTAACTTGGCGGACATTTCGCCCATTTGCGATTCAAGTTCAACATTTCGTAATTTGGTCTGGCTGTAGTCTAAGTTCGTTTCCATGCTATTCGCAAGTCCTCTATCTTGAATAATTTCTAGCAGCTTCTTAATAGACTGATCTCTAGATGCAAGTGTTTCCTTTTGAGTCTCTATGCGAAGTTCCATTTCTTCGAGTGTCTTTCGAAGCAGAAACGCTTCGTTTTCTTTTTGACTTAACTGTACTTTCAAAGCAGTTATTCGCCCGTCGTTCTCGGTCAAAGAAACCGAGTTTCGCTGGTTCTGCAACTCTTCGTGTAATTGCTGGATAATAATTGAGTTGCGATCTGTTTCGTTGAGAAGTTTGTCGTAGTTTCCTTTCAAGTGCTGATATTTTTCGTTGTCGCCCATCCTGGCCATTCTCTCTTTCTTCAGTTCTGGATTCCAGAAACTCTTTATGCTCATTTGGCATTCGTCTAATTTTGCCTCTTTTATCTAAAATGAACGGGTCAATTAAGATAAGAAGTTAAAAAATGGCGTGTTGTGATATACATCTTGCCAACAAATATTCATTATTCTTACATTTCTTGTCAATTTTACTGTAACCAAAAGTTTTAACCCGTGGCAAATTGTAAATACAAATACCAGACTCAATTTGTTTTGAGTTTTTTTAGAAACCCGTATTTAGAAAAAAAATTTATCAGATCTTTGTTTTTTTGTGTATTTTTAACACGACGAATTTTTCTGTTGGTATTAAGAGGAAATAGCTTTAACGATCTCTCTTATGGATTTTGGTAAAGATTACCCCTCTTTTGAAGAAAAAGCTAATTCAACATTGAACGTTCATGCATTCGCATAATGCATTAATATTGAACCTATTAACGATTTCCCCTTTTTACAGATCCTTAGAATTTATCAGCTTTCTACTAACTTTGAGTTCGTTTTTGAGCCAATTCAACTGGTCGCTGTAATCAGTAAGCATTGGCTGACTTGATTGGGCCTGATGATTCAGTTGAACTTGAGTAGGGGACACTATAACTGAACCCTGGGCCTGCTGAGCGGTCATTTGGTGGGCTGATTGCAAATAGTGGGGCGAGATTCTGTGGGGCACTACGCTTGCTAAGCCGGCTGGTCCCAAGGGCTGTGCGTGTTGCTGTTGTTGAAGTATATTCAAATTAGGTGGTGAAAAAGCACTGTTGCCGTTCATATAAGGCACAGTAGGGCCTATTATGTTGTTAGTTGGGAGCATACTGTGTACCTGTTGTTGCTGTGTGAATGGGGGTTGTGAAAGGAGGTTTCGGGGGATTAAATTAAGCCCGGCTGTAGAATTTTGAGCGTGCATTTGCATTGAACCATGATGAGGCTGAAGTAACTGAGAAGGACTATACATCATAAAACATGTTGTTCCAAGGAGATAAATTGATATTGATCATTTTTATGCCTGTCAATTCGAGCAAATAATTGCTGTTTTTGTGCGTGATAATTGATAAAATGCCCGTGTTGTTAATTGACATCAAGATAGAACCGTATATTAGACAGCAGATTAATTGGTAAGATGTCCGTTTGAAATAGGAGATCTCGATTTTTGATCAGAATTGAGTTGGAGATCTAGATAAGTGTGCAGGGCTGCAGATGAATTGCAAGATAATTGAAATTGAATAGGGCTAAAAAGTGCGAGCTCTGATGGCTCTGGCAACAAATTCGTTCTTTGATCAGGCAGTCAAGTCAAATTACGTTCTTGACTTGTGAATTTTTTTGAGAATTTGAAAATTAGTTTGACTTAATTGCTTGCACCTTGTGCTTGAAGAATATATCAAGTGAAAAAATTAGTGGTTTTGCAAACGGTTAAGAGATAAAAGAAAAGATTTGATTGTGCTTCCAAATAATTGAAACTACTGTTCATTTTCATAGTTCACTGTTTTGCAGCTTATTTTGTTATTTGGATAGATTTTTCAAAAAGCTAATTGCGTTCTAGGCAACTCAAACTATTCTGCTCACGTGTGCAACACTAAGGACGCTTTTCTGAAGTTTTAAATGGCATGGAATTAATTAGCAAAATGAGACTTTTTCTATTGAAAGTTCAATTTGACTAAGAGATGAAAAGTAAATGGCGTGAAGATAAGAATTAATTCGTTTTGAACCATTAATCAGAGAAAGATGGTAAAAGCTAGCAATTTCAGTCTCATAACGTTCAATTCATAGACTGAAAAGGCATTTATAGGTAAAACACCAACCAATGGTGAAATAACTGCTATGCCCCTAGTAGTGGTGTATGGTATGTAGGTAATTGAATACACACCCAGATAAAACCAAGCGACTTTTCGAGCATAGCATAGCTTAAAAAACAAGCCAGGGAAAATAAGGAATTAGAATAAATTAGAACGTGTTTGCTTTGCAAATGCGCCGGCGATTTTAAAAGGTCAAGAGTTATAAATTAGGCAAGATAAAAAGAAAAGTCGTCAAAAGTTGATAAAATTTAGGAATTATAAACTGAGTGAAGATGGTAGCATAAAATGAAGCTCTTACGTCGGTTTGAAAGGAGTGCATTTGAGTGTGTTGTATTTCTCTACATAGTCGGTTTCTTTTTTCTCTATTTTTGTAGACATTATCAGCAGCGCCTTGAAGTGGAAAAAAAAGAATGGAGCTAAATCAAAAAATGTGAAATCGCTTTGTGTGTGAATAAGAAAGCGTTATTCATAAATAATACGTGGAAATGCAAAATGGATTTAATATTTTTAACTTGCGCTCGGACCAATGGTGGTACAAATACGCTAGTTTTTTTTTAGTTAAAAGAAAATGTGAACTGCTGTTTTGCGGTGTATTTTGTGTACTGTAGATATATGTACCAATTTAGCGCATCTATTATTCTTCCACACGGAATAGTATAAATTTTCGTTGGACAAAAACTACAAGACGGTGACATCCCGTTGTAAAATTGTTTCCCATTTCTGCTCTTCATGTATCATTGGTTTTGATTGAGTGCTCTGTCTCGTTGACCAAAGAAAATTTCAAGTTGGGAGCACGATTACCAAAAAAAGGTCAAGCTCAGAAACTGCCGAAAAACCTGCAGCTACAAATCTGCGTAATTAGGTGTCAATTAACGTAGTGAAGAAACTTATAAAAGTCGTGTTGGTTTTTTCTTTTTCGTTTTACTTTCAGACAAAAGTCTTTTAAAATTTGATAATGCTAATGGTTGATTTGTCGCGGTTCGGTTTGGATTTTTGTTCACTTGCGATTAGCAAGCGTTATCAAATCGGATGTTTTGTCTTTCTGGGGGGCGAGCAACTTGTTTACAAAATGAGTTGAGTTATTTGATAGCTCGGCTTATAATAAATTCAAGTATCTTAGCTGTTCCGGCTTTTTTGGCGTTGAACTAAGGACTATGCCTGGGGAAGCAAAGTTTGTGGGTTCCAATCTGGCGAGAATCCGTTATTTTTGAATGCACCCTGTCTATCGGTTTTTTTTCTGTTTTCATCTTTGTAGCTCTTTTTTGTTGTTCTCTGATACTTCTTTTTGCCATATGCAGCTTCCGCCGTGTTATTTTGCAGTTTCCACTCTGGGCAATTTCTACTCTTTTGGTTTTTTGAAGTATTTCCTTTTTTCCTTCATATGTAAGGGCTCGATTTTACCCCAGCTCCTATTATCTGACATGTTTTTTGGCTCGTTTCTATTTACAGTTTGTCATTTTGTTTCAAAAATTTTAAGTCGTACTTTTTATCTTTTTGAAGATTCAATGAACGTAGCAGTTCAGACTCTTATATAGGTCGTGATGATTGTTTTCAGGAAAAGTTTTGTTTAAGTTCAAATTTACTGTTTTTTTTTGCTTTGATTGTTAGTTTCTTTTTAAGAGTCGGTGATTTAAGACTCTTATATATGTCGCAATGATTTTTTTGTGTTTTTTTTTTCAAGAAAAGTCCAAAAATTTATTCAGGCCCAAATTTGTTTTTTCGCGGTTTGACTTTTGAATTAATTTTAAGTTCAGTTCATTTCCTTTGTTAAAAGGAACACAAACTCTATTTATTTTAAGTTCAGTTTATTTCCTTTGTTAAAAGGAACACAAACTCTACTATCGAACAGCGAACGTGTAAAAGACACGAAAAACGTGATATACTTCTAGTTTCGAAAGTGGAATTAAATTTAAAGATATCCCAGCGTGATGAAAAATTTACCTTTTGATCCAGTTTTTTCAAATTGGGTTAATTTCATCGAAGAAATGTCAGTCATTAGTTGTTCTTGAAATTCAAAGCGTTTTAAGGCCATATATTTTCCTTCAAAATTCGTAGTTTGATTTGTTTTCAAAAATAAGTCAATATTTTTTCTATTTTCTTGAGTTCATAACTTCCAACTGTCTGTTTTCTATGTTTCGGCTTAGTGTCTTAATATTGCGTCATTTGATGTACAATTTTTTCTGACACTTAAGGTGTCCGGTCAATTAATTTTAGTATCGGCTTTGAAATCGCATCGTAAATTTCTTTCGTAGCCAATTTAATCTTTTTTAAAATTGAGTTACTGGGAATGTATTTCTCAAAATGAGCTTTTTCAAGACAATTCGAGTAAAACGGGTGAAGTTTTTGGTTTCTTAAGAAGCCTATAAAATTCGTGGACATTCAAGTTTGAATTTGCGGTTTGACTTTTTATTTCTTTTCAAGTTCTGTTTATTTCCTTTATTTAAAGTAGGGCAAACTCCACTATCGAACAGCAGAAGGGTAATGGTCACGAAAAACGTGATCGGTTTCTAGTTTCGAAAGTGAATTTGAACTTTCAGATTTTCCAGCGGAATAAAACCTTAACTTATTAATCTAGTTTTTTCCAATTGGGTTCGTTTCGTCACAAAAATTTTAATCATAAATTGTTCTGGAAATTCAAAGCTTTAAGGTCATCTATTTTTTTTCTTGAAGTATGAGATTTTTCCCTTAAAATGTCCGTTTTTTTTCTTGTTTACTTAAATTTTCATTCACGTAAACAGTAAAATGCACGCAGCAGTGGTGCAGTGTTTTTGGAACGAGACTTTCTAAGATTTTTGCCTTCAGATGCAGGGTTCTCTACTTGCCGGTTTTGAGTCCCCGTCGGACCTTGATTTTCTTTGATTGTTTGGAAATCGTTTTTTTTTTGGAAAATATCAAATATCGAACTATCATTAATTAATTTTTGTCAGCTCGCATTCCTACGCACGGATGTTTTTTCTTCAAAATATCTTCTTTTTTTATCTAATGGTTGAAACTATAATTAAGTCTGTAATTCAGTCTGTAATTTGTAAGTGTACCAACTCTGATTTTGTTTATTAATTTAATTTTTTTTTCCGCTGAAATGGTTCGACTTATGCTTTGTTCACTTAGTCGCATCGTTTCGTGTCGTTTCAGGGTTAAAATAGATTTTTATCTTTTGTGTTCCTAGAGGAATGGCTCGTTAAACTTTCTAATTTCAAAAAAATTCATGGTTCGAAATTTTAATACAACAACAG
This sequence comes from Symsagittifera roscoffensis, assembly GCF_963678635.1. Taxonomy (NCBI): domain Eukaryota; kingdom Metazoa; phylum Xenacoelomorpha; order Acoela; family Convolutidae; genus Symsagittifera; species Symsagittifera roscoffensis. The sequence continues at coordinate 3,955,210 of NC_087067.1, forward strand.
TTTACTTTCGGCGCAACTGGAGACTACCCAAGTTTGTAACGACGGTGATTGGGTTTTTGGCGTTTTTTGTCCAATTGAACATCATTTGAGACAAATAGATGAAATTTTAGTTAGATTTAATTTTTAGTAGATACTTTTGACTTTCTAAAATATATATATTTTTTACTTAATGGCTTCAGTCGCATTTGTTCTCTGCTATCCTACAATGCCTTTTGTGTAGTATGACATCTGTGGAGAAGCTCAGCCTTGCCTCTGTGTAAAAATCGCAGGTGTAGGAAAAAGACAAAGCTGTGTATTTTGCATTTCTTTGTTATGCTTATCTAAATCGGTGGTTTGGTTTTTGATTCTTACGAATCTCGAGTTTCAAATCTTTTTTTTTCAAATGGAGCTCCTATTGCGCTCTCCAATTGCAAATGTTGATATGCAGCTAGACTTTCAAGACGGATGTAGTTTTCTTGAATTTCAGGTGACTTTTAAACTGACTTCATTTTATCATTATATCGGCTTATTTTACCAAAAAAAAATGTTCAGATTTGAAGTTTTTAAAGCTATGTAAATTCTTTGATGGAATTTGCTTGTTGAAACAATATTAACAACACTACTTTTTGACCGTTTTGTGAGTTATAACGCCTTTTCAGCTGTCTGTTGGTGATGTTTTTGTTGTTTCTTGTCGAAAGATCAATTCAGTCATCAAAGCTTCCCAACGAAAATGACATCTATCAAATTTCAAAAGAATCTTAATGTTGCAGACAATGAGCTCAAAAGCGTTACTGAATGGTGCTCATCTTTTGAATTGTTTCTTTGTTTTTTTTTTGCCTAACTGGTGTGAGGTTTTGATGGTGCTTCTTTGGGAGTTTTCAGTTGAGTTGATCTGAAAATTTTGGAGAGAGTAGCTACAAAGAAACGGTGCGTGTTAAGCTTAGGAAAAAACAGGATGACAAACAAAAGGACTTGGAGTATCAAAGCGAATTTCATTGATCGACGAATTGGCCTGCTTCGAAATCAATTTTTTATTGCCTCTTTTATATTTTTTTAACCATTTTTTGGTTTTTAAGTGCGCGAAACATTTGTTTGTATAAAAAGACTATATATATATATATATATATATATATATATATATATATGATATGTTGATGTTCTGTATTAATCATTTCCCTCTCCTTTTCCTTCTTTTTTGTCCCTTTGTAAATCTGTTTTTTTTTAAAAATATAAATCCGTTTTATATATTTCGTTGAAACATGTGATTTCTCATACCAATCCAGACTAGGTGCTCAGATTCTGTAGGAAAATCATTATTGAATGAGTTTGTGGCCTTTGTAAATAAATGAAAAAAAACTCTTCTCGTTTCTATTTTAAGTCCACCTTGTTTCGAGATATATATATTTTTTTACTTTGACGGAAATCATTAGATAATTATTAATTTTTTGCCAAATTTTTGGCTGTATGCAGGCTGAATGCCACCGTTTTAAATTAAATCTTGTCAAATTTTGGCTATCATGTAAAATTGTGATTAATTGACATTCATGTGTTTGATTGATTTATTGATTTTTGGTGCAGCTTATTTCGCGTCATGAATTATTGCGCTCCATCGAGTTGGTTGGTTTCTTTAATACGAAAATTTTTTCGAACGGTACTTAGTAGCATGAAGAATTGCGAATTCTAACATAGATAGTGACCTTCAAATCTTTGTGTTACAAAGTTTATTCAGTCTTTTGTTTCGAATTTGAGGTCTTGCGAGTTAATTTTTGCCTCAATCCTATTTTGTGACGAATTCTTCAATTGTGAGTCTTGGTATTTATTAAACAATCAGTTCTCCTTCGATGATTCAGAGGACTCTTTAAGTTTTCAAACTGCGTTAGGTTTAGTTCCTTTCACCTCTTTCCCGACTTTGCTCATGTTTGAGTAAGAATTAAAAATAAGTCATTGACTCTAGACTGGAGTTTGATTCTTACGAAAAACGCATATGATGTATTCCAAACAGTAGACAATTAGTTGAAATTCAATTTCTTCAAATTCAGTTACAAAATTGTTTAAAGAAAAAATTACTGTTTCAGCAAAATTGGTGCCTAGGAAAATAAATTAATTAATTTAAGTAGAAACCGTCTAAATTCCATTTTATGAATTCAATAAAATAGACTTTTATTTGCTCGTCTTATTTGCTTTTATAATAAAAATTTGATCTGTTTTGAGGTTATATTCAATTTTTGTATCTCTGATTTCGTCATAAGCAAAAAGTCAGTTTTTTAACAAAGAATTATCGTCTAAATTCCGTTTTATCAGTATCTTTATTTGCTTGCGGCTAATTTCCTAGCCAGCCCCCTGTGAATCTACAGCATCAAGGATACTCAACTATACAAGCCTTAGTATCCATCAACATTACAGCATTCTTTTTCTTAAGACCAACCCTGAAGATACCTGGCTGATTCAACTAATCTAGATATGTTGTTATCGAATGTAAATCGAATATTAATCTCGACTTTATTACTGTTCTCAGGATTCCAAGGTGTGTTCTGCAGCGAAATATTCGACGTCTGTAAATACGTGAGTCCCTGTGGATCCCACGGAACCTGTTCGAACACTGTGATTGGCTCAGAGCTGGACGAAACTGACCAATCATATTTCAGCTGTGCTTGTGATATTGGCTGGGCAGGAAGACGCTGTGATGAAGACGTGAACGAGTGTGAACTTTTCGAGCCGTGTGCTAACGGGGGATCGTGCACTAATACCGAAGGCAGCTATAGTTGCAGTTGTAATAGGAATTGGGCCGGTAAGACAAGACAACATTTTACCCTTGAAAGGTTCAGGGGAAGGGGTGTGCTTCATCACTATGTGCTCTCAAATAGTCGTGCTTGGGTTCATGGAATTCGTTTATGGTGCTGATGAGTAATCGCACAAGCATATATTTATGTTGGCTAGCTGTGTTAAATCAAACAGCTACTTTCCGGAGTTATCGGAAAAACAATGCTATTCAAAAATTCAATTTTACATTTCTTTTGCCTAAAAATTTGACTTTTAAAATTACTTATAAATATTGTGCGAAGTATAACTAAAAGCAATCCAGCTATTGAAATTGAACCTGCCACCTATTGTAATATGTCGCCGAAATTGATTTTGCTCCATAATAACAAATGCTCCATGATAACAATCCACTTTTGATTCAATAATTCAAGTGTTTGAAAGTTAGATTTTGGTCGGAAATGGTAAAATCGTTCACGACATTCCGGTATTTTTTTAAACCGGATTCCGGAACCGGAATTAACTGTGAAGTTTGGGGGAACCGGAATTTGGTACATCTCTAACTATCATTGGGAACGAGTAATTTATTTATTAATTGAATTGGATTGAACTTGTTTTTCAGGTGTGAACTGCACTGAAGACGTTAACTTGTGTGAGAAAGACCATGACTGTGGTGAGAATGGACAGTGTGTGGATGAGACTGAAGGCTTCTCCTGTCAGTGTTCGGAAGGCTTCACTGGAGATACTTGTGAACAGGTGTATAATCTGTGTGAAGATGATAATCCATGTCAAAATGGTGCTTCATGCCAATCAAGTGGTGAGTGTTTTTTTTTGGTTTTTTTTTCATCTTCACTTCGGAAGCAGTATTGAAATAAGTCAATGTTGCTGATCTGATATATAGACTGAGTGGCTAAGCGCCTAAAAACTGACTTTATAATAGAGTTTATAAACGGTTTTTGAAGTAAATTTGATGCTTGCTTATTACAAATTTTTCCTTCAAGCAACATTCAAGAATCATGATGGGCTTTGAGTAAAAAAAGTTTAGGCAATCAAAAAATTATTGTTCTGATTTAGTGATAGATTTTCTGTGATTGGTTTGTTAAATGAGAATTTGGAAAAATTGTGGTCTTGAACATTCTGTACTATTTTCACGGCAATCTACGGTTTGAGGTTTTAATGAGAAAAAATCATTGGCGTTCGTGCAATGAGATTCATATTGTTGTAAATGTTCTGAATTTCAGTGAATAAAATCTAAATTGCGAAAAAATTAGTCTAGATGAATTTATTGAGCGTTGGTATGGCCTTAACTAACCTGTGCACTGACCGTTGCATTTTGAAAGGGCGCCTTCTATTTGAGTTTTTTTTGTTACAGATGGCGTTCTTTATACCTGTGAATGTGCTAATGAGTTCTTCGAGGGAGAAAATTGCACTGAAGTGAAGACTGTATGCGACGACCTGAACATAACTTGCACAAACAGCGGCATGGTCTGCAGTAATGATCCTTATGTTAGTTTTTATTTTGATGTTGTGTAAACCTGACGAATTTTAAACTAGATGCCCTATAAATCTCTCAATTCTGAGACTTTATCCTCCAACAGACATATTTTGAGCATGTCTGAATTTGAAAGAGCCGTCATACTTTTTGGTTGCAAATTTACCAATTCTGATTTGGTACAATTGCAGTTTTTGTTTCAATTTATTAAGAGTCATGAACGATTTTTTTTCAGGAAAAGGTCTAAATTTTGTTCACGCTCAAGTTTGAGTTTACGCTTGACTTTTGATTTTTTCAGTTCAATTATTTTATCATTCAAGGAAGGCAAACTCTACAATGAAAAGCAATACTGTTGAGGTCACGAAAAACGTGATCGACTTCTAGTTTCGAAATTGGAATTTAATTTACAGATATCCCAAAATCGTAATATCCAAAAAATTCAATTTTTAAAAATGTTACCTTCATTTTAGTGTTATAAAGTGGCTTTTGTTAGAAAAGTTAGACATTGTAAATATTTTTAATCCAGGTTTCTAAATATAAGTAAATATCAAGGACGTGAGTAACTATCATTTTCAACTCCTTTCAGTCGCAATTCGGATTAACAAAAAAAAACAGAAATTATGCGGAGAAAAAGTGCAGTTAAATTATGTTTTTTGAAGTTTTGTTTTGCGTTTTTCTGACTTATTACTGTAGGACGAAACTGAGAGACTTAAGATCATTTTATTAAGAGTAATGAACGAAGCGAGTACTCTTAAATAGGTGATTTTTTTTAGGAAAAAGTCTTAAAATTTGTTCAAGCTCAAATATGATTTTTCGCGGTTTGACTTTGATTTCTTTTTAAGTTTAGTGCATTTCTATTGTTAAAAAAGAAGGCAAACTCCGCTATCGAACAGCAAAAGTGTAAAGGTCACGAAAAACATGATCGAGTTCTAACTTCGAAAGTTGAATTTAATAATCAGATTTCCCAGCGAAAGAAAAATTTCACCTATTGATCCATTTTTCTCAAATTGAGTTAATTTGGTCAAAAAAGTGTTTATCATAACTTGTTCTTGAAATTCAAAAAGCTTCAAGGCTATAAATTTTTTTTTTCAAATTTCGTAATTTGATTTCTTTTTTCAACTTCAAGTAAGCATTTTTTCCATTTCTTGGCGTTCATGACTCTTCAAATTGTCTGTTTTCTATGTTTCGGGTCAGTGGACTCATATGCGTCGTTCGATGTTTGATGTTTAATTTTTTTCCGACTCATCAGATATCTGGCCAAGCAATATCGGCTTCGATATTGCTTCGTTAGCTTTTTTTCATTACCAATTTAACACTCGATTGAGTAACTGGGCATGTTTTTATCGAAATGAGCGGTTTAAGACAATTCGAGACAAACATGTGAAAGTTTTGGGCTTCCTTAAAAGCATGTGAAATTTGTTCGTGCTAAAATTTATTTTTTCGCGGTTTTGATTTTGAAATATTTGTTTCGAATTTTTTATTAAAAGGAAGGCAAAAACTCTACTATCGAACAGCGGAAGTGGAAAGGTCACGAAAAAAGTGATCGTTTTCAAGTTTCGAAAATGGAATTTGTTTTTCAGATTTCCCAGCGGAATACACAAATTTACATATTGATAGGTTTTCAAATAGGGTCAAGTTTATCAAAAAGTGGCCAATCATGATTCATTGAAATGCAAAGAGCCTTAAGGGCATATATTTTTTTTCTTTGAAGCTCGAAAGTTAGTTTATTTTTCAAAAACAAGTCAGTTGGTTTGAATGTTTTTTTTTCTGTTGCCTTGTGTTCATAATTTTTTCCCAACTGTTTCTTGGCTATGTCTTTTCCTTTTTTTCAAGTGTGAATAATCGCAGTGAAGACTATCAAATAGGTCCTGATGTTTTTTGAATAAAGTCTCAAATTTTCACGCCAAGTTTGATCTTTTGTGGTTGACATCTGCTAAAAGTAGGCAAGTTGAGCTCTCAAATAGCACAAAACATGAATGCCTAATAATCTTAGAGACGATTTGAGAGTTCCCAGCGGAATAAAAAAGTTGGTAGTTCCTTTATGATGCTAGTTCTTTGAATAATGTGTCAATAATTTATTATTCTTGAAATTTAAGTTTTAAGGTGAAATATTGAGAGTAAAGAAAGTAGTGAAGACTTTTATATAGGTCTTGCTGATTAAAAAAAAATTTCTGGAAAATGTCTTAACATGTGCATAAAAGTCTTATAAATACAGATGTGCATTCATACTTTTGATGCATTTATGAATGCACTTTTTGAGTTCTATTGAAATTCATCTGCTGAAAGTAACGTAAAGAGCATTCTTCTAGTACGAACATGGGATTGGTGCAAAAAAACGTGAACGAGTTCTAGTTTCTAAAGTGGAATTTAGTTTTTTGATTTCCAGCGGAATAAAAACTTGTTGATCCAGTTTCCTCAAGTTGGGTTAAAGTTATCAAAAAAGCGCCAAGCATAATCGTTCTAGAAATTCAAAGAGCTTAAAGGGTATATCTTTTTAACAAAGTCAGAGTTTGTTTTATTTTTACTTGCGTTCATTACTCTTTTCCAATCTTCGATTGGTTGTTTTTTTTTATTCGTGATGTAGATTTTTTTAATTCGTTTTTAGGCAGACAATGGCTTTAGATGTGCCTGTCCTCAGGGATACGTGACTGAAACTGATAATTGTGTTGACATAAACGAGTGTGAGGCTGCTTCTAACCAATGTGAACACGGAACATGTTCCAATCTCGCCGGTGAGAAACAAGATTCATTGAATTGGTGGCTTTTTATTGACTTTCTCTCACTTGGGATGTTTTAGATATTCAAAAAGCTTTAAGGGTATCTTTTTTTCTTTGAAATTCGAAAGTTGACATTTTTTTCAAAAAACAAAACAGTTTTTTTTTCATGAGGAAACTGAACAGACCAACAGAACTGAATATGCTTTCAACAAAAAATAGTGAAGTGAATGCCAAGTCTGTTATACCTATTTTAAGAGTAGATATTGTTATCTTAAATATCATGTAACTGAATTGCAGCATAATCACAGAATTGCAGCATTAATTTAGTAAATTGTAATGTCAATTGAAGCCAGCAGCTCTGTTTAATGTAATCCATAGACATTGGCCCTTACGACGCTGACCGTGCCAGAAAATATTGACCCTAAAAGCTAACACTCAATTGAGTAGGAAATTTTAGGTAGCTTCGAATGTTCTTGTAACCTTGGCTATGAGGGAATCTACTGCGATATTAACATAGACGATTGTGTTGGAAACCCATGCAACAACGGTACATGTGAGGACAAAGTGAACGGCTTCGGCTGCTCCCAATGTCCGAATGGGTTCTTCGGTACTCTTTGCGATGAGGAAGTCGACGAATGCAATGGACACTGTAATAATTCCATCAGCTGCATAGATCTAGTCGGAGATTACGAGTGTGTATGTATAGATGGATATACAGGAAAAAACTGCGAGGTAGAGGTTGATGAATGTGACCCGAATTTGTGTCTGAATGCAGGCATCTGCGTGAACTTAATTGGAAGGTTAGTTGGTTTTTAATACACTAGCGAACTTAAGTGAGCGTTAGTGTTATACTGCGACTATTTTTTTTCTAACCTAAGTCTCAAATATTGGTCCTACTTTTGTGCACCTTTACGGATTATTGATAGCATGTGCTTCGACGTTCGAATAATAATAAGTTAATACAGTTGATGCATTTTAAGTTAATAAAATGAAACGAAAAAAGCAGTTTGTTTCTACCAACATAACAATCGTAAAAACTCAATATCAGAAATTTTCTAACTCAATATCAGAAATTTTCTAACTCAATATATCACGCAATTTTTTGAAATGCATAATTAACTCATAATGTGGCTTTAAGTTTTCCTATTTATTTAATGCAAAATCAGTTTGGATGCCTTCAGTTAAGAGTAATGAACGTAGCGAATACTTATATAGGTCTTGGTGAGTTTTCTTTTTGTTATATTTTCCCAGGAAAGCGTCTTTACACGAGCAAAGATTGTGTTATAGTATGAACTCTCTTTTTTTTCCAACCTGAGGCGCAAATATTGTTGCGACAAAATGGGTTCATTTTGATCAATAACCAGCTTTTAAGTACAGCCAATGCTAAGGATATTAACACAGACTATTATATTATTACAAATAGCACTGTAGCTTGAAGGTATCATGGATCTTAGCGTAGAGGTAGGGAAAGGTAACAAAATAAGAGGGTTCGAACCTGGGCAGTTTCGGATGTTCGCAGTGAACTTTTTCGTATACTAGTTAAAATGCGTCCGCGCTATAAATCAAGGCATGTTAGTTGGGTAAAGTTCTTTTTTTTTTTCAAAACGACTGGTTTTGCTAATGCGTCATAATTGGCTTGCGTCACTTAGCAATTATGTAGACTCATAATTGACATGCGTCGCTTACGAAATTTTGTAGACTCAGAGTTTTATTTTCCCCAGTAGCGTTATCGGTCATGTTTTTGCTTGTGTATGCGAAGTGCAACTTCGTCTCTGTGTAAAATTTGTTGTCGCTCAATTTTAGTTTTTTTTTTGTGGCTTAGACTTGTGATTTCTTTTTAAGTTCAGTGAATTTTTATTGTTAAAATGAAGGCAAGCTCTAACATCGAACAGCAAAATTGTAGAGGTCACGAAAAACGTGACGTCTCTTTGAAAATGGAAGTGAATTATGAGAATTCCCAGCGAAAAAAGTTTTACTTTTTGATCCTGTTTTCTCAAATTGGGGTAATTTTAGCAAAAAGTGTCCATCATAAATTGTTCTGCAATTTCAAGGTCATTTATTTTTTTTCTTCGAAATTCAAAAGTTGAAGGTTTCAGAAAAAATGCGTCAGTTTTTTTCGGTTCCCTTGCGTTCGTTACTTTTTTCCATCTGTCAGTTGGCTATGTTTTGTAATATTCAAACTATTACTTGCAATATCGTGTCTTGTATTTGGTGAGTTTTTGCTGCGTCGCATTGGCAATTTGTTAGCAAATGTAGCTGCTTTATTTGTGGCTAGTGATTGCCGGTTTTTAAGCGTTCGCTGCCGGGAGGGCATTGCGTGAGGCCCCAATTATTGAGGTCAAGTTCGAAGACCATTTGTAGCGAAGGGATTTGTTTTTTTTCCTATAGAGCGCTAGACATTAAAAGTGTGTATAGGTTGTTGTCAATATATAAAAATAATGGCTTCGGTGACAATTCGGAAAAAAAACTACGATTCGTATCGATGGTGCCGAACAATAGAAAGAAACAAATGAAAGTTCAGTAAAAGAAACGAAGTAATTGGAAATCCAAGTTGCAAGCAACAATTTTGCCAAGTATATATTTTGCCCAGAATTAGTTGCCTTGTCAGGTTTATTCAGAGTAATGAACGAAGTGAAGACTCTTATAAAGGTCTTGCTGTTTTTTTTTCCGGAAAGAGTCTTAAAATGTGCATAAAAGTCTCTAATAACTACAGATGTGCATTCATACATATTGATGCATTTATGATGGACTTGGGTATATATACATTTTTTGAGTTTAGCCTAAATTCATCTGCTGAAAATGACATTAATAGCACTCTCCAAATACGAACGTGGAAATGGCGCAAAAAAACTTTTTTATAAAAACGATTTTTATTTTCGAAAGTGGAGCTTATTTTGTAAGTATTTCAATTTTGTAGGTATGAGTGTGTGTGTAAGCCGGGCTACACTGGATCGAACTGTCAGACGGATATCAATGAGTGCACAGGAAATCCATGTCAGAACGGAGGACGATGTGCGGACGGAATTAATGAGTGAGTAGTGCTTTTTAAAAATTCAAGTATCTTGGAATCCCGTTTTATTTCATTCCAAGATAGCTCTCGCTTTTTTGGTTAACTCAGCACCGAATACTCTGTATCATACAAAACATTCCTATTTTCGTGGTTCTTTTTGAAACCCTTTTTCAACTGCATAAAGAGAAAGTACAAGATTTTTAGCCTTTTATCAAGAATGGCTCTATATCTAAATAAGTTGTAGCTGCGAGCTTGGTAGTTTTATGCGAGATATTGACTGTTCGTTGCTTGGGTGAGGCACATTACCCAGTCCGGAAAAATGTTTAGATTAAGCAGCGGTTCGCCGTGAAGAGCTGAACAGATTGTGTTTTGGTCCTTTCGCTTGTCTGTGAATTGTATTAATAACCATAATAACCAATAATAATATTAATGACCATAATAAATTATGCTAACTTCGTGGTTCAGTCACGTTAACTGTTCTGTTGCAGCTACACTTGTGACTGCGAAGGCACTGGGTTCCAAGGACGCAAGTGTGAACACCCGATAGATGACTGTCTCGCAGTTCACTGTTACAATGGAGCCCCATGTCAAGACGAAGTGAACGCATTCATGTGCAAATGTCACCCGGGATACTCGGGGGAATACTGTCAGGTAACTTTAAGTCCCGTCATGTATTTAACTTGTATTTTTTACCTGTTTTTTTTGTTTGATTTTTTTTTTGTAAAAACAGGGTCTTCATATTGATATGGGAAAGCTCGGATAATCAATATGGTCGACCTAAAAAACGTGGCAAAATCTTATCATAACAGTTGAAAAGAAAATAAGTTGGGCCGTCCAAGTCTGCTTTTATAAACGCAAATTTGATTCTTTTGAGGAACTTACAAGCGAATATTGGCATATTAACAATTAGGTTTGTTCTTGACTATAGAATATCAACATATTGTTAACAAATCATTTCTCAGTAGAAACCCGCTTGCAATTCGGAAAAAAGTCTAGCCTTACCAAACTCAGAATTTTATTATCATTCTCGAACTGAGAAGCTCTTCTGCATCGACGCTCGCACAGTAAGATATTTGATTAAAGTGTTATTAGGAAAAGCATTCTGCTACACAAGAACATCCCATTCAAATACGTAAGCGATATTGATTCTACGAGTAGTACAGCAACTAAGTTAAGATACACAAACATTTCATTAAGATCAAACAGTTAAGATACACAAAATTGATTAAGATACATTTTCTTGATCAATTTAAGAAGGACTCAGGCCAAGTGACTTATGGTAAAGCATAATGGAAAGAATTTAGTTTCATCTAATATACATAAAATTTGCTAATACATCTTATAAACTACACTAAAATAGTACACTGCCTGTTTTTGTGTCATTTGTATAATTGTAACACAACAACGGGAAATTCAGTGTTTTTTTAAGTGAAGACTCTTATATAGGTCATTTTGATTTTTTTATTAAGACTTGATGAAGATAGGTCAGGCTGCGGCTATAAAGGTCGCGATTAGTTTTTTTTTCAGGTTAAGTCATGAAATTTTTTCAGGCTTAAGTATACTTTTTTGCGGTTTGAATTTTGATGTCATCTCAAGTTCAGGTGGTTTCCTTTGTATAAATGAAAGCAAACTCCACTATCAAAAATCGAACTTGTTTGTTTAAATGAAGGCAAACTCCACTATCGAAAATCGAACGTTTTGAAAGTGGAATTTAGTTTCCAAATTTTCCAGCGAAATAAAAAAATTACTTTTTGATACAATTTTCTCAAATAGGATTAGTTTCATCCAAAAAGTGCCAATCATAAATTCTTGTTGAAACTCAAAGAGTTTTAAGGTTAAAGGTTTTTTCTTTGAAATTCCAAAATTAAGATTCTTTTCCAAAAATAAGACAATCTTTTTTTTCTGCGCTTTTATTTGCGACTTTAACCTAAAAAAACCTGTTCTCCTCGACACTGGGACAATTTTTTTGAATTTTTTTTATGTCGTTCGAGGCACGACTGAAAGGGTTTAAATATGATGCATCATTTCAAAAATTCGTCGGCGGAGCAGAAAGTATTGCGTCAAATAGTCTGCATGGTGATTGTGAGGCTTGGAAATTCAATTTGTTCGAACAAAAAAGGTCGAAAATGTACCCCCCCCCCCCCAGAAAGTCATAGATCTGCCCCTACAAATTTATTCTCGACTTGGTTGCCGCTCAGTAAATATTAAAAGCTTATTTAATGCTGTCAGTTGTGTTTCTTGCCTGTTTTTCTGTTTCAATTTTTTTCAACTACTTTTTTTTGCTTTGTTGTTTCCGTCTCATTTTCTGTTTGCTGGCTTGCAATGATAAATTCCTCTAACGATAATTTAAACTCGTTATTTTTACAGTTTTTGCATTTTTTTGGCTTCGACTTTTTTATAAGCCATATCATTATCCTCTTAGCCAAACAGGGTAGCAATGAATGGAGACGGTCTTTAATATGTTTTCTAGGGTTTCATTAGTAATGTGTCTTCTCATTATCGCCTGATTTTTTAGGAAGACTATCCAGACTGTGACGTGAGTCCGTGTAGAAATGGAGGCTTGTGTCTGGAGGTGTCAGATACTGCCAACTATCCAAAAATAGTGCCCCTGATCAATCGCAACTTCAGCTTCGAACACGCGGCAGGATACGTCTGCGTATGTCCCGAAGGATTTGAAGGTCATTTCTCATCTGCTAATAGTATCAAGGATAGCTGGTTGCGGTGCAAATAGCACAGAAAGTTCCTGCCATAAAAGTATAAACTAAAAAAATTGACGTTTTTTACTCGTTCGGCTATGAGCACATCTGAACAAAAGCCTAGAAAATAAGTAAATTCGATAGTAAGCGTAGAACACGCAAATTTGACCACGTTTTTTTATCAAAAAGTTAAGAGAAAAAAATCAAATAAAAGTTGCGAAAGTGTAAAGGTCACGAAAAACGTGACCGACTTCTAATTTCGAAAACGAAATTTAAATATCAGATTTCCTAGGGAAATAAAAATTTAAATATGGTTTCAGTTTTCTCAAGTTGTGTAAAGTTAATCAAAAAAATGTCAATCGTAAATTGGTTTTGAATTTCAGACAGTTTCAATGGCATTTTTTTGAAATTCGAAAGTTGGAAGTTTTTTCAAAAAACTGAATTTTTTCTGTTTCCTTGCTGTCCGTTGGCTATGTTTTTCAAGTGACAAGATATTATTATTTGGCTGCTCAGTTTTTTTCTCCCTTTTTGTGGCACTGCTTATAAGTTTCAGTTTTCAGACCCGAATTGTGAGAGCAAAACAGACTACTGTTCAATCATGGACGAATGTGTGGCGAGTCACACGCGCGATTGTGAGAACCTGAGCCCGGATGAAGGATTCTACAGGTCAGTATTGTGCAAAGGGCATTAAAAACTGAATCGTTTTTTTCATGTCATTGATGTTTTGAAAAATATCAAAAATAGTTATATTAACTTATTGAGAGTAATGAGCGTAGTGAGTACTCTTATATAGGTCTTGCCGATTTTTTTAGTTTTTTTTCAGGAAAAAGTCTTCAAATTTGTTCACGCTCAATTTTGATTTTTCGCCGTTTGACTTGTGATTTATTTTCAAGTTCAGTGTATTTCCTTTGTTAAAATTAAGGCAAAATGCAATATCGAACAGCAAAAGTGTAAAGGTCGCGAAAAACGTGATCAACTTTTAGTTTCCAAAGTGGATTTTAATTTTAATATTTCCCAGCTTAATAAAAGATTAACCTATTGATCCAGTTTCCTCAAATTGGGGTAATTTTAGCAAAAAGTGTCCATCATAATTGCTCTACAAATTCAAAGAACTTAAAGGACATCTATCTTTTTCTTCGAAATTCAAAAGTTGAAGTTTTTTGAAAAAAAAATACCAGTTTTTTTTCAGTTCCCTTGCGTTCATTACTCTTTTCAAACTGTCAGTCTGTTGTTCTTTTCTCATGTCACCTGAATGAGTTCAAACAAAAAAACTAATCCTAATTTTATCACATGAAATAGTTGGTCCAAAACTGTCGAAAAAAAAATATTTCATTATTTTGACAGTGCAAAAAAAACTATAATTAAGTACCTGCTACTTAACTTTGCCTGTCATTGTCTTTGTACTTTTCTAGGAAAAAACATGAATTTCGGTCATAATTGAATAAATTAATTTTTGCACTTCAGAATGTTAACATAATGCGTATTGTTGAATTAGGTGCACTTGTGAAGTTGGCTTCGAGGGCGACAAATGCGAAGTGAACATTGACGAGTGTGGTTCGAACACATGTCAGAATGAAGGAACATGTGTGGATGGAGTGAATGAGCGAACTTGTGATTGTGCGACAGGGTATGCGGGTGAAAATTGCACGGTCAGTACTTCTTAGTCAAACCTTGCGTTTACTTTTTGCTAATTATTTTGCTGAAATTTTGAAGTTTTTCATTGGGAACTTAAAAATAAGTCTGCCTCGAAAACTCAAAAATTAATTAATTCATTTCATTTATGTATTTCTTGTCGTAATTGAGAAAGACCAAAAGAAAACTGTTTTTCGAACCTGGTATTCAGTTCTCATTATTACAAAAATGGTTTTCCGAGAAAAAAAAAGTACGCTAATCGAATATTTCAAGTAAAAAAACTAATTTTTTAGCGAGTGTTGACAATTTGTGAAAGCAGCAACAATTGTCAAAACAATGCAACTTGCGTACCAGAGTTTGATGGCGAAACACAAACGGAGAATTACACTTGTACATGTCAGTCAGGTTTTACTGGAACCCTTTGCCAAAACATCACTGATATCGACCTCTCGACTCCTTTTATTTACTCGGAAGCACAAAACGATGACTCTCTTGAGGTCAAACTGCGTATAAGAACCACCCTTGCGGCTAAAACCGTTTTTTCATCCCGGAACTACTCTTTGAAATTGGACAGTTACGGAAAGCTGAAGTTCACACTTGGAGAAAATGCATTGGTGTCAGATACCAGAGTAAACCACGGCGAGTGGGTGTCTTTAGAGGTCAAGTTCGAAAACAACCTTATGACCATGATTTACAGTGACCAGATTTGTCCGGAGTTTTGCAGCTACACTTTGCAACTTCAAGATGAAGTTTTCCCTGGCTTTTCAGTTGGTGATATTACCCTCGGCGACAATTTTGATGACGTAGATGGCGCCAATGGTTTCGTTGGGTGCGCTGAAGATGTAGTAATCAATTCGGAGCTTTTGATTGGAGGAGAGAATGGGGTTTCAGCGACAGACAATTGTGAAAGGATCAAAAAATGTGATGATTTGTCGTGTAATGGGAATGGAGCTTGTGTTGATCTCTGGGATTCTTATGACTGCCGATGTGCTCCGATGTTCGCGGGCGAAAACTGCGAGCGAGGTTTGAAATAGCTAAATTTTTAGTTAAATTGCTTAAGAATTGTGAATATTTACAGGCGAATCGTGTATAGCTCATGGCGACATAAATTATGTGAAGAACCGGGTAATATTAGAAGTAGTGTTCCTCATTTCGTAGAAAAAACTCTTTTGAAGAAAGTATTTGAGCAAGTTACTGGAATTTAGCTGTTTGAAATACTATTTGTACTAATTTAGAAATGAAGGAGTGGTATTTGACCATGATTGGAATTTTTTGCACCATAAAATCCCAACAACAATGAAAAATGTTCAAATGTTTCGGTTTTAGATCTGAATAATGAATTCGGTAACTTAATTTAATTTCATCATAACTTCAACCTCACTTACAAATAATTGGTTGAATTTTAGTTTCTTTAATTTGCATAATCACAACACATTGACATTTAGCACCTAACTCTCTATTGATACCGATTAATTGAATTTTTTTTTTCATAATCTGTGAGTTGGACTGATTTTCCGAGTGATATTGACTGATTTTTTTACCATTGAATTTGAAAATTGATAACCAGATTGGTACCCTTTCTTTTTTCTTTCATATTAATTTGATGAAAAAAACTTCTTTGAACTTCAAAAATCAAATGAAAATTTTGAGCAATTTTTGCACCTTAAATCAATGACATTTGAGCTTAGTTTCAATTCTTAAATGAGTTTGACAATTTTTGTTTCAAATCTATTAGAATCCGAATCAGGGGCTGACAAAGTTTTAGTGTGATAAAACACTTGACTCCCTCCAATCAAAATACTGTGAACCCTTATTAGAACAGCTATGGGCCCTGTAGGCCAAAAATGGATGCCCATGATCCCCTAAGTCTGCTCCTGATTACATTTGTTTTTCATACCGTACGTGAAACACTTGGAAATGTGGGGAAAGTGGAAGAAAGTCTCAAGTTTAAGTTGACTCTTTTTCAGACATTTCCGCGGGAACTTTCAACTTTGACAACAAGTGCCCATCGGAAAGCTACGCTAAATTAGAAATTTTTCAAGAACAAGTTCTGGAAATCAGCTTTCATTTAAGAACCGTGAAAGAAAATGGAATTGTGTATCATCACGCAGGCGGTATGTCGGATGTATCAAATCGAGGTCCAATTGTAGCAGTTGAAAATTCGCGAGTAATTATACAAATTGGGTCCAGTAAATATCCTACGGATGTCGAAGTCACAGACGGATTACCCCATCAAATAGTTCTGAAATATGGATATGCTAATGGTGGCATGTCTTCCCTTTCTGTCGACAACGGATCAGAAATATCTTTTCAGTTATCTGATGATTTGATGAGTGGAATTAGTTATAGAGATTTATTCTTCAGCATTGCAGAAGAATTGTCGTCTAGTGGCCTAAACTTGGGTTCCTTTAAAGGGTGCATTTCGGATGTGCGATTAATCTCTAAAGCGACTACTAATGCAGACAGTAGTTTAAAATACTACAGTTTGAGGTTCGACGAAAGCGCACCTGAAGTAAGCGGATTCACATCGAGAAGTTTCACAAAATTGGAATGCATTCGAGCACAATGCGAGTCGGATAATGTATGCGGGTCTGATCCGTGTCAAAATAGCGGTGTCTGTCAGCCTTCTTGGAACGAGTATACATGCGATTGCCAAACAGGGTGGGCAGGAATTAATTGCGAAGAGACTAATTTCTGCGATGGAAATCCGTGCGAAGATTCTGAGAACTGTGTCAATGGTGTGTTTGGTTTCGAGTGTCATGATCCGATATCATTTAAGGACGGATTCGTCCAAGTGAAACCCGAGGAGGCGAACACACTTCAAGAGCTTGTAAGTATATATCTTGAATTGAGAACACGCAAAGAATTCGGAACTGTGTTCCACATGCAAGGGGAATCATCTAGTTGTTTCATCAACATGCAGATCTCCAATGATAAAACTCTTCTGAACTTTCGATTTGGAGAATCAGCGACTGTAACAAATGCTGAAATTGAACAAAATTTAGCAGACGGGCGAACAAACATGATCAATATAGTTGTTGGTGACGACGGAACAGTTTCATTGCAAGTAAACAATTCCCAGATTTCTGCGACAACTCCCGAAGCTGCATCCCGACCAACGGTAGAATGCATAGCGGGCGATTCAATTTGGATCGGAGGTTTCAGCTCTGAAAATGCTTCACTAACAAACGAGCAGTCAACGAATGTCGTGAATCCACAACCCGCAATTGATGGCTGCATTTCGAACTTCAGAATAAACAATTTGTTTGTTCCGCTGCAGCCGAATTTTGGGTCCAATTTGAACTTCACTTTTGTGGCTAGTGAAAATGTAGAATTCGGCTGTAGTAGTGATGCATGCAGCACTAATGCAAGTGTGTGTGAGAACGGAGGCACTTGTGTAGATGAATGGAGAGCCTTCAGTTGCGACTGTGTAGCAGGTGAGTTAATCGAAAGGTGTTCAATCACCAGCAAAACGAAAAATCAATTGGTAAAAAGGACGAAACGTACAATCCCCCCCCCCCCCCCCCAAAAAAAAAGACTGCGAGGGCAAAATAAATTGATCTAATTAGTCGGAAAAATCAATGGATACCAAATGATGACTAATATTTTACGGTATTAACATGATAGAATATCATTTGGTATTAAAAATTTCTCCGGTGGTATATTCAGCGCGCCTGTTTGAAATGAATATTTTATGCGGAATTAATTTTCAAAATTAATAGATGCTGGGGAGAACATTCTACGTTTGATCACTTAGGGGGGAGATTGTGCGTTTGATCCGGTAAAAATTATGTAACAGTCGTAAAAATTATGCAAAATTCAACGTAAATGACGTAAGTTTCGACCTGCGCTTTACCCATACTCTATTACAGGTAGCTGAAATTTTTAAATATTTAAAAATCAAATAATTTTTCTCCCTAAGATGTCTTTCATGATTGTTTAGAAATTCAAGTGGTCGGTTTTCCCTTACTTTGTTCATGCTCATTTTTAAAATTCTAGAAAACATTTTTTTGCATAAACTGGTAGACATATAGGCGAGTTGCAATCTCTAATTTTGATTACAAACAGGGTCACTAAGTGTCAATAAAATTTATTTTTCTTAGGCTTCGAAGGCGAAACTTGCCAGATGAACGCAGACGACTGCCTTGAAGTCACTTGTTCGGGACACGGCCAATGCGTAGACGGTATCGACAAGTACTCGTGCAATTGTCAAAGCGGTTATGTAGGATCAAATTGTGAACTGGACGTGAATGAGTGTGAACAATCTGACGATGCAAATGAAGATGTGTGCAAAAATGGGGGTACTTGTTCTAATACAGAAGGAAGCTACGAGTGTAATTGCACGGAAGGTTGGCAAGGAGAGATTTGTGAAACCCTGACAATAAATACGCTCACTTGCAACGACGCTAAGGATCCATGTAATGAACGTGGGGTATGCAGCAACAACCCTCAAAATGAGGTTAGTAACCCTGGGTGAATTTAAGGGGAATGGGCGGACGCCCTCACCAACCAGTGGGTCCCCCACTTTGGAATTATTTTATGACATCCATTTTTATACTTTAGTGTGTACTCAGGGGCGGATCTAGGATTTTCTCGAGGGGGGGGGGCGGATTTTCAAAAAAAAAATTCGAAAATTTTGTCGACCTTTTTTTTTAGGTCGACGGAATTGATTTTTGAGCATGATTTAGTCCCTTTTTTGGCAACATTTTCTGCGCCGCAGGCAAAAATTTGAAAAAAAATTAAAAAAAGGCGTTTTTAGGCACTTATTGGAAAATTTTGACCAAAAAATTGCGTTTTTTCGGCGCGCGCTTCCCTCTCAAAATGAGTATATATTGGCGCCAAAGGCGCCTTAGAAAAATTTTAGGATCGGTCGGCCAAAAATGGATTTCTTAAAAAGTACCAAAGGGGGAACCCTTTGGATCGGCAGGGGGTCGAATCCCTGAGGGGGGGGGGGGGGCCTCCGCCCCCCCCCCTCCCTAAATCCGCCCCTGTGTGTACTTATGATTTTTTTTGGCTCGACAGAAGCCTGCTCAAGTATTGTCCGCTTTGTTACCGCTTCTGGAAACGGCAATCTAAGAGCTGCGAGGGTGCTATGTCAGACTAACAGTTTTTTTTTTAGCCTCAATTTGAATGTGAATGTTACCCTGGCTATCACGGAATTCAGTGCGAAGAGCAAGAGGATTTATGCAGGTCGCATCCATGCGAGAATGCAAATGCGTGTTCAACGGTCATTGATGACAACGTTCGGACAGCAACATATAATTGTGCGTGTATATCCGGGTGGGAAGGAAAAAATTGTACCAAGAAGGTTGACCTTTGCGAGGAACAGGAAGTCACGTGTAATGGGAACGGAGAGTGTGAAAACTTTCAAGACTACTTCAGGTGTAATTGCTCCTCAGGTGGGCCCATGTTTGGAATACTAGGAAAATAATTATTTCTTTGATAGATAGAAAAATTTATAATGGATCATGGATGGTAATCTGGCTTTATCTGAACAAAACAGTTATTAACTTTTCAGCGATGCATAAAGCAGCTTGTTATTTAGGATTTAAGACATTGCGTTTTTCAGAACAAGGTCATATGGAAAACAATTGGTGGCTGAACCTTTGACTGATAATGAATGGTTTAGTTAGGAGTTTTCAACTTAAATTAACACTAGCCAGTAGCTAGTGTATTAGTACGGACGTTCTTTTTTTTCTAACCTAACTCGCAAATATAAGTGTTCATTGGAAGTGTTCACTTATGGAAATTTCACTGTAGAGCATCTGTTCTCTGCTTTATATGTGGCTAGTGTTTGGAATTAATTAAGTGTCTGTGGCTGAGTGATTAGTGTGCGAGATGTTGATTTCTAGATCGCACTAGGTAGTAGGTTCGAATTCGAGATAAGTTAAATTTTTACTAACTGAAGGCTTATTTCTACCGTTTCCTATTACACTTTATAGAGCTGCTTTTTGTCGTGTTTGCGCTAGCGTTTGTGAAGCGCAGGTTCGCCTCTGTGCTTAAGAGTTATAAGTATTTAGAGGTTTACGTTGGTGTGTTAACAGGCTATAGAGGGACAAATTGCAGTGAAAACATCAACGAATGCGAACAAAACTATCCTTGTGTATTGCAAAATACAGAACAATGCGAAGACACTGTCGGCTCCTACAGTTGTAACTGCTCATTCGGGTTCGAAGGTAAAAACTGCGAAGCTGAGACCAACTTCTGTGACAAACTTCCGTGTCAAAACAACGGCTCGTGTTCCAATAATATCCAAATAAGTGATCTTGGTTATGAATGCGACTGTAATAACACGGGGTTCGAAGGTACGAACTGTGATGTAGATACAAACGAATGTGATGTTTCGCAAAATCTATGCGACAATGGAGTTTGTGTCAATACTGAGGGTTCATATTTCTGCGACTGCGTAAGAACAGGGTTAAAAGGCGAAACTTGTAGCGAGCCTTGTTTTGATAATGTAACGTGTGCCAATGAAGGTACATGTGTCGAAAGTACCAATTCTACAGTTGCGTCATGTGGATGCACGTCAAACTTCGAAGGAAGTTTTTGCCAAGTTGAGAAGGCTGCACAAGAAAGCGAAGACGATGATTTCGTAACGTCCACAGCAGGAATAGCTATTTGGGCTGCTCTCGCATTTGTTTTGTTGGCTGTTTTGATAATTGTGGTGGTTATCATTGTTGTGTTGCGAGGTTCCAGGGCAAAAACAGGCGAATACCAACCGCGAGACGCGGAGTCCAGAAGCAAAGCTTTTTCGATACCTATTGAGTTCGCAGACCTCCAACTACCGAAAGAAGAGCGTCTGATTTAAATCAATTCAACATCATTTTCTCTACCCTTCCGTGCTAAATTAGAAACTAGTTAGACTAAGCCATTGTGCAAATAAGTTGTTGACCTTTATTGTAAATATCAATTCGATTTTGCTATTGAATAATTTGATAAATTTAATTTTGCTGGAATATTTTTAACATCAGAAGAAAGAAATCCTAGCTTGATTGATATTTTCCTAGTTTAAGTAATTATGCGTCGTTTTTCAACCATTATTTTAAAATATCACCATAAAAATATCAAGTTTCTGATCTCAAGTTCAACGAGATAGTTAACCTAAAATCTATTCTGAAAACTTCATTTCAATTTAGCAACTTTTATGATTTGAGTAATTGAACAATGTGCTGAAGTGCTGATTTTCTTGGAAATTAAAAACAAACTATTGGAAGACTTGTTGCTGTTACTGTATTCTTTAATAGTTGTATTAGTTCTCTTGATATTGCACATTTTTATGGAAAAAGTCAATATTGATTTTTTAAATCTCTGTCTGCTTGGGCGGCTAAGGCTTGAACTGAATTTTTTTTGCAGATTCAAGCTATTACACAATCAAAGCTTGTGTTATAGTATGAACTGTCTTTTTTTCCATTATAAGTCGCAAATATTGTTGCGACGCAAATACTGTTGCGACTAAATGTGTTCATTTTGTTCAATAACCAGCTATTAAGTACAGCCAATGCTCAGGATATTAACACAGACTATTACATTACAAATGGCTTTTTAGCTTTAAGGTATCATTGATCTGTAGTTTAGAGGTAGGGAGAAGACCCGCAACAAAATAAGAGGGTTCGAACCTGGGCAGGGTCGGCTGTTTTTAATGATGAACTTTTTCGTATACTAGTTAAAATGCCTCCGCTCTATAAATTGAGGCATGTTAGTTGGTTATTTTCTCTTTTTTTCAAGCTGACTGGTACAGCTAACGTGTCATAATATGCCTGCGTCACTTAGCAATTATGTAGACCCATAATTGGCGTGCGTCACTTAGCACTTATGTAGACTCATAATTGCCGTGCGTCACTTGAGAAAGTTTGTAGACTACAGTTTTACTCATTCACTTTTCCCAATAGCGTTATCGGTCAAATTTTCGATTTTGTATGCGAAGTGCAACTTTGCCTCTGTGTTAATCTTTATTCAACGACATGAGCAAAAAATGATATAAGACGTACAGTCAAAATTGATAGCATGTGCTTTGACATTTGAGTACTATTAAGTTACAACAGTTGATGCATTATAAATTCATCTTCATCAACTGAACAGAAAAAGCTATTTGTTTCAAACAATAGTACAATAAAAAAATCTTGATGAACAGTAATGAACGTAGTGAGTACTCTTATATAAGTCTTGCTGTTTTTTTTTCAGGAAAAAGGAAGTCTAAAAATTTAGTCACCCTCAATTTTGATTTTTCGCGATTTGAAACTTAATTTCTCTTCAAAATCAGTGCATTTCTATTGTTAAAAGAAAGGCAAACTCCACTATCGCACAGTTTCCTTGCGTTCCTTCTTGTCCAATTGTTAGTTAATTATGTTTTTTGTCGATTTTTTAGTTCTTTTTTTATAATCCAGAGGGTAAATTTAATGCATGTTTTCTTTGTTTTTGTTCACCTCAAGAAAGTTTTCAATTTTTGTTTTCCGGATGCATGGTTTCTGATTTTTTTCTACAAGTGCGTAGAATTAGTTTCAATTTATATCTGTTTAGTGTGTTTTAGGATTGAGCAAATTTTTGAGTTTAGTTAATTTCCTTCATTAAAAAGAAGGCAAAATTCACTATTGAACAGCCGAGGTGAAGAGATCACGAAAAACGTGACCGACTTCTAAATTCGAACATTGATTTATTTAACAGATTTCCCAGCGATATAACAAAATTTACCTATTGATTCAGTTGTCTTAAATTGGCTGAATAATATCAAAAACAGTTTTAAGGGCATATATTTTTCGCTAAAATTCCTAAATTGAAGTTTTTTAAAAAAAAACAGCCACCATTTTTTGCGTTTCCTTGCGTTCATTGACTTTTTTACAACTGTCTGTTGGCTATGTTTTGCTCAGGTTTGTCAATTGTTTAGTATTAGGCTCAATTGGCGTCTGCTTAAGGGCTGCCCATAATATCTGCAAGTTACGGTTTGCCGGAAAGCTAAGTTGAAGCAGGCAGGTTTAATTCTAGTTTTTCTAATTGAAATCCTTTCGTCGAGATTAACATAAGAAAACTTGGTGGACGCAGTTTTTTCTATCTGCACAAGTGTTTTTTGGTTTTTGTGACCGTTTTACCTTTGGTTTTTTCCAATGCTATTTGTGAGCTATCGCAAGTGGTGTAAAGCTCCGCTTCACCTCTGTTAGAGTTTTTTCTATGATGCTGAAAGTGGAAACGCAAACTTAATATTTTTTGGCTAAAATTTTAGAAAAAGATTAAAAAAAAGTCAAATGTTTTAAATCTTTGCTATTATTTTAGACAGGTTTAAAACCATTTTATTTTGAAGCCCGAAAATTTTAAGCTTAAATTCGGTGAAATTGAAAGTTTGCAATTTAGTTAGTCGTGGGAGAAAAAAGCATCAGCTTGTCTGGTGGCGTCTTCATGAGCAAATTCTATTCGCTTAGCTTTTTATAGTTTAGAGTATATAGACAGTACTCAAAAAGGAACACAGAAGTTCCTCAAAAGTTATAAATAAAAAAAGAAAATTTCAGAGTTTATTTTTTGTTCATGTATTAAGCTAATTTTGGCTGCGAATTTTTTTCTTTTACTTATGTATATATCATCTGTTATCTTCTGTTATTTTACATAATCTTCACTTATTATTTCTTCACGATTTTCTGACAGTTTTACCAGGAGTTTATGAAGTTCAGTTACATAAAACATTCGAACCAAACAGA
Source organism: Symsagittifera roscoffensis (assembly GCF_963678635.1). Classification (NCBI taxonomy): domain Eukaryota; kingdom Metazoa; phylum Xenacoelomorpha; order Acoela; family Convolutidae; genus Symsagittifera; species Symsagittifera roscoffensis. The sequence goes on from NC_087067.1 coordinate 3,979,176, forward strand.
GTGCATTATTGTCCCGAATATGTTTCAGTTTTTCCTATGTTTTTATTTGAAAACATTTTTCAGTCCGTCTTATTAGCTGTGCCATAGATCACTACAATATATTGATATATTGGTTGAATATATGTTTTGTAAATATGGAACAAAGTTGTTTAAATAAAACCTGAGTTGATTCGTCAACCTAGCTGCCCTTTTCAAAGTCTTATCGATGTGGGTTTTGAAATATAATGTTTCATCTCAATACTTGTGATATGGATCTATTGTCTGAATTTTTTGTCAAATTCTGAAGTGGTTGTTTCATCCTTGTTTATGGTGGGCTTATTCTTTAAAAACCAAAACTCAACCTTTGTTATATAAGTGTTTTTCTGCTGTTAAGTTCCAGTTAAGGTTGACAAAGTGTTGAAGCACCCTTCCTTCCTGTTCATGCCACTGCAAATGTCCAGTTTATATTCTAACTGGAAAATCTATATCAAAACATCCGTTTGCTTAAGTTTTTATAAACAAGAAAATTTATTTAGGAAATAATGATTTTTCCGTACAATAGAAATTTTGAGGATTATCATAAAATTTTAAGATATATGTTTAGTTAGCTGTCTCGAGGACGATTTTGAGACTATACGTCATTACATGGCATACTTTTTGGTCCATTCTTTGGCGAGGTCGTTGTACCTGTTTCTGTCTGCCTTATAAATGCGGGCTATCTCGGGTACCAAGGGGTCCTCCGGATTGGGGTCTGTTAAGAGTGAACAGATTGAGAGAAGCACTGAAATAAAACAAATTTGTAACTTAGAGCTCCTCGCAGTATCATCTGGAAGCAACATTCAAGATGGAGATTTCGGGGGTGTGGAGGGGACCGGTGCAGATTTTTGATCTATTTAGCTATACCCCCCTCGGGTACATAGTAACGATTATCCCCCCTATAAAGAAGTAAATGAACGATTAAGCATATCAGTTTTTGCAAAAGGGGCAATATAGTTAAAGAGATCCCAGATTTTATAATATTAATTCAATATATTCAATATTAAGAAAAAATTGGTCAATGATTTTTCAGAGTTCAACCAGAGTGATTGTCCGACTTTGAAAAAACTTATTATAAAAAATTTCATATTTCGATTTTTCAAGTTTTATAAAAAAAAATAAATGCTTTTTGATGCGCTGCGCTTCTCAATGAAATTTACTATTCAAATAGATCATTATGATTCTATTTGACTACCAGTTTTTACTTTTTGCTTTGCAAATTCTAAACAAGGATAGCCGGTTACTGTGCAAGTACCACAGAATATTCCGACCATACTCTTTAAAAAACTAAAACACAATTTTTTTTTTCAAATTAATGTTTTTTTTTCTGCGTGGTGTGATAAAACAAATCAGACGCAAAACTATAATTTAGGCATATTTGACAGTCATAATAATACAGGCAAATTGGACAAAATTGAATGTAGAACTATGACAAGAAGAACAAAAAAACTCAATAAATTTTCTGCAAAACAACTTGACATTTTTTTGCAATTTTTTTTTGAAGTTTTTGATTCTCAAATTGGCGCTAAAAAACTTCAAAAACAAATTTTACTTGCTCAAAACTATGTTTTCAGGGCTTAAGTTAAGCATAAATAGCAAAATTTTAAACCAGCTTTTCTCGATAATGAAACTTAATTTCAAACATATTAGCTCATTCAAAGACTTTGGTGATTTGGGGTCGCACAACAAAAAAGAGCCATCAGCCGAAGTATAAACCAGCCGAAAATGCGCAGAGTCGGAAAATGCACAGAGGCCGATCGAGGATTTCATCGTCGATTGCTTTTTTCGGCGGAACTCCTCTTCAAAGTTAGTAGATATTGGCACCAAAGGCACCTTTAGAAAATCTTTAGGGTTGGTCGGCCAAAATGGATGTCATAGAACAATACCACACGGATACCCTTAACTTGGTGAGGGGGTCGAATTCCTGAAGGGAGGCGTCGCCCCACCGCCTACCTAAATCCGGCCCTGACGTCATATCAATGTGACTTGCATGATTTTCACATAATACGTGGCTTAACTAATGTAAAATAATTACGTATTTTTTGGCTTGTTTGTATGGTAGCTGGTTTATATTTCGGCTGGTGTATACCACCAAAATATTGTACCTTTTGCTATTGTGAGTGCTGGCGACCACTGGCTTCTGAGGATGTCAAGACAGATAGATCCATTGGAGTTAATGTTCGGATGGTAGATTCTAGTCTGGAAAGTAATCTAACAAAAAAACTGAAGTATTACACGGTATGACTATGCTGAAATCTGATGTCACTTTTTTATGTTAATTAGAGAGCGAAATCGAGATACAAGCCTTAAGACATAAACTTAAACTTAGGCCAATGGAATATGAAATTTTTATGTTATTTTCGATTAAGCCCTCTAAACTTGAGCATTTCCAATAAGTACCATATGAAATTATGAACGGATCAAATTATAGTTGAAGTAACTTCTGCAATTTTTTTGCTTAAATGTCGCATGCAAAGTTTTTCAAACAATCTGAGCGAAAATAATACCTAGTTTTAGAGTACAGAAATTTTCATTAGAAAAATTGCGAAACTTTTTGGTGTTGGAACGCAGCTGTCTTGTTGGTGGAAGATTAAAATATTTGCTTGAGACGTCAATGGGAGTGTCTAATATGTTCCTTCATGAATTGTTGCTGCCTAAGTCACAAATATGAGTGCTCATTTGTTGGTGGCACCTTTGCTTTTCTTATATTGTTAACTTTTGCTCGATAGCATTATATTTTTGTATCTGGTTTATTGGTGGCTAGTTCATGTTTGATATAAAAGGTGATATGAAATGTATGGGATTTTGTTCTAGCTTTAAAAATTTTTAGAGACGCAAGGAAAATTTTTGCTCTTCTCGCCAAATATTGAATTCCTGTTTCATAAAAAACAGGTTTTATGAAAAAGTTATTGGGGTCGGGTTTTTAATTTATTTTTTGGGAGGCTTCGGCAAACGTTTTCTCTTTTTTAAAAATTTAGTTTTTCTCAAATACTACTCTACAAGTTTTGAGAAAAAAATACACCAAGAAGAAGTCCGCTAACTCCCCTGTGTGCATGCGTAACATTTTCAGCTCTTTTTACTTTGCACCACTTTTTACAGCCTTCGAAAAAGTGTGTGGGAGTGAAATTTTGACCCATATTTTTGGATTTTCTACATTTTCTCAAAACTACCCTCACCAATCTGAGATTTTAGGTTCATTGGATAAAACAGACTGTTGGAAGCTCCCTTGCATTAGTGACTAAAGCTTAACACAAATACTTAATGCCCTCAGAAAAGTCAAACTTTTGATTTTTTGACCTATTTTTCAAACATTTTGACTTTTCTCGAAAACTATCCTCCCAAATCTGAGGTATTGGTTTCAATGTGTAGAACGAGTTTTGGTTAGCTCCCCTGCTTGGGCGGTTGCGTCCAAATTTTCCTACACAAAAAGTTATGACCCTCGCAAAAACAAAATTTTTAAAGCTTTTTGACTTTTCTCAAAAACCACCCTCCCGAATCTGAGATATTGGTTTCATTGTGTAGACGACCCTCGAAAAGTCAAGTTTTCAATTTATTACCATTTTTTTGAAAATTTTTGACTTCTCTCGAAAACTCTTTTCAAAATCTGGATATTAGTTTCACTGGATACAACGAGTTGTACGAAGTCGGCAGCGTAAGCGGTTACGGCCAAGTTTTTTACACAACAAGTTACGACCCTCGAAAAATCAAGTTTTCTGTTTGTTGACCATTTTTTAAAACTTTCGAAAACTACCATTCCAAAACTGAGATTTTAGTTTCAATGGTTAGAACGAGTTGTGGGAATTACCCTTCACAGGCAGTTACGACCAAATTTTTTAACCCAATAAGTAATGACCCTCAGAAAGTCGTATTTTGAAACTTCTTTCGAAAACTACTCTTCCGACTGTGAGACTTCGGTTTCAACGGGTAGAACGACTTAAGGGAAGTCCTCTGCATAAGCAGTTACGCCCAAATTTTTTTACTTAACAAATTATGACTCTGAAAAGGTCAAATTTTATAATTTTCTAGCCGTTTTTTCGAAATTTTTTTGTCTTTTCTTGAAAACTATCCTTCCAAATCTGAGATTTTGGTTTCAATTGGTAGAAAGATTTGTGGCAATTACCCAGCATAAGTGTTCACAAGGCTAAATTTTTCACAAACTCCATTACTTCCAATTGTTCTGTGCTCTGTTTGACGGGTGAAAAACCAAAATTTGTGAGTGACATTCATTAATCAGTAACGTAACCTGCAGATGTCCTATCTGATTTTTTCGAGGTTTTTTCTACTGGGCAGCAGAAAATAAATGTCATCATTCCTTTTGTTTGAAGCTCCTCTGCATATGCGGCTAAGCCCAGATGTTCATGCACAAAAATTATTGGCCCTCGAAAAAAATTTGAATTTTTTTCATTTTGTCGAAAACAACTCAATCTGATATCAGGGTTCAATCGAGGCAACAGTTTGTGAGAAGCCTCCGTGCGTAGGGTTCTACGCCTCAAAAATTGAACAAAAAAGATTCCGGTAAAGCGCCAAATTTGCATAATGTTTCATTATTTTTTTAAAGAACAACAACTAAGGTTTTAGAGAAGCCCAATTTTTAAATTTTTCCCGCATCAGTACAAATTCGAAAATTGTCAAACAGGTTTTTTTTAAGATGCTTTGCAAAACGTTTTCTCTTTTTCAAAAATTTAATTTTTCCCAAATACTACTCTTCCGGTTTTCAAACAAAATGTACCGATAGGAAGTCCGCCAACTCCCCTGTGTGCCTGCGTAAATATCTTTGGGTTCTCTTTACCTTACCCCACTTTTTAAATGTTGAGTGGGGGGAGGAGGCGATTTTTGCCCTATATTTTAAGATTTCTGATTTTTTCTAGAAAACTACCCGCCCAAATTTGAAACTCGGGTTCAACGGATTTAACATGGAATTCCGTTGCATAAGCTGATACGACCAAAGTTTTTCTAAACAAGTTATGATAATCGGAGAGGTCAAATTATCGAATTTTTTACCGTTTTTTGATACTTGTTGTTTTTCTCGGATACTACCCTCCAAAATCTAAGTTTTTGTTTTCAATGGGTAGAACGGGTCAGCGCACCTGCATCAGCAGTTATACCCAAATTTTTTTGCACAAAAAATCATGGACATCAAAAAATCAAATTTTCGAAATTTTGACCGTTTTTTGAAACTTTCTGATTTTCACAATAACAACACTACCGCATCTGAGATATTGGTTTAAATGGGTAAAATGAGTTGACAGAAGCTACCCTGCAGAAACAGTTACGCCAAATTTTTTACACAAGAAGTTATGACCCTCAGAATAGTCAAAGTTTTGATTTCTTGTCCGTTTTTTGAAACTGTTTGACTTCTCGAAAACAACTCAATCTAATTTTAGGGTATTATCGAGGCAACTGTTTGTGAAAAGCTTCCGTGAGCAAGATGTTACGCCTCGAAATTTGAACAAAATTTTCTAGTAAAACTCCCAATTTACATTATTTTTCACTCAATTTTTGATAGAACAACAACTAAGGTTTTGGGGAAGCCCAATTCTTAAGTTTTTGAAATTACCTACTTCATTCAGCATCAGTACAAATTCAAAAGTTGCCAAACATGTACCACCAGTTTTAGCTGGGCTTCTAGTTTTGTTTCGGGAATTTCATACTGATTTTCACAAATTGCATTTTTCATTTTTTTTTCAGCAAACTACCCGCCCAAATTTGAAACTCGGGTTCAACGGATTTAACATGGAATTCCGTTGCATAAGCTGATACGACCAAAGTTTTTCTAAACAAGTTATGATAATCGGAGAGGTCAAATTATCGAATTTTTTACCGTTTTTTGATACTTGTTGTTTTTCTCGGATACTACCCTCCAAAATCTAAGTTTTTGTTTTCAATGGGTAGAACGGGTCAGCGCACCTGCATCAGCAGTTATACCCAAATTTTTTTGCACAAAAAATCATGGACATCAAAAAATCAAATTTTCGAAATTTTGACCGTTTTTTGAAACTTTCTGATTTTCACAATAACAACACTACCGCATCTGAGATATTGGTTTAAATGGGTAAAATGAGTTGACAGAAGCTACCCTGCAGAAACAGTTACGCCAAATTTTTTACACAAGAAGTTATGACCCTCAGAATAGTCAAAGTTTTGATTTCTTGTCCGTTTTTTGAAACTGTTTGACTTCTCGAAAACAACTCAATCTAATTTTAGGGTATTATCGAGGCAACTGTTTGTGAAAAGCTTCCGTGAGCAAGATGTTACGCCTCGAAATTTGAACAAAATTTTCTAGTAAAACTCCCAATTTACATTATTTTTCACTCAATTTTTGATAGAACAACAACTAAGGTTTTGGGGAAGCCCAATTCTTAAGTTTTTGAAATTACCTACTTCATTCAGCATCAGTACAAATTCAAAAGTTGCCAAACATGTACCACCAGTTTTAGCTGGGCTTCTAGTTTTGTTTCGGGAATTTCATACTGATTTTCACAAATTGCATTTTTCATTTTTTTTTCAGCAAACTACCCGCCCAAATTTGAAATTTTGAGTTCAACGGAAATAACATGTGGGAATTCCGTTGCATAAGCGGCTACGCCCAAAGTTTTTCTCGGATACTACCCTCCAAAATCTGAGTTTTTGTTTTCAATGGGTAGAACGGGTAAGCGCACCTGCATCAGCAGTTATACCCAGTTTTTTTTACACGAAAAGTCATGGCCCTCAAAAAATCAATTTTTTGAAATTTTGACCGTTTTTTGAAACTTTCTGACTTTCGCCAAAAAAAACACTGCCGCATCTGAGATATTGGTTTAAATGGGTAGAATGAGTTGGCAGAAGCTACTTTGCATAAACTGTTACGCCAAATTTTTTACACAAGAAGTTATGACCCTCGGAAAATGTTAACGTTTAGGTTTTTTGTCCGTTTTTGACACTTTTTTACTTCTCGAAAACAACTCAATCTGATGTCAGGTTTTAATCGGCGCAACAGGTCGCGGAACGCCTCCGTGCTTAAGATGCTACGCCTCAAATTTACAATTTTTCGAAAACTACTCTGCCAAAACTGAGGTTAAGAGTTTAATCGATGAACAAATTTTTCGAATCTTTGCTGTTCAACTGGTGGTGCCCCAATTTTTTGATCAAAAATTTATTTCCTTAAAAACGTACAAACTCTAAGTTTTTGCGAAGAACAAGTGCTAAGAAGTTCTTTTGCATAGCGGTTACGTCCTAGGTTTTGTAGACAAGCAATCTTGTATTTAGTAAACGCTCATGTTTCGAATTGCTGACCATGTTTTTGGAAATAATTTTAGTTTTCGCGAAAAATGCGTTGCCAAGTCTGAGATTAAGGGTTCAATGAACAGATCAAGTTGTGGGAATTGCCTTGCATGAGCAGTTACGCCCAAAGTTTTTTAAACAACCAGCTCTGATAATCGGATGAATCAATTTATAGATTTTTTGACCGGTTTTTGAAAGTTTTTGTTTTTCTCGTATGCTATCCTTCAAAATCTAAGTTTCTGGTTTCAATGGGTACTACGGGTTTTGTCAAGCGCACCTGTATCAGCGGTTATACCCAAATTTTTTAAACAAAAACTATGACCCTCGAAAAAAAATCAAATTTGTTAAATTTAGTAAACGCCTTTGTTTCGAAATGCTGACCGTGTTTTTGAAAATGTTTTCAATTATCTGAAAAACTTCGTCGCCAAGTCTTTAGATTAGGGGTTCAAACTAAAGAAAAAGATGTAAGCTGCTGTGGCCTAATTATAGCAGAAAAAGAGTTAGAGACTAAGAGAATGTCAATTTTTGAAATTCTGACGGTTCTTTGCAAACTTTTTTGTTCTCTGAAAATAACGCTGCCAAAACTAAAGTTAAGAGTAAATCGAAGAACCAATTTTATGAAACTTCGCTGCTCAGCTGGTGTCGCCGTGATATTTTGATAAATATCGCTCTGAAATTTCTCTTCATAGAAGCTATGCTCAAACTTTTGTTTAAAAAGCAAGGTTAGACTTGACATTACTGTGGAGTGCTATCAGAGAATAGTAAGGAGTTGCAAATCCGGCATCGAAATATGACTGCTTAAATCCATCTGGTTTTCGAGGTATGGCGTATTTTATAATCTTTTCATTTTTTTTCGAAAAACTTAGATATAATAAAACTAGGCGAACTTGAATATCTCAAACCCATAGTAGAGTTCTCTTAGGGTACACTCTGGAGTTGCAAATATGACGACCAAGTATGAATGCTCATTTTTTTTGTCTTCGAGATATGGCATTTCGTATAATTTTTTCAGTTTTTTTTCTCAAAAAAATTAGATTTGAAAAAAAGTAAGCGAATTTGAAAATCTTAACCTATAACTAGGTTCTGTCAGGGTACACTTAGGGATTGCTGACGCCCAAGTTTGACAGCTGAAATCTTTTTGGTCGTCGAGATATGGCGTTTTTCATGATTTTTTCTTTTTTTTTTTCAAAAAAAATAGATATCAAAAATTCAACAGAATGTCAGATTCTCAAATTTAAGGCGGGTACTGTCAGTTACAAATTGGCTTTGCAAATCTGCCCTTTACATATGACTGATCAAATCAATTTGGCTCAAGAGATTGGCGTTTTGATGATTTTTGAATTAATAAACTAAACGATCTTGAAACTCTCAACTCTTTTGACTGGGTTCTGTCAGGATACATTCAGGGAGTACTTTCAAGATACAAATCTGGCCTGTATCTTTTACTGCTCAATTCTTTCTTGTTCTCGAGATATGGCGTTTCTCATGATTTTTTCAATACTTTTCCAAACAAGTATCAGAAGTTGAAATTCTTAATCCTATGTTAGGATGCTGACAGAAAAAAAGGTACAAAATCTGCCCTCTACTATTATCTGCTCAAATCATTTTGGTTTTTGAGATATGGCGTTTCTGTTTTTTTAATGAAAAAGAAACCCCTGATAGATGTGTCCAGTTATCTTCACGGTTGCATTAAATGTCGCCGTTTTAGTAAAGGTTTTTGGCATGTTTTTGGAAGCTTTTTCACGTTCAACGATCTATTTGAGGTGCGATTCATGCCCTAGTGATACTAAATTAGGTTTCTGCAATACACAGAAGATCCATCAAAAGATATTAGGCCTGTCTAAGCATAGTCCGTTTCTACAAATTAGACACTTTCCGGACTGAGTAATATTAAAGAGCAGAGCGCTTTTTTGCACTCAAGGCCGTCTTAAATATTAAAGTGATAATACTAGTGCAGCCAAAGGCTGTCATGGATCGCTTTTGCTTATTCCGTCTGTGGTAGACCTGAAACTAAATTCGAAGTGAGAGTTCGTCCTCGCACATTACCATAGTTCTGGATCAAATACACGATCGGACGATCTGAAAGTATCGTTCTCAATAGAATTTCTTATCCGGAAAAATATCATGTGTTTTATTTTCGTTTATTTTCAATGCCAAATTGTCACCTTGATTACTTAAATTTAATCCGAATCCGTTTTTTTCTGATTATATTTGTTTGACATTCGGCTTAAATGTTGAAATGCGTTACCTATTTTAAAAAACATATTAACAACTATTTAAAGAAATGTTTTCAGGCTCGTTGAAAAAAGGATACTGCCAGCAATTTAATGTAAACTGCAAAAAAACTTGTCAGGTTTTATGCAATTATTTAATTATATTTAAAAAAATTATATTAAAAAAAAAGAAAAAAGAAGTTGAAAGAATAAGTTGCAAACCTTTGGTGGTTTGAAAGGGTAGTCTTGAGGAAATTGTATGGACAGGAAGAAGACGCCCCCTTGGTATGGACTCTCACTGGGGCCCATGATCGTGGCCTGCCATTTGAACATGTCGCTTTCCTCCACTGGTCCGGCGGAACATTGTGCCGGTGGGTCTCTTCCTAGATCCAGCAGTTCCTGAAAACCAATTCCAACTTGATCCAAGATTTTAGTAGAATCATTGAGATTTTAGTAGAATCAAAAAAACATTGTTCTTTTGATTTTTTTTTGTTTGACGAAATTTATTGTCTGAATTCTCTCATAAACTCTAAAAAGCCTTATTTCGGCATTAATTTCTGTGCCGTGGACAAAATTTTTTCAGAAACTGTCGGAAGGTTTATTTTTGTTAAGGTTTCTAAGGTGCTTTAGCTAATTTTTTTCTAAGTCTGCTAAAACAGATGTAAAATGAATTTAATAGGACGGACCGTACTTGTTGAAGGAGTTAAATTTCGGTGGGAGAGGTGGGCGGCGACTGGATATCAAGGGGACGGGGATTCAAGATTCGACTCCTTCTTGTCTGTTTCTTCAGAAACCTATTTGCTGTTTTCAAGTACATTTGTTGACTTATACAATTTGTTCAATTTGTTCCACTTTTGAGCATGTACAGACGTCAGTTTTTTTTAAAGGAGGGGCAATTTTTTTCAAAAACATGGCAAAATTTTCGCGCCTTTTCTTCAAGGTTTGCCAAATTGAATTTCCGAGCTCTTCCAAAACACTACAATACAATGACCTTATTTTGAAAAACTGTATACGCCGCTGGCCCATATAAAAAAACTGGTCAAAACCAAAATTTGTAGGTGATTTTTGGACAGGTTTGAGCAGAAACCGAAGGCTCCACCCCCCTCAAAATTACAGTTTTAGGGTTAGTCAACCAAAAATCTCGAAGTCCTAAAACAGCACTTAAGAGGACCCACTGAGTCTACTACTGTTATTGAGTTTTGTGAATAATTAAATAAATTAAAGTAAAAAAAAATTGACCTTTTTGGGAAGTTTTTTCACGCTAAACTAATTTTTTGGACAAATCGTGCATCTAGATTGTGGACCGTTTTCTTGTGTTTTAGCAGACTAGTTTTTTAGCGTAAAAATTAAAACTTGCTATTGTAGCCGACGAACATAATGCAACTTAAGTTTAACCAATTGACAGACACGAGAAGACGCTTACTCTCAAGTTAAGTTTCATTGATTGCGAAAACTATCGAATGATTTGGCAACTAAACTTTATCATTTTAAAAATCAGAATGATTTAAGCTTGGGGAAAACAGTGATTGTTACTCCCAATACCATTCAATTTGAATGTAAGCCCATCATAGCGAAGCGGTGCAAGCGATTGCTTCCTACTAATAACGCGTTTCAAATTAAGTAGAAATTCTGATTTGTTAAATATTACGATTTTGCTAAAAGATTGGTCTGCTGAAAACATAGCACCTGCTTTGTATGCGCAACCCTTTCAAAGCGAAAAAATTTGATAAACAATTTATTATAGCAAAAACTTGGAAGGGCCGTAATCGATTGAAGATTGGTTTGCAGTGTTTGAGTAAACAGTCCATGTTTTCAAAAAAAATCGAAAAGTAGTTAAGCCTTAACGAGACCAAGATCATAAACACGAAATAAATCAGATACTCGATACGACAAAAAGGGTCCACCTGTTTTTTATAACCGCTTTGGAGAACAGATGCGAACAATTTTCAACCAATTCTTCAAAACTACCTTTAGATTTTTTGCTGCCTTTTTTGTAGTTTACATATGTGCTTTGACTTTCGAAGAAAAAAGGGAACATTTGCGATCCAGTTGTTGTTTTGCAACAATTTTGATTTACAATTTCTACTGACAAATTTTTTTTTGTACAATCTATAAACTGTAAAATTTCATTGTCCTGAGCTCAAAATGCATTAAATTATTCCACTGCGACAATTTTTTGTAAAGTTTGGGTGCATTAGCTTGTGTGACGTTTCCAATATGCTATTAAGGCGTAGCGTCGGTAGCCAATTAAGCCAAACCATCTCAGAAATCATTTCAACTTTTTGACTGGTTGCTAATTGGTATCAATTTTGCGTTTTTTGTTATGTAAAAAAATGGGTGTGGAGGAAATTTTGCACCTATTTGAAATACAAAGGGGGAGGGGAGTTTTGTATTGGAAAAGAACGTGATGGGAGGGGCGCTTTTTTATCGCGCGTCATGATCTGCATTCAGATTCATCTGCATCCCATTTTTGTTCCGACCATTGAAAATGGGGAGGGTTTTTATGTCCGTGTAGGTTTTGGTATTTTTCCACGAAATATCAGGTACCAGAAATAGTCATCGGATTGAGTGGACTGATATACCCAATTCGATCTCTTCCAGTCATAACTCGAGCATTCAAAAAATTCAAATTTTCAAAAAGTTGTTTCAGTGTCTAGAAAAATCATTTCAATGTTTTTGAGTTCAAATACTAGCGAGTAAAGCGATCGAGTAACCTTCGTTATATGAAAATTTAGGCTTATAGGCTTATTTTATTTATAAAATATAGGCTTATTTTTTTTAGGCTTATAGGCTATGAAAACTAAACTTCACTAAAAAAAACTAGCTCGCAATATAAACGAATGCGATCGGAAAATTTATGAATGTTGTCGGAAAATTTAGTGCTACATGCTCAGCAACCGGCTATCCTTATTAGAAACCATTCTTATAATTATTTTATAATTCTGGTATTTTTATTTTGTACAATATTTTGTACAATAATTTATAAAAAGCAATATGTGTACAAAAATTTATTTAGAGTATAGTTAAGTCTACTGGAACCTGATCTAAACTATATTTTATGATTGGATAAATTAAATGTTTTACCAATGTAAAGTATTTAATATTAACCAATCATGATCCATCTAACTAACAACCCACTTATTTGTAAGTGCTGAAGTTACTTGTAATTTCAGCACCAGAGAGATTTGAATTTAACTTAGAAATTAGTTGGACTCTCCCGAGCACTTCAGCAGCCGCAATAAACCAGTATACCCTAGATCTATTGAGCCTAGCAGAGACTAGTTAAACAACCTGAGACTAGATAGTATAAGAGTAAGATTAGGATCGGTATTAGACTAAGAAGTTGCACGAATCTATCCGGCCGAAAATAAGATAGCGTGACGAGCAGACGGTGTACCCTATCCGAAATTACTCTATGAGTTATACACCCCAGTCATAACTCATCTGGTGCGACCATAAGTCTCGAACAAGACCTTACTAGATTAGAATTAACCAAAATTAGATTAGAAATTAGACAAAAACATTTACAAAATGTTATACGACAATAATTTAATTGAAATGTCTCTCCGACTCAATAGATCAGAGCCAATATTCCGAACCATAATAGAACTACCCGGAATTGGAAGAAGACATCGAACCAAAGACGACATACGACAAAGTAGAAACTTGCCGTATAGTTATATGATAGTTCGGCAAAAGCCAGAACAAACTTTTATATGCAATGAATTTAGATTTCCATTTGCAAACATAAAACCTTGAAGTAAATCTTCAAAATCATTTCAGGCGCTAAACAAATTAATATTATACAATAACGATTATTAAAAAGATCTAAGATCGTTTTCCTAAAATTCTGCAGTATTATACAAAACATGTTTGAAGAATATTTATTGGAAAATAAAAATAAAAATTAGTAGCATGACAATAAATGGTCAGTAATCATAAATCATCCTGTTGTTCCAGCTTCATCACCTAAAACATAACAGCAATCATACACCCACTAATATCATCAAAACACTAAATCTTTCCTTTACACAAATTTAAAACTTTATTAAAATTTAAAGTCACTTAATTTAAAATCAGATCATCAAGGCTTATCCTTGGATCTTAAATCATTTTCTACTTAATTAAATTTTAAATTTGATCATCAAGGCTTATCCTTGGATCAAATAGAACAACTTTGTTCTCCCCCACCCACTTAATTAGTGTCTAACGACCTCAAACGTCGATTCACTACCCAACCCTTTCTAAAAACCCAAGACTAATAGAAATTTTTAAACAAAACTAATCATTCAAATTAGGATAAACAGTGAAGAACTTCGGTTATTCATCCTTCACTTGACCCCTCCTCTTACCAGACCCAGGATAAATCTTAGACTTAGTAAGTTTAAAATAGTATCTAACGAACTACTCGCGTTCTAATTATACCTGAACCTTGTGGATCGATTTACTATTCTCCAACCCTTGAACACAATCACTACCCCTAAGTAAGATTAAGTAAGTTAACACCTTAGCTTATACTAGTCACGAGAAAGTAAAAATCATTCTTCGGAATCGATATACTTTTCTCTCCAACCCTGAACAACTAGACCCAGGTTAAGCTAACCAAAAAATCGTAAGAACTAACAGTTTAAGTCAATAGAAATCATTTAACAACCTTTTGCATCCGTCATTCTAAACCTTATGTCATTTAAAAACCTAGGAAATAAACAAACAATCATTTTACACAATTGTGAAATAGATAACAAAAAATACGACCTTGTAATCACACCTCATACACAAACAATTGGATACATTCGAACAAAACGACAAACACTAAAGAGAAAAATAATAACTAAACAAAGACAAATAACACGAAAAAGATTTTCAAAAAATCGAAACGCATTTTCAGAATCAGAAACCAACAGTTTAGACGAACTTTACAAACTAAAAGAATCAATAGATAAAAATTGCCCACAACACGATCAATTATATTTTTCTGACTCAGAAACAACTTCAAATTCATCACAAAGAGGAAAAAGAAGAATAAAAAAGCAGTATAAACACAAACCAGTACATCTATACAATTGGAATCAACCAATTCGACACATTAATAATTACATATTAACAGTCATCGAACGAAAAAATGAGTTCAACGCACACCCCAGGTGACGAAACTCCAGATGATGATGAAATCTTTCCTTTTATAGTAGATGCAGATACTGATAGAGGACAACACATATTTTGTCAAAATTTACTCGTAAATTTATTTGAACCCGGAATCAGTCCATGTAAAACAGAGTTCCCAGATGTAAAAATCAAAAGACAAATCATAGATCACTACTTAAAAGATATATGCAACATAACACAACAGTATGGAATCTACTCTATAGAATTCACCTCACCAAACCATAATAATAGAACATATACTATACAAACAGACGATCTTGATTTAGAATTTTCAAAAGTTTTTTCAGAATATATAAAAAGCATCCAATACCATAACTCACAGAGAGCAAACTCCATTTTCACCAATGAAGTTTTCGCACTAATATATAGTTATATTTCGATATTAGAAAATGAACTCCCATTAACAAATGTCTCACCGACAGAAACATCTAAACATTTAAGAGTACGACATGAAATCACACTACTCTCTAGTTATTTAAACATCATTAAAGAAAATTTCACGAAAGACGACGTTTCACAACATACCAAACACGATTTACAAAAAATTTTAGCATGGTTCATAATAGATTATTTTACACACAATATTGATTTAATTGCACAAGCAAGAAAAAATTTTAGACCCCAAAATTCGAACGATGATACCGCTATCACAGAACAATCAGATTATGTTTGGGACCCCGAATGGTCTCATTCCGCATTTATAAACTTTCCACAATCAATCTCAAGTCAAGCAATAAGTACAATATCTTACATAAGAGATTATGTAAGAGTAATACCATTAACAATTGATGCAACACCATTAAACTATAATACATTTTTACCCGATACACAAAATAATAGTTTAAACTCTACAGTCATACACAATGAAAACCTCAATGGAACTAGGAATCTTACTCAACAAGATATCCAGACACCATCACACTTCATAAATGAAGAAATTGTACACACAACAACTACACAACAAAGTATTTCACCAATACGCCCAAATTTAACAACACCAAGAAATACAAATCCTTCACAAACACAGGTAACCTTACAATCAACCGTTAAACCTTCGGTTGCCCCTAAATATTCACATATGGATTACCAAACATACAAACCCATGACAATACCATCAAAAACACGCAAAACATTCACTAGAAACAACTTTGCAGACCATAATTATAACTATACACATCCATCAAAAACAAATTATCAACCACAAAGAAATTTTAATCAATATACAAAACCTCGAAACTGGGATAACCCAACGGCCCAATATAATTCCACAAATTTTCAACCAAATCCTCCACAGGATCGCAGTGGAAATTACCCATTTTTTCAACAAAATAAAAATAAAAAACAAACATCTTATCAAATGGATTATTTATCCTCAGATGAAGATTTCTTACAACCAGATATATTTGCACCAAATACTCAAGAATATCGTAGACAAGGAATACAGAAAACACGTACAAATCATAGAAATTTTTCTCCACAATCAATAGATGCACAATATCAACAACCAATTCAACAACAAAATCCAATTAATACACAATCTTTTCAACCAATTCAACAACAAAATCCAATGACTACACACTCGTATCAACCATCACAAATGCAAAATGAAATACCACTCCCGTATTATCTTCAACAACATGAAATAACAAGAAACCAACTTTCAAATTTTTCTCAAATGCCAAATGCAGCTGAATCATTACAAATGACAATGAATCCATACCTTATGGGTGGATCATCAATAACATCAAATAAACCTTTAATGGTTTTCACAGGAACAGACCCTGAATACTCTGTAGAAGATTATTTAAACGCAGTAACAGCAAATTTAATTTTAAATATAGGACCTGAACCAATTAATACGCCACTACATCAAAACTGGATACATCGACGCACAGCGTTGATACAAACAACCTTAGATGGCGCAGCCCAAAAATGGTTTTCAGTACTACCTCAAGAAATAAAATCAAACTGGAAAAGATTTACACAAGAATTTTCAAAAATGTTTGACTCCGAAAGAAACAAACAACAACAAAGAGTTTTATGTAATGAAATTCGCAGATTACCAAACGAAACCATCAAGCAAATAGCAGTAAGAATCGAAACACTAGTTCGAAAAGCATATTCACTAAATACACACGACTATAAAAACACTAAGATGACAGAAATCTTAATGATGACCTTAACACCACAATTAAGGAAAATAGCAATAAAAAAGAGAGCATCCCATCCTTCTTCAATTCGAGAACCCGATTTAGATTTTAGAAAACTAGTAGACAAACTAGAACAAGCAGAAATCACGATGAAACTAGAAGAAACGGAGAATTTGAAATTACAATACGTTAACAAAATTGAAACGACTCCCACTAATATTAATAATATACAAGAATCAGAAACAGATCTCGTTGAAAAAATCACTGAAATACTCAATATTTACGAAAAGAACCCGAAATTTAAAGGCAAACCATCTTTCAAGAAATGGTGTAATTATTGCCGACGATACGGACATAGTATTTCCGAATGTAGACAAAAACAGCAAGATAGTCAAAATAAACCTCAAAAATACAAAGAACCAAATAAATCATTTTATCAATACATGAAAAAAGATCAAAATCTACCAAACAAAAATGTATACAGCAACAACAGTTCAGGAAAACCACTCCCGAACAATACAAGCTATACAAGAAATCAATCTCCATATAACTCAAGTTATAGAGGAAGATCACCAGAACGAAGAAACACGTATAATTCATCACAAAATCACTACAATAGACCGAATAGTCAAAATAACTACTCCAGATCAAATTCAAATACACAACGATTTGTTTCTAGATCTAATTCCCAATCAAGAAATAACTACTATCCAAACAACCAATCACGAAATTCATCATACAATAGGAATAGAAACTACTCCTATAATCGAAATAGAAGTTATTCAAACAACCGAAACCAGAATTACCCGAACAATCGATCAAGGAATAACTCATATAATAGATCGAACTATAACAGACAAAACAATAATTACCAAAACAGATCGCGAAATAATTCACAAAATCGACACCCAAGTTATAATAATCGTTATAGAAATTATTCCCAATCACCACACCGGAATAATAATCACTACAATAACTCTAATAATCGTCATAGAAGTAGTACACCTAAACATCAAAGACAAATCAATCAAGTACAAGCTAACCCAGAAACAACATCAGACCCCCCAGGTATTGATGACACAGTAACTGATACGTTACAACTCAATCAAATAAACTGTACATCATCAGATTCAGAAAGTGATACTGAAAACACTCTTGCTATCAATATGATAAAAGTCGAAAATGACTATGAATCTGTCATATATGAACAACCCTTTCCATCACACATATATGAAAATCAATCAGAATTTCTTCAAAATCATTACACTACACCCATAAATTCCACACCAACGACGCAAGAAACAAACGAGATTAACACTACAGATCAAACCAATAAAAATACTAAAACAAAATGCTTGAATACAAACCACATTTATCAAAATATACAAAAAGAACAACCCAAAGAAAAAATTTGGACAATACCATTTCTCTTAGAAAGCCCAAGAAATAAAGAATTTCAACCACCAGACCTTGAAATAGATTTTTTAATTGATTCAGGAGCAGAATCAAACATACTAAACATTCCCACATGGAATGAAATAAAAACTTTACACCCAAAGCTAACACCTCTTGAAACCTCCAGTAAGTTAGCGACAGCACAAGGATCAACATTGATAAACTACGGAAAAATCCAATTATTTCTCCTCCCTACCAGAACAATGGAGCAAAGCAAACTTCTAAACAAGCCATTTAAACAAATATTCCATATTACTGATATTAAATATAACATCATTGGTATACCATTTATTTCAAAGTATATACCAACAATTAACATACTAAATAGTAAAATATTAATCAAAGATAAATATACAAAAACAAAAGAAACATCATTAACATTTTTTCAAAGATTAAATAAACAACCACCATTCTTTTCAAAATTTTATCCGATATTTAATCAACAAAGAAAACACCTGAAACCACTATCAGGAAACATCTATAATTTTTCAATAAAACAAGTTCATCAATATGATAAAGAACAAAACAAACAAAAATTTTATATGTCAGATTTTGAATTCAAACCTATTCATAAATTTTTCAAAATTACAATCTCTTCAATAAAATATTTGAAAAATTCGAATTCAGATATTATTTCCTTACATGTTTATAACAACACACCTTACCAAGTAACATTACCTTTAGGACTTTTAGGATATTGTGAAACTAACGCTACAATATCACCAATACACGAAAAAGCCTATCGCGTAAATAATATACTCCAATTACTAGATATTTGCCAATCTACAATTCTTAATGAAGAATTATCTATAAATAATATAATAAGTAACGAAAACAGAAATACGGATTATTTCACAAAAACTCCATATTTCAAACCTACATTCAACATCAGTAACTACACAGAGGACCAACAGAAATTTTTAACAATGTTTAATTTCCAACATTCACAAATAACACAAGACGAATTCGAAAAGTTAGCCAAACAGCTAATTCAATATTCATCAGTCTATGCAACATCAAAATTCGATGTTGGCAAAATCAGTTCATCACTACATCTCCCATTAAAACCAGACGCAGTTTTCAAAAAACAAAGAGCAAGTAAAGTACCAATTCACTTACATGATAAAGTAAACAGATTACTCGATATTTTAGAACAGTACAATATTATATCACCAGTTAATAAAGAAGAACAACCAAAAGGCAACACATTCATCAACCCCGTTATCATTCTAGCTAAAGGAGAATCATTAAAAATCGTTCTCGATGCTAGATACCTCAATTCACTCATAGATGAATCAAAATGTAATTGGCCCATTGAACCAATACAAGTTATTTTAACAAAAATAAACGGCAAATACTTCACAACCGCCGACATGAATAGTGCATACAATCAAATGCCACTAGATGAACAATCACGACGTTTAACACAATTTGTTATCGGAAACCAACAATATGAATTCAACCGCTTATTCTATGGAATATCCATAGGACCAGCAGCATTTTCAGCCTTTATGAGCAAAATTTTTAGACCACTAATACTCAAGAAAAACGCAATCACCTATTTAGACGATGTTTTTATGCAATCACAATCAAAAGACGAAATGTTCAAAGTTTTAGAAACATATCACCAAATACTTCAGAATGAAAATCTGAAGGCCGCCCCCGATAAATCACATTTCTTTTTGACAAGAGTTAAATTCTTAGGACATAACATAGAAAGAAAAACAATCACTCCACTGAAATCACGCATTGACGCTATTCAAAAACTTCAACCACCAACAAATAAAAAGAAAATCCAAGAGTTCCTTGGAATGTTAAACTTTTTAAGTAAATATGTTTATAAAATGCAATTATATCTACGACCATTTTACAACATCCTTAGACAACAAAATAATTTTGAATGGAATACAGAACATCAAACACGATTCGAAGAAATAAAGAAACTTTTAACTGAACAAATTTCAAACACAATTCCAGACCCTGATCAACCATTTTATGCAATGTGCGATGCTTCGAACTTTGGCATCGGCGCAGCATTATTACAATCACATAATGGTACAAATAAAATGAACCTAATATCAGCAAATTCTCGATTATTCACTCAAGCAGAGCTACGACTCTCAACTCTAATGAGAGAATGTACAGCCATAATATATACACTTACAGAATATGAATTTCTGATACTTGGATCAAAACATCCCACAGTTTTATTCACAGACCACAAACCAATCATCTTTCTTTTTACACAGAAATCTAACCCAAACCACCGAGTTTACAGATTTCAACTAATTCTAATGAAGTTTCCAAACTTACATATAGTTTGGACTGCAGGAAAAAATCTTGCATTACCAGACACCTTAAGTCGAAATACACCACCTGAATTACTTACACGAAAAACAACAGTTGAAATACCCAAAAACATAAAATTCTACCTTGCAGAAAACGAAACATCACCTCGATTAGAATGCAAATATGCAGTTAAAACTGATATTGAACAATCACAAATAAATAATTTACAACATTTCCCACTTTATTTAGATTGTCAAAATAATCATTATGAAGTTGACCTACTTGGAACATCAACTTTTAAACCAATTCCATATTCTCAATGGATAAAAAATAACACCCAACAAAAACGAACAAAACAACACCTACCTAAAAAAGACCATTTTCCACTAATTGAAAAAGAAGATTTAACTGATAAAATAAATTTATCAGGACCACAAACAAATGATTCAAAATACACAATAAATCAAGTTTTTGACCTTCACGACCCACTTGATACAATACCCTTATCTAAATTCGAAGTTGAAAACATTTTTCTCCCCCCAACAGATACGATTACAATTTCAACACTGAAACAATATCAAAACCTTGACCCGATAATTCGACAACTAAAATCATGGCACAAATATAAAACTAAACCTATCAAAGCAGATTCAACCATTCTAGGAAACAAAACACTCCTCCGATACTTTCGCAAATTTAACAACACAACAATCAATGAAACTACAGACCTTTTAGAATACAATTTAAACGAATCCACAGTTCCCTGTCTCCCTATAAGTATGATTCTTATAGCTTTTAATATTTCACATACACAAAATATTAAAGGACACTCTGGATCAGAAAAAACATATTCAAATTTTATACAAAATTTTTACTTCCCAAATGCACCAATTTGGATAAAAGTACTATGCAATGATTGTATAGTATGTCAGCTAAATAAACCTTACCCAAATCAAAAACAAGTAGCACAAAAACAAGATTTTAAAGGACAAAGTTTATACTTTAATCACCGTATCTCATTTGATACTAAAGGACCAATTTCACCCTCATCAGAAGGAAACTCCTACATTATGGTAATTGTTGACGCATTTACACATTATGTAGCACTTAATCCAGTACCACATTGTAACGCTTATTACGCATACACAACACTCTATGAACACTGGATAGCAAAATTTGGACTACCAGAAATTTTAGTTACAGACAATGGTACAGAATTCATAAATAATGAAATAATAACACTATGTCATTTATACAACATTAAACACAAACCACGTACATCTCATGCACCTTGGACAAACGGCTTAGTCGAAGGTATGAACCGTTCATTACAAGAATATCTTAGATGTATCATCAACGGAAATGATACAAAATATACCGAATGGTCAGCAGATGTAAAATTATTTCCCTTAGCATATAATTCACAAATTACGACAACTTTAGGAATGTCACCATACGAAATGGTTTTTAACCAAAAGCCACGCAAACCAATAATGTTTACAGCAAATTCACATAAAAACGCACAAGGTTATTGTCAACCAAATAAAGACTCAATTTGTTATAACCTACCTTTACATACACACGATGAAGATCATTTTCATCACCCACAAATTCTTAAATTAGCCTCCGGTACACACACCGAATGGATTTTAAATAGAGATAAAAAACACAATGAAATTTATCAAAAAATAACAAAAAAGTTATTACAAAGACAAAATATTAATGAACAAATCAATTCACGTTTTACACCAGCTTCCGATTTAAAAATTGGAACATTTGTTTTAATACCTAATTTTAATACTCACAAAGGAATTTCTAAAAAATTACAACCCCTCCGAAAAGGACCCTATCAAATAATTGCAAAACCCACAGATGTCACATATAAAATTATCGACTCAAACAAAAAAGAAATCGTTCAACATCGAAACAACCTATTACCTTATTACCCAAAAGAATACGCACTCCGCGAATTAACTCAATTATATTCTTTCACAGGATTAAAAATCATTCAAAATGAACCACATCTAAAAAACACAGAACAAAATGATAACCCCACCGAAAATCAAAACACAAAACCAACCGCCACCAAAAACAATACACAAAATCATAAAGAATCTCCAAAACAAAGAAAAAATAGAAAAATGACAGAACAAATAATACCCCAAGAAGAAATAGACAAATCAGAACATAGAAAGACAACAAGACTCCGAAATCAACCACGTAAAAACTACAAAATATTCATCCCCCAATCTAAAATATTAAAGAAAGTAGAATTTAAAAAGTAATTTTAACATTTTATACTTCACAATCTTGAAACCTCCGTAACATTTTTCATTTCCATTTTTCAAAATAACATGCTCACAAAGTACGCAATAATTCTAGTTCAAAATAGACCAATAGGATTCATCCAATCCGCCACTTTCTCTAACTCAAACTAAGATCAATTAGACGAATAATCTAGAACTCCAGGCACATCTCTAACTATAACTTTACAACCTCCAGGTCAAAAATAAGCAAACCACTCCAACTTGACAGCTAAAATAAATATCACCATAATACCGTACCCCTCCCTTATCTAATAACCCAAAGATCAACAATATTTCCCCAACTCAGACCACGAATACCCCCAAAACAAATTTGATAACTTAGCCTAAAGTCACAAAATGAAGATTTTAATTAGCCTAAAGTATAGAAATCTCACCATACCCCGGATCATTTGACAAACAAAAATAAAGAAAAAGACGACCTCCCAGTCACCATGAAAATTGCCCCCAACAATTTTTTACGAAACTCAACCCACTTGTCAAAAAACTAATAAATAATTCGACCACACTAGAAAATCGCCTCAAACAGCAAAAAAATATTCGACCAAGAGATCATTTCTTAAATGCTTTTCTCTCAAACAGTCGCTCAAATATTTATCAATTTTAAACATTTTTTTTCAATACTTCAAGCCCTTATAATATTTCTTTTTGATATCATTGAATCTTTTCTAATAATCATAATAATTTTTTGTAACATTTTTTTAATTTTCTACACAATAATTGAACTATTCCTCCAACTTTCCAAAACCCTTGAATATATCCACAGGTACGATTTTAACAACTTGTCTAAATGATACGAACAATTTTCAGTAGAACTGATATTTTTTTATTGTTTGTAATTTTCATAACATTTCTATTATCCCTCATTTTGACAATATGTAAATGTATAAAGAAAGCAATCATCACATTTGCCCTAGCAACAATTTTTCTAATTCTTTTTTTAGAAGAATATTATAATAAACATAAACCTTCCCACTAAAGTAACAATTTAAAAATCCATCAAAAATTGCTACCCAACAGTCACAGAATCAGTCTTCACCGACATCATCCCAAGATAATCCAACACCACCTTCAACTACTCAAAACCCTCAAACATCTACACGAATTTCTTTTCAAGACAATCCATACACTTTTGAAGAACGGCACGCTCGTTTATCTGAACCACTAGAACCAGTTCAACGACAAGCATCCCTAAGTGAACCAACATATAATCTTTACCCAACACTACCACAAGAACTAAGTAGAATACGAAACCTTAGTCAAAACCAAAACACAGCAGAAATAAATAGACAAATTATACATCCTCGACGAAATAGAAATTTTCAAACTCCCCGAGTTCATTTTGATATACCTCAATCCCCAACACAAACCACTCCAGAAAACACCACTGGTATCACACCAGAAACTCCTACACTTTTTTCACAACGAAGCACTTCCAGTCTACCTTCAGACTACTTAGGTTCAACACCAACATCTGAACAGATACGTGAAAATCCCTTTAACCCCCCAAACCTAACATCACGACTACCATATTGGACTACACATTCATTTACACAAGGTGAACCAAATTTAGTCAATGACCCCATAGATATTTCTACGGATACAACAACATCCTCATCACTACCAGAAACATTATCACTACCATCAACACCATCAATAAGCCAATTTTCACCACCACCCTTTAACTTAAATTTTCCAAATAATCTCGACGCCAGATATCGAGAACAATCATCAATAAATATTCCTTTAAGACTAGATTGGAATACATTCACAGCACCTCCACCATTATTTGGACAACATCAAGAAAGTAACCGCCTTCATAACTGGGCACTTAATAGATTACAATATCGTCAAGATATTCATAACGATATCCGTGATCACAATATTCAAATACTCCAACAAAACAGTTTACAATTAAAGTTTGAAATCACAGTTAAGTTAAATAATATTACCCAACATCCCTACCCATTAAATCCACCTAACATAACAGCTCAATCACTACCACCACCGTTTATAACTACTGAAGTAATATACAAATACGACAGATACACCAAAAACACAATTGGTTACATTACATTTTATAATCCATACTCAGGATTATCATACACATGTATATTCTAAAATTATTAATTTTTCTCCAAACCCTTTTTCTAATAACCTCAAATCAAAACATAAACCCTTCCCCTCGTACAGGACCACAAGATTTATTAGTAACACATTACGATTGCGAAGAAAATGAACAAAAAACACTACATAAATATGCAATAAATCAAGTATCACAATGTGAAACAGAACCACAAGCTATAGAAACCACAGATATAATAGCAACACTCTATTCAAAAGCCCGAGCTACAACAGTTACAGGTTATAAATTCACAGCAACATTTTCCGAAAAGAAAGTACATTGTTCACAAGTCTCGAACGGAAACAAAAACCGACTTGACCATGAATCATTCTACCAAAGTAATATAGAACGTCTTTTATATCTCAATCCTGACGATTGTAAAAATGAATTACTTAGACTAAACATCACACAAAATAAAAACTCCCAAAGAAAATTAGTTAATTTTCAAGTTTTTTCAGACTCTGTACATCAATCACAACTTGAAAGACACCAAGGACATATAAAACTAGACGAAAAATACCCGTATAACGGCGCACACGGACGATTAACCTATGACCTACACGATAAACATTGGATACCACACATTGGTATAAATAACCCATCAAACTGCAAAGCAGACACGAAAAATAAAGGATACCAAGAAATAATGTTTTTCGATTGGAAAATACAACTCGAAAAAATACAACTCACACGAGATTTATCTGATAATACAATGATCTATCAAGGAATCCGACTACCTTGTAAAAACGATCAAGGATATTGCGACCCTACAACAAGAACACAAGCAACAATTGTTTGGTTCCCCGAAGACACATGTACAACATTTCAAGTAGCAAAAATACACGCTCGTATGATAAAATTTCACGAAAAATATTTCATACAATCAATTCCATATGAACAAGTCCATCCATCACGCAAACTAAGTTCCGATTTTAGAAACATAGACAATATAGAAAATAAATTGACACGTTTTCAAATATATCAAGAAACAGAACTTGCATGTAAATACAGGAATCCACTTCACAGAACACAATACTCTGAAATATTAGTTGAATATGAAAAAGGATTCAACATGACCACTGGTAAAGTAAAAATCGACCCATACGCCACAGGTCATCCTCTAAACGAAGGAACATCCTATATACCAGTTAATTTTCAAAAAAGCAACGGACAACCTGGTGGACATCTAAAACCTTATGACACCAGAAGCACACGCTTACAAGAATTATCACTAATGAATACTACATATTTTGGTAATATCCACTATGATATTCATTTGGATATGAAACTAGACTATACAATTAGCCGCATTTTTCAAGAAAATGTCACTCTCCGAATTAGAAACACTACATCAACTATGCGAATTAGAACGAACACAAATACTACAATCACTTGCACTAGCAGTATTAAAAATACCCTACGCAGGATACTTATTATCAGGAAATAGATCAAATTTTTTAGACTACGAAGGAAACATTTTATGGTTTTATACTTGTACTAAAAAAGTATCACCACTATACGTTTTTGAAGATAAACGATGTTATAAAAGGATCCCTATCTTTTATAAGAATAAAGTACATTTCGTGGATACACTTTCACGAAGAACCTATTTCTGGGATACCGCAGTCCCATGTGGATCAGAAAATAGCCACAATGTAGTACAACTAAACCCTGATGAAAACAAATATTATCTTCTCACTCCATATCCCACATTAATGCAATCACTCAAAAAATTTTCACCAGAAAGCATTCGCGCTATTGCTCGAAACCCAAATATAGACTTACAATCAATAGGAATCTATTCAAAATCAGATATTCAACATCACATTAGAACACAACAATTCCAAGAATTATTAACACAAATGGACACTATACAAAGACAATCAATAGACCAAAATTTACGCAAACTTGCAGAAACCGCAGGATTTGCAGATATCTACACCCAAGACTATAGCGGATATTTTAAAGACATTAAAGATTATATATATCTAAACGGCGAAAAATACCGTCCCCAAGATATATCACCAATTAACATTTTTAGCTTTGTTACACTCAAAAATGAGATCCTAGATTTTCTAGGATGGCCCTACTGCATCTTAGAAAAATTGACTATTTTATACGCAATGTTTAACTTTATTGGATTTCTTTTCTCACTCTTAAAAGGAATCTACAACACATGTGCTATACACACACAAGTAAACAGACAAGCAAGCGTAGCACGCATACTCTTTGCAGGATTTTTTGGAATCTTTTCTACATCTATAAACAAAATTCTTTTAGACGCACAAATAAAAGAATATAACACAAAAATAACAACACGACAAAATACATACGACGAAGAACATAACAATGTCGACCCACAGCCAACGGCACCACAATTACCACCCCTACCAAATAACCATCCACTATCCCTAGTCCCACGAAATTTTAGAAATTTAGCAATCACACATAATCCAAACTTTAGACTCACCACATCACAAAGTCCCGTCCAACATATAATGACACATCAATCACAAGATGATAATACTTACGAACAAATTATTGAACAACCACATACCACCGCTTTTCAATCTCAAAATAATAATTTTTTTAGCCCACGATGAGCCGCCAACTTGGATCACTCCATCGATCAAATTCCCATCCAACCAACCTTACCTCTTCAATCCCAATAATACCACTTTTTGCTTTTCCGCCACCCGATTTTCCATCTAGCAATGTAACATCAGGCATGAATTCCGACACTAACTCACAAATTTCAGTTTTATACTCCATTTCACAGCTAAATAACCCGAATATTGAAACCCCCGACGAATTTGCCGACTCAGAACCATCTCCATCCAATAATTTTCATAACCCTTCTCAGTTTTCTCAACCTCCTTTTCAACCCATATTGTCAAATAACCCTGACCCCATCACTCCTACACCCTCTTATGCTTCCCAAGTTACCCCAACCTACTCCTCATACCATTCTGACCAATCATCTCCAGACACCCCCCGAATCTCCCCAGAGCTAGACAATTTTATTACCCTCCAACAACAACCCTACCACCTTAACACCCCGACCATAAACCAAATCTCCTCCACTACAAATTCATCCAATCCCCCTACACCCTCTTCAAATTATACTGAATCATTAGCACCATCATCCACATCAACTGAATCCTCACTCAACACTAATAGAGCTTACCGCACTTTTAAAAGAAAGTTCCCCAACCATCCTTTCCCAGCAAAACCAGGAACAGCCCGTGAATACATCAACCACCCCCAGCATACTAACACTAGAGAATTTTTAGCTATCACTTTACCCTCATTTCCACAATACACCTTAAACACCCCTCATGACGCTAACGAAACACGCAACTTTGTAGACGAATACGTTTTAATGCCCACTCTCTCTTGGACCTCATACTATCATTTCACTAACCCTCTTTGCTTACCTTTAACCAACACATCCATCGATATAGACCGAAACAAAGACATGCTATATCGACTAACTACACCACTCACCGCTAGACAATTTACTTACGTAGGATATAAAAAATCACTAAAAATACACACTGCACCTAGAGCTAATGAATATACACTAGAATACTACGATCACAACATCATCAGAGCTAACCAAGATCAATTCTTAGACGACGATCGCTTCGCTAACCCACAAATCACCGAGAAATTTTTCATCAAGACACCATATGTATTTACACTAAACATCTTCGACCGAAAGTTTGATCACATTATTTCAGAAGCACTAACAAGCACACAAGCGTACGAAAGTTTTAAAGAACGCTTCCAAATCTTTTCACTAACCTTTCATTTCCTTGCACCACACGAAAGAGATTTACACTGCTCACACGATATTATGTTGCGAACTAAACAAACACATACATACAGTTACTATCGTTTCATCCAAAATCACTTTGACCTCCACACACCCTCTAGACAACCACACCATCGCTTTCAATTCATCAATTCAAAATACACTTCACCGTATTTCCTAAATTTCACATATTGTATTAAAGATACTAACCTTCATGGTATTCTTCGTAACTATGACCCCATAACCCAAATGTACATTTTCTGCCCCATCACCAAGACCTTCAACGCCGAAGAATCCCGACCCTTCCTTATCCCGCACGAGTTTGTACAGCCTATAGAAATCCCCATTTTAGAATTCATCCACAACACTAAATTTAACCACAAATTATATAACTTAATCCAAAACACACCTTATGAGTTTGCAGTAGGCACTGAAGAACTAACCATTATTAAGGCACTTCAATTGCTTTGGCCACTGCTTCAAACTAAAAATATCATCCGCATCTTAGCTAAACTACTAACAACTTCAGAACTAGTTCACGATATCTTCCCCCACGGTTTTTTCCCCGACGACTAACAGGTAAGTATGAATTAAATGAATATTACTAACTAATTAAAATATTAAAAAACTCACCATTCTTTATTCATGTTTTCTTTAGATTTTTAGCCTTCATCTTCGATCATCTGAAAAATTCACAAAAGAAAAATAAAAAATAGCAAACTTCTTCAAAACTGTTTAAGACCCTTTTAACTTTTGCACCAACAATTAAATAAATATAATACCAATGCAGTAAATTAATTTATAAAATTTTCCCCCAAAGCAGTAAATCTACATATGATGAAAATTTGTATCTTAAAATTCCCCCATTACTAGCAGTAAATTTCCAAATTCTATGCAGTAAATTAATAAAATGCAATTGCAGTACTAACCTTTTGATATTTTCATTCATTCGCACAGAAATTCTATCCACACTCACACAGCTCGCCCACGAAGAATTGTTTAAAATAATGAATTTCAGTTTCAAGTTTTCACACTCAACAACTCTAACATATAATAACAAGTTTCAAACTTTCCTTTAACCCGGTTGGAAAGGAATCATATACTAAACAAAACTAACCAACGCAGCTTACTAAATACCACAAATCATAGAATAACAGCATGACTTAGAAAAAGAAACCAACGGTACCCAAACCGGATTAACCCAGTTTAAAACTGGATAATTTATTCTTTTGAAGACTATTATAAAGTCTAAGAAAGAAATAATAAAACACAAAAAAGTCGAAAGACAAACCCATACCACAAACAATTTGATTTTTGAAAAAAGGACACAACCAACAAAACATAAGTAAGACCACAACAAACTCAACATAAAACGTTGTCACATAACAGGACCCCTCACAAAAACCGCATGAAATCATACTCCCACACCTGGCCTAACCCACCAGGAAAGGACGTCCTGAGCATGCTCTATAGCCGGCCTAACCCACCGCGCTACATCCACGCTTTGTGACCACACCTTTATTTTTAATAAGAGCTACTCAAGGGTGAGTAACTCTTCAAAATAACCGAACTAAAACAAAAAGCTTTTGTGAAAACAACTAACTAAAATCATTATTAAAAAATATTAAACTAATAAAAGTTTTATAAAATGTAAAATCACATGATGCAATATATAGATCAGAATACAACACCAAGGACGAACATCAAAAGACAGGACGACCCCACTACACTCGAGAGAGAATGACCAACTACAATCGATATGCCGCTCACAATCACAACTCAAAGGATTTAGAGTACGACTTGACCTCGCAGAAAAGGACTTCATTGAACTAGACCAATGACCACCTCGATGTTCAAGTATACGTACAGATCCGAGTAACCAGGCATCCCCTCCACGCACAATCTCCACGCCATTCCCAAACTAGATCATACACAAAAGAAGTTCTCCACGCAGAACAGAAAAACCTGACATAGCAAACCATTCTGAAATCAGATTTGAGTTTGTTGCAAAGACGTAGTCGTTGTCACTAGAAGACACAACGTCTTATGTCTCTAACTCCAGCTTCCTGGAACTTCCCTAACAAAAGAGGAAACGGAAGAAAATTATGATGTTCGCCAAAAACAAACGTCCATCATCCATCCTTCGAATTGCAGAAGAACTATTCTAAAAAACTCTGTAAAACCCGGATGGGTGGAACCTGATCTAAACTATATTTTATGATTGGATAAATTAAATGTTTTACCAATGTAAAGTATTTAATATTAACCAATCATGATCCATCTAACTAACAACCCACTTATTTGTAAGTGCTGAAGTTACTTGTAATTTCAGCACCAGAGAGATTTGAATTTAACTTAGAAATTAGTTGGACTCTCCCGAGCACTTCAGCAGCCGCAATAAACCAGTATACCCTAGATCTATTGAGCCTAGCAGAGACTAGTTAAACAACCTGAGACTAGATAGTATAAGAGTAAGATTAGGATCGGTATTAGACTAAGAAGTTGCACGAATCTATCCGGCCGAAAATAAGATAGCGTGACGAGCAGACGGTGTACCCTATCCGAAATTACTCTATGAGTTATACACCCCAGTCATAACTCACTACGACAAGAACCCTCCATACAACTTTTTGTTGGGTTCTGCAATTGACAACTGCTTTTTCAAAAATTAGGCCACTTACCTTGGCTATTCTTTTCAATGCCATTTCCTGCTAAAGTTTGAGGTTTAAATTGAATAAGTACTGCGACCAAAATTTTCTAATATAAATTTCGAGGAAATGTTCGGAATTGAACACGAAATGGTAGAATTTTTTTGTGATAAGTCTTTACTTCAAGCTAAAATAGATTTTTATTTTGTTATTAAAAAGAGACTGATTACATGCAAATAATGTTTTTTATAATAGTGCTGAAAACTGTTAACCAACGATCGCATGGACGTGTCGTCATTTTCTCAAAGCAATACAAAGAGTTGTTTTTATCAGAGTGATAGAAAAATCTAGAAGCCATTCAATTAATAGTACATGGCAACATTATGGCTGAATATTTGGTATTTTGATCTTTGAGTTCAGATGAAATTTAATCATAAACATGATCAAAAAAACTAGATATAGCAAAATATAGCAAAAAAGTAAACATTGTTAAGTTAACTCAGTAAAACAGAAATAAAGATATTAATAGTGTAAACCTCTGTTCCAGCATGAAGTCCGCGGTTTTAGAGGATCGCGCCGCGGTCATTCCGCGACCCTCCAATCATCAACTGTACAGCGTTTTAAAGTCTCGGGCATTGCCTTGAACACTTGGTGTATCCCGGTCATCATAGTCTGCAAATGAGTCACCAAATGTCGCCTAATTTTGTTGAGAGGGCACGTCGGGGTCTTCCCATCATCTCAAACGCAAAATTATAAAAACTATTGAAAATGTTTCAGCAAAAAAGTTTGTTCTTGAGCTAGACTATCTGAAGCTCAATGAAAAAAAACTAAAATAAATTAAACTCAATAACTTCAGCGACCCGGACAGCATAGCTAACCAACGGAAACAACGCTAGAGTTAGTGGTGACGCTTAGACTAAACTTATTTCTACAAAAGATAATACAAGTTCATAATCTACTATTCATAATACGTTTTTCAAGTTGTCTGCTTGTGAATAGAAAAAATTAGGCTCTTTCTGCTTCTTGGGTATACATTGAAGCTCTGCCACACTTACAAAAATTGATGATTAAAATTGATTTTAGTTTCATCCTGAAATGGATTACAAACTTCTTCATCTAAATAAAGAGAAATCAAGGATTTCTGGCTATTTCCGGTCATAAAAGTTGCGAATTTATATCCCAATAAAATAACTGAAATTTGGCTTTTTCTGAAGGTTGCGGCCAGGACAAATCGGTGCAATTTTTTTTGTAATCAGGTTCAAGATTGTAAATTAGGGGACATCATGCAGAAGATAATGACCACGACTGGATTTCAAGCAAACTGTTGAAGAACCAGGCCAAAACTACCGGTTTTAGGAACAATTCAAAGGTTTTGGTATAGAAGTTGCGTACTTCCCCAACGAAAATAATATTTTAAGAGTTATTTTAAAATTTCGAGGTTTGGTCTGTCGAAATAGACAACGCGCAACGTGCAACAGTACCCAGCAAAACAAAATGGGAAATAACAGAAGTCCAAATCCCGAGGAAGAAATTGGTCCCATAACTTGAAAACGCAAAATTTTAATGCAACATTTGATGTTACGATTTCCAAAATTGGACTGTAAAAACTGTAATGTGATAGCTCGCAGAAAAAAGGCTTAAGATAGCAACAAACTTAGATGATAAAAGTGAAACCAATAGAAAAGCCTCACTTAAAAACTTTTTTGTTCCGACCAATCTCATTCATTGGCAAGGAAATATGTTTGAGTTGAGGTTTTCTGGTAATTTTGTCGACTCCAAACAAAGATCGAATAGTTCAAATAAATTATAAAAACTGCTCGAAGTATAACAAAAAATGCTCCGGCTATTCAAGATGAATCCGCCACTTATTGTAATATATCACCCACAAATGCTGTTGCAATTATAGCTGCAAAAACGCTATTGCAATCATCGGTGTAATAATTTATCTTATCCAAGCCTTGACAATCGTTATTTGGTTTCAAAAAAAATTTTATAATATGCTCTAGTACCATCAAAGAGCTTCTATGGGTTTTTCCTTTTTTCAGATTTAGCTGAAAATCTAACTAGAGGAAAGAGCGAAGGCAGAAAATAAACTCTTTTTCGGTCGCTTTAAGATTTTATTGTTCCATTTTTTGAAAGAAGTAATGGAATGTTTGTGATCGAGGTAGTTTTTTTTCGATAGAAATACTTCGGTTTTTCAGAATAAGCCAACTGACGGGTGGAAAATGTATTAAACGCTGTTCGAACGCTGTTCGAATGTATTAAACGCTGATATTTTGAATTTTGCTGTTCGATAGTGGAGTTTGCCCTCCTTTTAACAATGGAAATGCACTGAGCTGGAAAACAAATCACAAGTCAAATCGCAAAAAAAAACCAAAATTGTGCGTGAATATATTTTACAACTTTTTCCTGAAAGAAAAAAAAACAAAAAAAAATCTGCAAGACCTATAAAAGAGTACTCACTACCTTCATTACTCTTGAAAACTTTTATGAAAAAAAAAACAAAGTTAGAAATTATGCTTAATTAGTACCGGTTTCGGAGAAATCCCTCTGCACTGGAATGTTTTAAAATTGAAAAATCTTTTTGTAAAACCTCAAAATCAAAACATTTTTTTTCTACGTGTTGCTGTTTCTCATTAAGTTATAGGGCCTAAAATTTGCCTGTTTGCACAGTTTGGAACAAATAACACGTGAGATGTACCGTGCTATTAAAGCGATAGCGGAGGTTTTGTCCGTTTTAGAAATCGTTCCAAAATTTATTTGTTCAATTTAACATTTGCTAATTGCAAAATATAAAAACTTGTACTTTGTGAAAACTTGCGGGAGATAACTTTCAAAAAGCCAATCTAAAAAGAAACAGTTTTTTCATCCATTTTTGTTCATCATTCATTGAATCAAACTCTTTCCCATAGACCTCACAGACATTCAAATTACTCAGATTTTTGTCCTGATCGAGCGTTCTTTTTTAATATTTGGGTTTTGTCCACTGACAATCTAATGAACTTAAACAACGGAACTTCAAAAGAATTGAAGCTTAATTTCTTTGTTTTTCATCTGGTAATTGCATGCGAGTGAACAACAATAATTTTTTCTATCAATTTGCACAGGACTCTTAGAAACTGGAGTGTTCAAAATTTAAATTGTAATTAACATGAAAATTTAAATAATTTTTATACTTGAATTCTTGATTTTCAAAAAAGTGTTGGAAATTTTTTACCAACGATTGCATGATTGTGTCGTCATTTTTGTCAAACAAATACAAAGAGTTGTTCTTATCAGAGTGATAAAAGAGTCTAGAAGCTACTCAAATTGTGGTACATGGCAACATTTTGGCTCAAAATTTGATCTTTTGAACTTAGAAATCAGATGGAATTTTATCAAAGACGTGAACACAAGAACTAGATAAAGCAAAAAATTATCATCATTCAGTATAACAGAAATATTGATAATAATGGTAAAAACCTCTGTTCCAGTATAAAAACCGCGGTTTTAGAGCGCCGCGCCGCGATCATTCCACGATCCTCAAATCACTAAATGTACAGCTTTTTAAAGTGTCAGGCATAGCCTGGAACATTCAGCGTTTCCAGGTTGTGATAGGTTGAAAATGAGTCACCAAAGTTTCCCTTTTTTGAGAGAGTACGCCGGGGTCTTCCCATCATCTCAAACGCAAAATTATAAAAAACAATTGAAAATGTTTCAGCAAAAAAATTTGTTCTTGAGCTAGACTATCTCCTGCTCAAAGAAAAAATATCAAAAAAAAATTGAATGAATACCCTTTATAAACCCTGATACCACAGATAACAAACGGTAATCACCTATATGTTAAAGCTTAATTTAGTTCCTTTTCTTAAGTGGATTACAAACTTCCTCATCTCAGCTTTAGGCCGCAATCAAGGATTTCAGTCTAATTCCAGCCAAAAAACTAGCGAGCTTATATCCAAACAAAATAACTGGAATTTTGGTTTTTTCAGAATGACACGGCCGGTAAAAATTGGCGCATTTTTTTTGTAATCCGGTTCAAAATTGTAAATTAGGGGACATCATACAGACGATAATGTCCAGGACTGGATTTCAAGCAAACTGTTGAAGAACCAGGCCAAAACTACCGGTTTTAGCTACAATTCAAAGGTTTTGGTATAAAAATTGCGTACTTCCCCAACGAAAATAAAATTTTAAGAGTTATTTTAAAATTTCGAGGTTTGGTCTGTCGAAATAGACAACGCGCAACGTGCAACAGTACCCAGCAAAACAAAATGGGAAATGACAGAAGTCCAAATCCCGAGGAAGAAATTGGCCCCATAACTTGAAAACGCAAAAATTTAATGCAACATTTGATGTTACGATTTCCAAAATTGGCTGTAAAAACTGTAATTTGATAGCTCACAGAAAAAAGGCTTAAATAGCAACAAACTTAGATGATAAAAGTGAAACCATTAGAAAAGCCTCACTTAAAAATTTTTTGTTCCGACCAATCTTATTCAATGGCAAGGAACTATGATTGAGTAGAGTTTTTCTGGTAATTTTGTCGACTCCAAACAAAGGTCGAATAGTTCAAATAAATTATAAAAATTATTCGAAGTATAACAAAAAACGATCCAGCTATTTAAGATGAATCTGCCACCTATTTTAATATATCACACACAAATGCTATTGCAGTCATAGCTGCAAAAACGCTGTTGCAATTATCGTTGTAAAAATTTAACCTATTCAAGCCTTGACAACCGTGATTTGGTTTCAAAGAAATTTATAATATGCTTTAATAGCATCGAAGAGCTTCCATGAGTTTTTTCATTTTAGATTTAGCCGAAAATTTATCTTTAGGAAAGATCGAAGGCACAAGATCAACTATAACTTGATTGTTTTACCCTTTAAAAAACTTGACGAATGTTTTTATCTCTCATAAAATGTATTGCTGTACAAAGCTGAAAATCAAAACGATTTTTCACGTGCGACTTTTTCTCGTTAAGTTATAGAAAGTATGCCAATTTAGACAATTTGGGACAATTAACGAGATTTTATCCGTTTTAGAAATTGTTAGAAATTTTATTTGGTCTATTGTTCATTTTGCTAAGTGCAAAAAATAAAAATTTGTACTTTGTGTGTGGAATTAAAAACTTGCGGGAGATAACTTTCAAAACCAATCTAAGAAGAACCAGTTTTTTCATCTATTTTTGTTCATCATTCATTGAAGCAAACACTTTCCCATAGACCTAACAGGCAGTCGAAACATTCAGACTTTTGTCCTTATTGAGCAGTCTTTTTTATAGTATTTGGGTTTTTTTCAACTGACAATCTAAAGAACCTAAACAATTGACCTTTAAAATAATTCAAATTTGATTTCTTTGTTTTTCATCTGTTATTTGCATGCGAGTAAACAACCATCAGTGTTTCTAATAACTTGTTTATGACTTCTATAATCTGGAGTATTAAAAGTTTAAGTTGTGATTTTTTTTAGTCTTGTTCTCGATTATTGTCGCAGTTTTATTGTCGCTTAGGATAACAAATCCGTTCTGAAAGATTACTTGAAAAATAGTATGTTTTTATTCCGCATCGAATGATTGAATTTACAATTGGTACTTCCGTGAAGCTTTTCTTCAAAAAAAGTTCGCAAAGTTCAAGTTTCATGATTGTAGACAACCGAATGATTTAACTGAGATTGATTTCAGCGGCATTTTTGATTTTAAATTGTTTCGTTACTTGATAATTATGTGCACTAAAACAGAAAAAAAATCGCAAAAAATTTTTCTTTTGTTTTACTATTTTTTGTTTATCTAGACTGCTCCTTATGTAAATTTGATGCCCGTAGAATTTGAATGGAATGCTTTTTGCAAGATTTTTTATCTACCACTCAACCGTTCCACCACTCAACCAATTTCAAAGCAGTTTCTTTTGCTTGTCTTTTTATATGCGTGTTGGCACCGTCTCTTAGCGCCTTATATTTTGAGAACTGGCTTCACAAAAATGCACAAATCATTTGTAGATTATAATTTTTTGTTCTAACCATAAAAATTGCAAATTGCGAGGAAAAACTTATTGGATGTGTTTTAGTTTTTTTGTTTTCTACGCAAAATTAGGAATCGCAAGACCTAAAAACATTAAACGCATTGTTTTGAGTGAATAATCATATTAGAGGCATATCAGCTGTGACTCGAACTATATTTAAAAAACTTAAAAATTTTGACCGAGTTTCGAGAAAAACCGATATGATTTTTTGAAATTTTGTCTTTGTTGGAACAAGTGAAGCGATCGAGTTGCTTTCGTTATATGAAAACCTACGACCCACAGACTTTGATTTTACTAAAACGAACACTAGTCTTAAGACTCTTAACTAATGCTTCAAGGCAAAATTTTTTTAATGATTTCAAAATTATTGTGCGGAACTCTTTCCTTTTTTTGTTTATAATCGTTTTGTTGGACAAGTTTTGTTGTTTTTAACTAATTCGCTAGTTTTAAGCGCTTTGTAACGTTCATTCCACTGTTTTTTCATCTACATTCCCTATTCTTTTATTCCACCGCGTACAACAAGTGATAAGAAAAAGAAAATTTTTTATTAAAATTTTTTCATGAAAATGGTCCGGCTATCTTTGTTTCGTTTTGTCATTTTTCAGGTTCCTGCAGAAAAAATTAATCAATGTATAGAAATTTTCTTCCATCAACGCTGCTTTGGAAGTGTCTTGAATGTCCCGTACCCTCGAAGAAAGTTTTTTTCTTCCTGTTTTAGCAACAAGCGAAAAAACAAATTCTACCTGCATGTAATATATCTAGGCCTAGCTCTTCTTAACTCAGTGTGAAGTGGAAATCTCTGAGAGCAAAAACCGGGCTAGTGTATTTAGCTGCTGCCGTTTCTGATATCCGTAAGTTTGGACCAAAGAGGGAATGCAAAAGCTAGTAATCTGTTTTTGACCTGAGTTTGTGTCCGAGTAAGAACCACTTGAATCATTTGATCTCAAACAAGGTTTCTTGAGCTTCATCATTTTGATAGAGTTGTTTCACTGAGCGGCGGGTAGTTGAAGCAAGGTATTTAGATGTCCTTTTTGTGAAAATTGTTACTAACTGCTTGCACCAAATCAGCTACACACTGTCAATTTGGTTTACAGAAAGGTTGTTCAACTTCATTGGGCAAACCTAATTCTATGTTCAAAAATGTTTTTTTTTTCTGATAATATTGTACAAGAATTTTGAACGATTGAAACTCCTTGAGATTTACAGATATATTTCAGCTCCATTTCGCCTAAGGTAGCCTACCTTCAAGCTTGATGTTAGCATCTAATACGGAATAACCCCCAATAAAACACTGTCATAAGTGCTTTGAAGTTTTAACTAGGCTTAACCAAAGGGTAATGTTGTTCACTGGAGCTGAATGTTAGCTGCCATCATACGCTTTTTGTATTACTCTTTTGACGGTCCGTTGATTGTGCTGAAGGTTGCTCACTGAATCATCGAGATCAATTTTTTAGGCTACACTTTTTTGCGTAATCATCATTGGTTTGGAGACTTCTCAGGCATCTGAGAAGTCAATTTACCCAAAAAATGATTGCAATTCGTGGAAGAAACTTTTCGTCGCGATTTAAATAGTTTTTTTTTCTTTTCATTGAAGCCAGTTTGACAAAGCCCAAATGTTTCTTTTTGCAATACATGACTGATGATGCTCAGGCCAATCGTCAGGATTGCATCGACTCGAGTAACCAATGTCTGGCCATGTATTGCTGCTTGCAGAATAATTGGCTGTGAACCGGGTTTTAACCTAAACAGGTCTTGATAAGCTTTGATTGGCAATTTCCACAATATACCATGTATCTTGTGTTGGTTTGGATTCAGATCAAGTCCAAAGGTTCCGATATCGTTTTGTGGTCGTACAAATGCTAAGTATAGTTGTGCGTACGCTCGACTATTCCATGTCAAATCGATTTTTAAAAATTTAATTTTTTTGTTTTCGATGTAAACTTCTGGTTTGCTTATAGTGTCCGAGGAGTTGTGCACCAAGTACGTTATCCAATCTGCCCTCAGAAACTCTACAAAATTTTCAGCACCAGCCCCTGCCAGCGGTTTCGTCTCTTTGTGATCTTTTCCTGGTCATCATCATTTTCCTGAGATCTAATCATCGTGATTGCTTACTTTTTAATCGATCTAATATAATAATTCAAGAATTAATGTTGCATAACTAATTTCACACTTTATTGCGAACTATCAAAACTTTGGGGGCTTCTCATGCGCGAAGGACCGAATGGGCGAATAAACTCGTGAGCGAAGGACCGAAAACAAAATTAGCCGAAAGTCAATTTTTAAAAAGAAGCAATTCCCATTCAATTAAAATGAATTGAATGCAAATGCAGCAATATTTTGCTTCTTTCATAACGAAACCTTTGAAATACAAATTTTGTTCTACTTTGGACAGTCAAGGACAATTTGAAAATTTTGCATATTTCTGCCGTTTTTATATTCGGCCAATATCAACTTGCAGTCCCTGGAAATGTTTACTTTCTTTCTAAACACTAGATTACTGAAATCTGATTTGCTAATTTGTTTTTGCGCATTCGAGTGAATTGACAGACTGCATGAATTGTTCTGATTAAAATTACTTGCTGAAAGTAACCGTAAGTGGTGAATATAACACACAGTGGTTGGGTAAGACAGTGCCGAAGTAAGAGAGTGCCGAAAACAAAAATTTGTTAAAGAGTGCCGAAAATGAAAGAAACTGACTTATTTGTCGTGAACTAATTGAGAAAAGAAAAGAAAGTTTTGTTTGCTCATCGATTTTGGCGCCAAAATTGAGTCTGAACAATTTGAAAAGAGTGCCGAAAATGAAAGAAACTGACTTATTTGTCGTGAACTAATTGAGAAAAGAAAAGAAAGTTTTGTTTGCTCATCGATTTTGGCGCCAAAATTGAGTCTGAACAAGTTTCAAGTGTCATTATTAATTTTCCCGCCAAAAGCTAGCCTCTTAAATTGCGTTCCAATATTTCCCGCCTTTTTCGGCACTCTCTAACTTCGGCACTGTCTAACGCCCCCCACACAGTAGGTTCCCGCCGTGAAAAGAAATGATTATAATTGAGTTTCAGCGAAAATTCATTATAATTATTTGAAAAAGATGATACTATTACGATTGTTCGACGCGACAAAATCCATTTTTAATCCATTATAATTGATTTTTTTTCACTTTTATGAACCTTTACATTGAAACTCAATTATAATCCTTTTTTTCCACGTCATTGAGATGCGAATTTCAACGAACATAAAGTATTTGCGTGGGGGAGTGGGGTTGGTGGTTCAGGTGGGGGTGGGGGGTTATTACAGGTGAGTGAAGTTGGTGGTAGTTCAAGTGGGTGGGGGGGTGTTGGTAGTTGAAGTGGGGGGGGGGGTGTCCAGGTGGGGGTGTCTCAGTTGGTCAGGTGGGGTTGAGGGTTGGTTCGGGTGCGGGATGGGGGCTGGTTCAGGTGCAGGGGGGGTGGTCCAGGTGGGGGTGTCAGTCTCAGGTGGTCAGGTGGGAGGAGGAGTGGTAGTTCATGTGAGGGAAATGAGAAAAGGGGCAAACGTTGGGATATGGGGTTGTAAAGGAGCAAAGGGGCAAACGTAAGGGTGGGGAGCTTAACTGAATCTCTTTGCACTTTGAGTTTAGGTTTAGAAATTGAGTTGGGCGTAAACTCGCTTCTCAAAATTTCCGCATTACTCATTCAATTAATGCAGAAGTTCTTGCAGAGTTTTGCACGACGCAAAACAAAAAATATTGGAAAACAAATCCAATATAATGCGATTTTATTCTTATTACCTAATCCATTATAATGGATTTCAAATGAATTATAAATGAATTATTTTTTTGCCAGAAAAAAAAGGATTTGAGTCTTTTTTCAGGTCAAATTTGTTGTCTGAGCGTAAGATGGGAATAAATTATTTTGACAATATTCTAGACCACTAAAATCCATTATAATCGATTTTTTTTGTTTTTATTACAATACTTGTGAGAATGTTGTGAAAGCTCTTAATTTCCTAAATTTTCACGCACATTGAAAACTTAGTGCAGACAAGGAAAACTGGCTTTTTCAGACCCGGATTTCTTTGTTAAGTTTTCGAAAACAAAAAAGTGATAGTTTCATCGAAAAGTAACTCTGATCATTTGCTTTTAGTCTTCGTAAATTTTTTTAAATTTTTTTTCGAAAGAAATTTTGTCCGAAATCAATATTGAAAACTAGCTTTTTAGAGAGTAAAAACCTGAGTTTGCGCTTAATTTTGTCTACTAGTGTACTTCTGTAGATGAGACACGCCGTAGGGTTGGATAAGCGTGTAAAACAATTCTTACAAAGTGTTTAATTCCTCTAGGAGTTTAATTTGAAAATTATGTCATCAAAAAATTGATAACATCTGAAAGATAAACTAGTGGAAAAACTAATAATTTAATAATTAGGTTTTTAATATCTGCGTGCCTGTTTTTAAAAACTTTTTGGACAATATTTATTTACTTTTTCACATCGACCAATAGCAATTGATCTGAACTATCCTCTCCTAAAAATTCAATTTTTAATTTGAAGCTTTTACCAGTTTTTTCCGGGTCTGAAAATGAAATTTTTCATCATCTGCGATAAGTTTTTCAAAGCGCGTGAAAAAGAAGAAACAGCTGAATTTAGTCAAGTTGTCACACTAATTATTTCAACTTTCTTGCTGAGCATGTTTCACCTCGCATGAACAAATTTTTTTTTGAGTATTTGAGAAAGAATTCACTACCCGATTCCAGGTGCATGATTTATGTATCGACTTTCTCGACCAAAGTTCGGTATGTTCCAACTTTTTCAATCGAATTTCGGTATGTTTCGACTTTTTCGGCCAAATGTTGGTATGTCCCGGCTTTCTAGACCCAACAATAAACTGTTCGACTTTGTTCGACCCAGTTCAGATATGTGTTGACTTTATCGGCAGAAATTCAATTTTTTTCGACTTTCTCGACCAACCTTTCTTAAAATTTTGTTTGTTCGCCCCGCAGAGATATTTTTCGATATTCTCGACCAAGCATCGATATGTTTCGACTGTCTCAACTTTCACAACCGACACTTCTCAAAAGTTTGAAGACATGTTTGTACGACCCCGCATGAGTACGTTTCCACTTTCTTGACCAAAAATCGATTACTCATCAATGTAAGCCGGGTCTGAAAATGCTTGTTTTCCTCATTTTCACTAAAGATTTTTACTTAATAAG
Source organism: Symsagittifera roscoffensis (assembly GCF_963678635.1). Classification (NCBI taxonomy): domain Eukaryota; kingdom Metazoa; phylum Xenacoelomorpha; order Acoela; family Convolutidae; genus Symsagittifera; species Symsagittifera roscoffensis. Next base: position 4,021,823 of record NC_087067.1, read on the forward strand.
AAAAATTAAAAACACGTCCATGTTTGGCAACATTTTCACACTTATTGTTTCCATTTTCTCGCTAAGAATAATTTACGTTGCATGAACAATTCTTTTTACTCTGTATATTCAAGAAACAATTAACTACGATGCAAAACTTAGTGCAGATGATGAAAACTGGCGTTTTCAGACCCAGAAAAAACTAATAAGCGCTTCAAATTAACAGATGAGAATTTAAGAGAGGGTAGTTCAGATCAATTGCAGCCGGTCAATGTGAATACTTTGTTAAGACTCAAACTAAATTTTGTCAAAGTTGGTCCTTAAATTTACGTTTTTTAAAGAGTAAAAGCCTGAGTTTGCGCACAACTTTTTCCAGTAGTGTACTATCAGACAAGAGAAATTGGAGTAGTATAACAAGAGGTTATCTTTGAAAAAGTAGACGATATGATTGGGGAAAAGAACAGCCACTTTACCCTGATTTTAGAACTGAAACGAGAAAAAAACGGCTGCTTTACAATCAGCTCAAATGTTCCCTCCAGTTTAAAAAAAAAATCGAACCATAATTTTTGTCAATTCTTTGCAATCGTCTGGAATGTATTCAAAATTTCATGACTAAGTGAACAAAGTTGGCGATTAAACGAATATGAGAATTGTAGACTGTTCCAACCAATTTTTTTCTGAAGAAACTAAAAACCAAACTTTTTTTCTCTACGCATAGCCAACTTTTTAGTTTTGTTTTAAATTCAAATACTGACGTATAATGGAGATAAAACTTTTTCAGATAGAGAAAACTGGCTGAAAAAAAAACACACTACATAATTCTTTATTGTAACAAAAACACCTAAAGCATATTTTATCTCTAGAAAAAATATTCCAAAAAGATAATTGCTACATAAAATTTGCCTTAAATTTTTTGCCTACAATGCCCGTTCAATTAGTTTGATGTCATTTTTCCAGCAAGACTTTTCATCTAAATTTGAAGAAAGAAAAAAATATGGTTTTGTTGTATTTTTTTGTTGATCACAGATAAACTATTATGTTTTTTGTTTTCATTAATCAACATTATTTTTATCAAAATTTTTGTACCTCAACCACATGGAACAAAAATATTGACTTGTACGTTTTGTACCTATTAAATATCGTTTTGTACCTATTAAAAACTACTCGTAATTCACGCAAAATTATCGAAAATCCGGGGTTTTTTGATTAGGTTGTGTGAGGTTTTTTTTTGTTAGATGGATAAATTAAGCTCAACCTTTAATTCGATCTGCACAATCTGGATTGATTTATCCCACACTCAAAACGAATCTAAAATGGAATGAAGAAAGCTAATTGAATACAACTATTTCATCATATGACTTTCTTTATAATGGCGCTGGCTTTTCAAAAAAAAACTGTTCCAAGTTTACCGTACAAAAACTTTTTCTGACCGTTTACAGAGCAATTGGAACATTCAAGACCTCGTTCTGATACATAAGTAGTCTTATTATGGCTAGCTTAGGACGGAATTTTCAAAAGTTCAATGTTCAATTCCCGTTCAATGTGTATTTAGACAGGATTTTTTTGGGAAATTTTCAGCCAAAATTTCAAAATAGGGCAAAAACTTACAAGTATCTAGCAAGTTTGGAAAAACAATTGATGAAAATAATGATAGCAAAAAAATAATAAAAACCTGGGCAATGTTAATTCCAATTTATGAATTTGGGAAGAAAACACGTCGAACAATCCTGAAACATTATGTTTAATGGTCAGTTTGTTTAATTGAAACAAAAAATGATTCACTATCAACGAAATCATTTTAGGAAAGGAACAGAACTTTGCTACAACCCTTAAAACAAAACTTAGGCTTCAAAAAATGCAGCAAAATTTATTGATTTTGGTCTGCACAACTGTCAGAAATTATGTAAATTATATGATACAAACTATCTCGATCATTCCAGGCATCGGAAACCATTTTTTCTTCTTTTTGGTAACATTTTTATTTTTTGCTTCTGACAATTAGTTTTAAGGCATCCTATTAATTTTAAAAATTGAAAAAAAAATTCAGTTTTTATTTTTTTTATTTATGTACTTGGACTTGAAAATTGCTAAAATGACCAGCTTGGGATACCGAATGCAAGATAAATTGAGTTCCTAAAATGAAAAAGCTCACTAAATACAGCTTAGAAAATATTCCAATTTGAATTTTCTTTCCGCTTCATTTTCGAAAACCATTTCAATTTCCAGCTTAAGCAATCCGTACATTATTTTAAATTGATGGTAAAAAGAACACACTATAACTTACATTAGCTATCAGAAGAATTTTTTTTTATCTTTCACGGTTTTTTTGGAAGTGCATCATGTTTTCTATCAAAGATTTCATAAGTTTAAAAGAATTAGCGCAAGTCTCGCACATTTTTTGATTTTTTTACTCAATGTTAAAAAAGCTAGTCGATAAGTTTCAGTGGCAAATTTTGGTAATCGAACTGAAAATCACTTAAAAATTCTAATAATCAATAACAACAAAAATTTTTCAACTTATTTAAATGCCATATTTTTTAATTGCAATTTTCGTGATCTTTTTTAAATTATCGTTGGGCTTAGATACGTAGATACGAAGGAATCCAAGATTTTTGTTTAAAAAATTATTATTCTATTTATGTCGGTCAAATTTATTTTCCGAGCTCAACTAGCAAAAACATCTATCCAAAAGTTACCAACAAAACGAACCTCTGCCCGCAATAACAAAAATGGGTGGAAAAATGTATTAAACGCAAGAAAATTGAAAAAAGATGACTGGTTTTTCAAAAATCTCTAACATTTGAATTTCGAAGAAAAAATAGATGGTCTTAAAGCTCTTTGAATTTGTAGAACAATTTATGATGGACACTTTTTTGATAATACCAACCCAATTTGGGAAAACTGGATCAATAGCTGAAAGTTTTATTTCGCTGGGATATCTTAAGATAATTCCAATTTAGAAGCCAATCACGAAATTAGAAACCATAATTTCGAAATTAGAAGCCAATCACGTTTTTTGTGATCTTTTGAATTTTGCTGTTCGATAGTGGAGTTTGCCCTCCTTTTAACAATGGAAATGCACTGAGCTAAAAACAAATCACAAGTCAAATCGCAAAAAAACAAAAAGTGTGCGTGAATTGATTTAACATTTTTTTCCTGAAAAAAAAATCAAACAAATCTGCAAGACCTATAAAAGAGTACTCACTACCTTCATTACCCTTAAAAATTTTTATGAAAAAAAAACAAAGTTAGAAATTATGCTTAATTAGTACCGGTTTCGGAGAAATCCCTCTGCCCTGGAATGTTTTAAAATTGAAAAATATTTTTGTAAAATCTCAAAATCAAAACATTTTTTTTCTACGTGTTGCTGTTTCTCATTAAGTAGAGGGCCTAAAATTTTCTAGTTTGCACATTTTGGAACAATCAACGCATGAGATGTACCGTGCTAATAAAGTTTTAGAAATCTTTCCAATTTTTATTTGGTCAATTTAACATTTGCTAATTGCAAAAGATAAAAACTTGTACTTTGTGAAAACTTGCGGGAGATAATTTTCAAAGCCAATCTAAAAAGAAACAAATTTTTCATCTATTTTTGTTCATCATTCATTGAATCAATTTTTCCCATAGACCTCACAGACAGTCAAAACACTCAGACTTTTGTCCTGATCGAGCGTTCTTTTTATAATATTTGGGTTTTATCCACTGACAATCTAATGAACTTAAACAACGGAATTTCAAAAGAATTGAAGCTTGATTTCTTTGTTTTTTATCTGGTAATTGCATGCGAGTGAACAACAATAATTTTTTCTATCAATTTGCACTGGACTCTTAAAAACTGGAGTGTTAAAAATTTAAATTGTATTTAACAAAAAAATTTAAATAATTTTTATACTTGAATTCTTGATTTTCAAAAAAGTTTTGGAAATTATTTACCAACGATTGCATGATTGTGTTGTCATTTTTGTCAATCAAATACAAACAGTTGTTCTTATCAGGGTGATAAAAGATTGTAGAAGCTACTAAAATTATGGTACATGGCAACATTTCGATTCAAAATTTGGTGTTTTGAACATAGAAATCAGATGGAATTTTATCATAGTCGTGAACACAAGAACTAGATAAAGCAAAAAATTATCATCATTCAGTATAACAGAAATATTGATAATTATGGTAAAAACCTCTGTTCCAGTATAAAGTCCGCGGTTTTAGAGCGTCGCGCCGCGATCAGTCCACGATCCTCAAATGACTAAATGTACAGCTTTTTAAAGTGTCAGGCATAGCCTGGAAAATTCGGCGTTTCCAGATTGTGATAGGTTGAAAATTAGTCACCAAAGTTTTCCTTTTTTGTTGAGAGAGTACGCCGGGGTCTTCCCATCATCTCAAACGCAAAATTATAAAAAACGATTGAAAATGTTTCAGCGAAAAAATTTGTTCTTGAGCTAGACTATCTCATGCTCAAAGAAAAAATATCAAAAAAAATTTAAATAAATAACCTTTATAAACCCTGATACCACAGCTAACCAACGGTAATCACGTATATGTTAAAGCATAATTTTGTTCCTTTTCTTAAATAGATTACAAACTTCCTCATCTCAGCTTCAGGCCGCAATCAAGGATTTCAGTCTAACTCCAGCCAAAAAATTAGCGAGTTTATATCCAAACAAAAAAACTGAAATTTGGTTTTTTTTCAGAATGTCACGGCCGGTAAAAATTGGCGCATTTTTTGTAATCCGGTTCAAAATTGTAAATTAGGGGACATCATACAGACGATAATGACCAGGACTGGATTTCAAGCAAACTGTTGAAGAACCAGGCCAAAACTGCCGGTTTTAAGAACAATTCAAAGGTTTTGGTATAGAAGTTGCATACTTCCCCAACGAAAATAAAATTTTAAGGTTTGGTCTGTCGAAATAGACAACGCGCAACGTGCAACAGTACCCTGCAAAACAAGATGGGAAATAACAGAAGTCCAAACCCCGAGGAAGAAATTGGTCCCACAACTTGAAAACGCAAATAAAATTTTAAGAGTTATTTTAAAATTTCAAGGTTTGGTCTGTCGAAATAGACAACGCGCAACGTGCAACAGTACCCTGCAAAACAAGATGGGAAATAACAGAAGTCCAAACCCCGAGGAAGAAATTGGTCCCACAACTTGAAAACGCAAAAATATAATGCAATATTTGATGTTACTATTTCCAAAATTGGACTGTAAAACCTGCAATATGATAGCTCACAGAAAAAAGGCTTAAGATAGCAACAAACTTAGATGATAAAAGTGAAATCATTAGAAAAGCCTCACTTGAAAACTTTTTTGATCCGGCCAATCTCATTCAATGGCAAAGAACTATGTTTAAGTTGAGTTTTTCTGGTAATTTTGTCGACTCCAAACAAAGGTCGAATAGTTCAAATAAATTATAAAAATTGTTCGAAGAATTACGAAAAACGATCCAGCTATTTAAGATGAATCTGCCACCTATTGTAATATATCACACACAAATGCTATTGCAGTTATAGCTGCAAAAACGCTGTTGCAATTATCGTTGTAAAAATTTATCCTATTCAAGCCTTGACAATCGTGATTTGGTTTCAAAGATATTTATAATATGCTTCAATAGCATCGAAGAGCTTCCATGAGTTTTTTTATTTTAGATTCAGCCGAAAATTTATCTTTAGGAAAAAGCGAAGGCACAAGATAAACTATATCTCGATTGCTTTACCCTTGAAAAACATGACCAATTTTTTTATCTCTTATAAAATGTATTGCTGTACAAAGCTGAAAATCGAAACAATTATCCACATGTGACTTTTTGTCGTTAAATTATAGAAGTCTAATGTATGCCAATTTAGACAATTTGGGATAATTAACGAGATTTTATCCGTTTTAGAAATTGTTCCAAATTTTATTTGGTCTATTGTTCATTTTGCTAAGTGCAAAATATAAAAACTTGTACTTTGTGTGTGGAATTAAAAACTTGCGGGAGATAACTTTCAAAACCAATCTAAGAAGAACCAGTTTTTTCATCTATTTTTGTTCATCATTCATTGAAGCAAACACTTTCCCATAGACCTAACAGGCAGTCGAAACATTCAGACTTTTGTCCTTATTGAGCAGTCTTATTTATAGTATTTGGGTTTTTTTCAACTGACAATCTAAAGAACCTAAACAACTGACCTTTAAAATAATTCAAATTTGATTTCTTGGTTTTTCATCTGTTATTTGCATGCGAGTAAACAACCATCAGTGTTTCTAATAACTTGTTTATGACTTCTATAATCTGGAGTATTAAAAGTTTAAGTTGTGATTTTTTTTAGTCTTGTTCTCGATTATTGTCGCAGTTTTATTGTCGCTTAGGATAACAAATCCGTTCTGAAAGATTACTTGAAAAATAGTATGTTTTTATTCCGCATCGAATGATTGAATTTACAATTGGTATTTCCGTGAAGCTTTTCTTCAAAAAAAAGTTCGCAAAGTTCAAGTTTCATGATTGTAGACAACCGAATGATTTAACTGAGATTGATTTCAGCGGCATTTTTGATTTTAAATTGTTTCGTTACTTGATAATTATGTGCACTAAAACAGAAAAAAAATCGCAAAAAATTTTTCTTTTGTTTTACTATTTTTTGTTTATCTAGACTGCTCCTTATGTAAATTTGATGCCCGTAGAATTTGAATGGAATGCTTTTTGCAAGATTTTTTATCTACCACTCAACCGTTCCACCACTGAACCAATTTCAAAGCAGTTTCTTTTGCTTGTCTTTTTATATGCGTGTTGGCACTGTCTCTTAGCGCCTTATATTTTGAGAACTGGCTTCACAAAAATGCACAAATCATTTGTAGATTATAATTTTTTGTTCTTACCATAAAAATTGCAAATTGCGAGGAAAAACTTATTGGATGTGTTTTAGTTTTTTTGTTTTCTACGCAAAATTAGGAATCGCAAGACCTAAAAACATTAAACGCATTGTTTTGAGTGAATAATCATATTAGAGGCATATCAGCTGTGACTCGAACTATATTTAAAAAACTTAAAAATTTTGACCGAGTTTCGAGAAAAACCGATATGATTTTTTGAAATTTTGTCTTTGTTGGAACAAGTGAAGCGATCGAGTTGCGTTCGTTATATGAAAACCTACGACCCACAGACTTTGATTTTACTAAAACGAAAACTAGTCTTAAGACTCTTAACTAATGCTTCAAGGCAAAAATTTTTTAATGATTTCAAAATTATTGTGCGGAACTCTTTCCTTTTTTTGTTTATAATCGTTTTGTTGGACAAGTTTTGTTGTTTTTAACTAATTCGCTAGTTTTAAGCGCTTTGTAACGTTCATTCCACTGTTTATATCCAAACAAAAAAACTGAAATTTGGTTTTTTTTCAGAATGTCACGGCCGGTTCAAAATTGTAAATTAGGGGACATCATACAGACGATAATGACCAGGACTGGATTTCAAGCAAACTGTTGAAGAACCAGGCCAAAACTGCCGGTTTTAGGAACAATTCAAAGGTTTTGGTATAGAAGTTGCATACTTCCACAACGAAAATAAAATTTTAAGAGTTATTTTAAAATTTCAAGGTTTGGTCTGTCGAAATAGACAACGCGCAACGTGCAACAGTACCCTGCAAAACAAGATGGGAAATAACAGAAGTCCAAACCCCGAGGAAGAAATTGGTCCCACAACTTGAAAACGCAAATAAAATTTTAAGAGTTATTTTAGAATTTCAAGGTTTGGTCTGTCGAAATAGACAACGCGCAACGTGCAACAGTACCCTGCAAAACAAGATGGGAAATAACAGAAGTCCAAACCCCGAGGAAGAAATTGGTCCCACAACTTGAAAACGCAAAAATATAATGCAATATTTGATGTTACTATTTCCAAACTTGGACTGTAAAACCTGCAATATGATAGCTCACAGAAAAAAGGCTTAAGATAGCAACAAACTTAGATGATAAAAGTGAAATCATTAGAAAAGCCTCACTTGAAAACTTTTTTGATCCGGCCAATCTCATTCAATGGCAAAGAACTATGTTTAAGTTGAGTTTTTCTGGTAATTTTGTCGACTCCAAACAAAGGTCGAATAGTTCAAATAAATTATAAAAATTGTTCGAAGAATAACGAAAAACGATCCAGCTATTTAAGATGAATCTGCCACCTATTGTAATATATCACACACAAATGCTATTGCAGTTATAGCTGCAAAAACGCTGTTGCAATTATCGTTGTAAAAATTTATCCTATTCAAGCCTTGACAATCGTGATTTGGTTTCAAAGATATTTATAATATGCTTCAATAGCATCGAAGAGCTTCCATGAGTTTTTTTATTTTAGATTCAGCCGAAAATTTATCTTTAGGAAAAAGCGAAGGCACAAGATAAACTATATCTCGATTGCTTTACCCTTGAAAAACTTGACCATTTTTTTATCTCTTATAAAATGTATTGCTGTACAAAGCTGAAAATCGAAACAATTATCCACATGTGACTTTTTGTCGTTAAATTATAGAAGTCTAATGTATGCCAATTTAGACAATTTGGGATAATTAACGAGATTTTATCCGTTTTAGAAATTGTTCCAAATTTTATTTGGTCTATTGTTCATTTTGCTAAGTGCAAAATATAAAAACTTGTACTTTGTGTGTGGAATTAAAAACTTGCGGGAGATAACTTTCAAAACCAATCTAAGAAGAACCAGTATTTCATCTATTTTTGTTCATCATTCATTGAAGCAAACACTTTCCCATAGACCTTACAGGCAGTCGAAACATTCAGACTTTTGTCCTTATTGAGCAGTCTTTTTTATAGTATTTGGGTCTTTTTCAACTGACAATCTAAAGAACCTAAACAACTGACCTTTAAAATAATTCAAATTTGATTTCTTTGTTTTTCATCTGTTATTTGCATGCGAGTAAACAACCATCAGTGTTTCTAATAACTTGTTTATGACTTCTATAATCTGGAGTATTAAAAGTTTAAGTTGTGATTTTTTTTAGTCTTGTTCTCGATTATTGTCGCAGTTTTATTGTCGCTTAGGATAACAAATCTGTTCTGAAAGATTACTTGAAAAATAGTATGTTTTTATTCCGCATCGAATGATTGAATTTACAATTGGTACTTCCGTGAAGCTTTTCTTCAAAAAAAAGTTCGCAAAGTTCAAGTTTCATGATTGTAGACAACCGAATGATTTAACTGAGATTGATTTCAGCGGCATTTTTGATTTTAAATTGTTTCGTTACTTGATAATTATGTGCACTAAAACAGAAAAAAAATCGCAAAAAATTTTTCTTTTGTTTTACTATTTTTTGTTTATCTAGACTGCTCCTTATGTAAATTTGATGCCCGTAGAATTTGAATGGAATGCTTTTTGCAAGATTTTTTATCTACCACTCAACCGTTCCACCACTCAACCAATTTCAAAGCAGTTTCTTTTGCTTGTCTTTTTATATGCGTGTTGGCACCGTCTCTTAGCGCCTTATATTTTGAGAACTGGCTTCACAAAAATGCACAAATCATTTGTAGATTATAATTTTTTGTTCTAACCATAAAAATTGCAAATTGCGAGGAAAAACTTATTGGATGTGTTTTAGTTTTTTTGTTTTCTACGCAAAATTAGGAATCGCAAGACCTAAAAACATTAAACGCATTGTTTTGAGTGAATAATCATATTAGAGGCATATCAGCTGTGACTCGAACTATATTTAAAAAACTTAAAAATTTTGACCGAGTTTCGAGAAAAACCGATATGATTTTTTGAAATTTTGTCTTTGTTGGAACAAGTGAAGCGATCGAGTTGCGTTCGTTATATGAAAACCTACGACACACAGACTTTGATTTTACTAAAACGAACACTAGTCTTACAACTCTTAACTAATGCTTCAAGGCAAAATTTTTTCAAAAATATTGTGCGGAATTCTTTCCTTTTTTTGTTTATAATCGTTTTGTTGGACAAGTTTTGTTGTTTTTACCTAATTCGCTAGTTTTAAGCGCTTTGTAACGTTCATTCCACTGTTTTTTCATCTACATTCCCTATTCTTTTATTCCACCGCGTACAACAAGTGATAAGAAAAATAAAAATGTTTACTAAATTTTTCATGAAAATGGTCCGGCTATCTTTGTTTCGTTTTGTCATTTTTAAGGTTCCTGCAGAAAAAATTAATCAATGTATAGAAACTTTCTCCCATCAACGCTGCTTTGGAAGTGTCTTGAATGTCCCGTACCCTCGAAGAAAGTTTTTTCTTCCTGTTTTAGCGTCAACCGAAAAAACAAACTCTACCTGCATGTAATAAAACTAGGCCTAACTCTTAACTCAGTGTGAAGTGGAAATCTCTGGGAGCAAAAACCGGGTTAGTGTATTTTGCTGCTGCCGTTTCTGATATCCTTAAACCTGAACCAAAAAGGGAATGCAAAAGCTTGTAATCTGTTTTTGACCTGAGTTTGTGTCCGAGTAAGAACCACTTGAGTCATTTGATCTCAAACAAGGTTTCTTGAGCTTTATCATTTTGATAGAGTTGTTTAACTGAGCGGCGGGTAGTTGAAGCAAGGTATTTAGATTTCCTTTTTTTGAAAACTGTTACAAACTGCTTGCACCAAATCAGCTACACCCTGACAATTTTGTTTACAGAAAGGTTGTTCAACTTCATTGGGCAAACCTAATTCTATGTTCAAAAATATTTTTTTTCTGATGATATTGTACAAGAATTTTGTACGATTGAAACTCCTTGAGATTTACAGATATATTTCAGCTCCATTTCGCCTACGGTAGCCTACCTTCCAGCTTGATGTTAGCATCTAATACGGAATAACCCCCAATAAAACACTGTCATAAGTGCTTTGAAGTTTTAACTAGGCTTAACCAAAGGGTAATGTTGTTCACTGGAGCTGAATGTTAGCTGCCATCATACGCTTTTTGTATTACTCTTTTGACGGTCCGTTGATTGTGCTGAAGGTTGCTCACTGAATCATCGAGATCAATTTTTTAGGCTACACTTTTTTGCGTAATCATCATTGGTTTGGAGACTTCTCAGGCATCTGAGAAGTCAATTTACCCAAAAAATGATTGCAATTCGTGGAAGAAACTTTTCGTCGCGATTTAAATAGTTTTTTTCTTTTCATTGAAGCCAGTTTGACAAAGCCCAAATGTTTCTTTTTGCAATACATGACTGATGATGCTCAGGCCAATCGTCAGGATTGCATCGACTCGAGTAACCAATGTCTGGCCATGTATTGCTGCTTGCAGAATAATTGGCTGTGAACCGGGTTTTAACCTAAACAGGTCTTGATAAGCTTTGATTGGCAATTTCCACAATATACCATGTATCCTGTGTTGGTTTGGATTCAGATCAAGTCCAAAGGTTCCGATATCGTTTTGTGGTCGTACAAATGCTAAGTATAGTTGTGCGTACGCTCGACTATTCCATGTCAAATCGATTTTTAAAAATTTAATTTTTTTGTTTTCGATGTAAGCTTCTGGTTTTCTTATAGTGTCCGAGGAGTTGTGCATCAAGTATGTTATCCAATCTGCTCTCAGAAGCTCTACAAAATTTTCAGCACCAGTCCCTGCCAGCGGTTTTGTCTCTTTGTGATCTTTTCCTGGTCATCATCATTTTCCTGAGATCTAATCATCTTGATTGCTTACTTTTTAATCGATGTAATATAATTTTTCGAGAATTAATGTTGCATAACTAATTTCACACTTTATTGCGAACTATCAAAACTTTGGGGGCTTCTCATGCGCGAAGGACCGATTGGGTGAATAAACTCGTGAGCGAAGGACCGAAAACAAAATTAGCCGAAAGTCATTTTTTAAAAAGAAGCAATTCCCATTCAATTAAAATGAATTGAATGCAGCAATTTTTGCTTCTTTCATAACGAAACCCTCGAAATACAAAATTTGTTCTACTTTGGCGGCAGTCATGGACAATTTGAAAATTTTGCATATTTCTGCCGTTTTTATATTCCGCCAATATCAACTTTCATTCCCTGGAAAAGTTTACTTTCTTTCTAAACACTAGATTACTGAAATCTGATTTGCTAATTTTTATTTTTGCGCATTCCAGTGAATTGACAGACTGCATGAATTGTTTCTGATTAAATTTGCTTGCTGAAAGTAACCGTTAAGTGGTGAATATAACACAATGTAGGTTCCCGCCGTGAAAAGAAATGATTATAATTGAGTTTCAGCGAAAATTCATTATAATCATTTGAAAAAGGATGATACTATTACGATTTTTCGAGGCGACAAAATCCATTTTTAATCCATTATGATTGATTTTTTTTCCATTTTTATGAACCTTTACATTGAAACTCAATTATAAGCCTTTTTTTCCACGTCATTTAGATGCGAATTTCTTTGCGTGGGGGAGTGGGGTTGATGGTTCAGCTGGGGGTGGGGGGTTGGTACAGGTGAGTGAAGTTGGTGGTAGTTCAAGTGGGGGGGGGGTGTTGGTATTGAAGTGGGGGGGGGGGGGGTGGGGGAGGGTTGTTGGTATTGAAGTGGGGGGGGGGGGGGTGTCCAGGTGGGGGTGTCTCAGTTGGTCAGGTGGGGTTGAGGGTTGGTTCGGGTGCGGGAGGGGGGCTGGTTCAGGTGGGGGGGGGGGGTCCAGGTGTGGGGTGTCAGTCTCAGGTGGTCAGGTGGGAGGAGGAGTGGTAGTTCATGTGAGGGAAAAGATTTCCTAAATTTTCACGCACATTGAAAAACTTATTGCAGACAAGGAAAACTGGCTTTTTCAGACCCGGATTTCTTTGTTAAGTTTGCGAAAACAAAAAAGTGATAATTTCATGGAAGAGTAACTCTGATCATTTGCTTTTAGTCTTTTCTGATCATTTGCTGAGAAAATTTGTCCAAAATCAATATTGAAAACTAGCTTTTCAGAGAGTAAAAACCTGAGTCGTAGGTAAAAAACCTGAGTCGAGTAAAAATCAGACACGTCGTAGGGTTAGATAAGCTTGTAAAACAATTCTTACAAAGTGTTTAATTCCTCTAGGAGTTTAATTTGAAAATTATGTGATCAAAAAATTGATAACATCTGAAAAATAAACAAGTGGAAAAACTAATAATTTAATAATTAGGTTTTTAATATATGCGTGCCTGTTTTTAAATATTTATTTAGAGTTTTAACAACTTTTTCAGATCGACCAATAGCAATTGATCTGAACTACCCTCTCTTAAAAATTCGATTTTTAATTTGAAGCTTTCACCAGTTTTTTCCGGGTATGAAAATGCAATTTTTCATCATCTGCGATAAGTTTTTCAAAGCACATGAAAAAGTAAGAAACAGCTGAATTTAGTCAAGTTGTCACACTGATTATTTTAACTTTCTTGCTGAGCATGTTTCACCTCGCATGAACAAATTTTTTTTGAGTATTTGAGAAAGAGTTCACTGCCCGATTCCAGGTGCATGATTTATGTATTGACTTTCTCGACAAAGTTCGGTTTGTTCCAACTTTCTCAATCGAATTTTGGTAGGTTTCGACTTTCTCGGCCAAATTTTGGTATGTTCCGGCTTTCTAGACCCAACAATAAACTGTTCTACTTTGTTCGACCCAGTTCAGATATGTTTTGACTTTAACGGCAGAAATTCGATTTTTTTTGTTTGTTCGCCCCGCAGAGATATTTTTCGACATTCTCGACCAAGCATTGATATGTTTCGACTGTCTCAACTTTCACAACCGACACTTCTGAAAATTTGAAGACATGTTTGTTCGACCCCGCATAAGTACGTTTCCACTTTCTTGACCAAAAATTGATTACTCATCAGTGTAAGCCGGGTCTGAAAATGCCAGTTTTCCTCATTTTCACTAAAAATTTTTACTTATTGTGAAAAAATTAAAAACACGTCCACGTTTGGCAACATTTTCACACTTATTGTTTCCATTTTCTCGCTAAGAATAATTTACGTTGCATGAACAATTCTTTTTACTCTGTTTATTCAAGAAAAAATTAACTACGATGCAAAACTTAGTGCAGATGATGAAAACTGGCGTTTTCAGACCCGGAAAAAACTAAAAGGCGCTTCAAATTAACAGATGAGAATTTAAGAGAGGGTAGTTCAGATCAATTGTTGTCGGTCAATGTGAATACTTTGTTAAGTCTCAAACTAATTTTTGTCAAAGACGGTCCTTAAATTTACGTTTTTTAAAGAGTAATAACCTGAATTTGCGCACAACTTTGTCCAGTTATGTACTATCAGACAAAAGAAATTGGAGTTGTATAACAAGAGGTTATCTTTGAAAAATTAGACGATATGATTGGGGAAAAGAACAGCCACTTTACCCTGATTTTAGAACTGACACAAGAAAAAAACGGTTGCTTTACAATTAACTCAGATGTTCTGGCCAGTTTTTTTTTAAAAAAATAGGAAATTGAACCATAATTTTTGTCGGTTCTTTGGAATTGTCTGGAATGTATTGAAAGTTTCATGACTAAGTGAACAATGTTGTCGATTAAACGAATATGAGAATTTTAGACTGTTCCGATCAGTTTTTTTTTGAAGAACCTAAGAACCAAACTTTTTTTCTCTACGCATAGCCAACTTTTTAGTTTTGTTTTACATTCAAATACTGACGTATAATAAAACTTTTTCAGATAGAGAAAACTGGCTGAAAAAAACACACTCTATAATTCTTTATAGTAACAAAAACACCTAAAGCATATTTTATCTCTAGAAAAAATATTCCAAAAAGATAATTGCTACATGAAGTTTGCCTACATTTTTTGCCTTACTTTACCGTTCAATTAGTTTGGTGTCATTTTTCCAGCAAGATTTTTCATCTAAATTTGAAGAAAGAAAAAAACATGGTATTAATGTATTTTTTTGTTGATCACAGATAAACTATTTTGTTTTTTGTTTTCATTAATCAACATTATTTTTATCGAAGTTTTTGTACCCCAACCACTTGGAACAAAATTATTGACTTGTACGTTTTGTATCTATTAAACATTGTTTTGTACCTTTTAAAAACTACTCGTAATTGACGCAAAACTATCGAATTTCCGGGGTTTTTTGAATAGGTTGTGAGCGGTTTTTTTGTTAGATTGATAAATGTAGCTCAACCTTTAATTCGATCTGCACAATCTGGGTTGATTTATCCCACACTCAAAACTAATCTAAAATGGAATGAAGAGAGCTAATTGAATACGACTATTTCATCATATGACTTTCTTTATAATGTCGCTGGCTTTTCAAAAAAAAAACTGTTTCAAGTTTACCGTACAAAAATTTTTCTGACCGTTTACAGAGCAATTGGAACATTCAAGACCTCGCCCTGATACAAATGTAGTCTTACTATGGCTAGCTTAGGACGGAATTTTCCAAAGTTCAATGTTCAATTCCCGTTCAATGTGTATTTAGCCAGGATTTGTTTGGGAAATTTTCAGCCAAAATTTCAA
This sequence comes from Symsagittifera roscoffensis, assembly GCF_963678635.1. Taxonomy (NCBI): domain Eukaryota; kingdom Metazoa; phylum Xenacoelomorpha; order Acoela; family Convolutidae; genus Symsagittifera; species Symsagittifera roscoffensis. Next base: position 4,037,185 of record NC_087067.1, read on the forward strand.
AATAGGGCAAAAACTTACAAGTTTCTAGCAAGTTCGGAAAAACAATTGATGAAATTAATGATAGCAACAAATTAATAAAAGCCTTGGCAATGTTAATTCCAATTTATGATTTTGGGAAGAAAATACATATCGAACAATCCTGAAACATTATGTATAATGGTCAGTTTGTTAATGGTAAACATTATGTTAATGGTCAGAAACAAAAAATGATTCACTATCAACAAAATCATTTTAGGAAAGGAACAGAACTTTGCTACAACCCTTAAAACAAAATTTAGGCTTCAAAAAATGCAGCAAAATTTACTGATTTCGGTCTGCACAACTGTCAGAAATTATGTAAATTATATGATACAAACTATCTCGATCATTTAAGGCATCGGAAACCATTTATTCTTTTTTTTGGTAACCTTTTTAACTTTTGCTTCTGACAATTAGTTTTAAGACATCCTATTAAATTTAAAAACTGAAAAGTAAATTCAGTTTTTTTTTATATACTTAGACTTGAAAATTGCTAAAATGACCAACTTGGGATACCGAATGTAAGATAAATTGAGTTTCTAAAACGAAAAAGCTCATAAAATACAGCTTAGAAATAATTCCAATTTGAATTTCCTTTCCAATTTTTTGCCAAAACCATTTCAGTTTCCACCTTAAGCAATCCGTATATTAATTTAAATTGGTGGTAAAAAGAACACACTATAACTTACAATAGCTATCAGAAGAATTTTTTTTATCTTTTACGGTTTTTTTGGAAGTGCACCATGTTTTCTATCAAAGATTTCATAAGTTTAAAAGAAATAGCACATGTCTCGCACATTTTTTGATTTTTTAACTCAAAGTTAAAAAGCTAGTCGATTAATTTCAGTGGCAAATGTTGGTAATCGAACTGAAAAACACTTAAAAATTCTAATAATCAATAGCAACAAAAATTTTCCAACTTATTTAAAAGCCATATTTTTTAATCGCAATTTTCGTGAACTTTTTTACATTATCGTTGGACTTAGATACGTAGATACGAAGGAATCCAAAAATTTTGTAAAAAAAATTATTATTCTATTTATGTCGGTCAAATTTATTTTCCGAGCTCAACTAGCGAAAACATCCATCCAAAAGTTACCAACAAAACGAACGTCTACCCACAATAACAAAAAGTCTTGTAACTAAATGTTTTTTACTGCCCTACAAAATCCTTGAAAAAATTTTTGACAACCTCAATTGAATAAAAAGTTGATACAATTTTCAAAAAAAAAGAAAAAAAACTTTTCTTTAATTTTTTTGTCAAAACTTACCCCCACTTTATGCACAAAAGCATAGTGATCTTCTAAGCGTCTAGAAACTTATAAATTTCACCAATCATCTTGTCACATTTCAATTTAACCATTTATGAACGGATTTAATAGCCGTGCACACGTTAATAGTACGAAACATTATCATGTACCTTTTTTTAAGGTCTATGGATTTGTATTTGCTTTACAAAATTTTGCTAATTTTGAAAACTTTTCGAAATCATTCCCCTTCACGCAACTTAAAGTCTATAGTGATAATTTTTGCATATAGCAAAGTATCAAATAGACTAAGTAACATGATTCCATTCAATTTTGAACTATTTCTAGGACGGATTGAATAGCCTTAAGCGTTAATAAAGCGAAGTATATCGCACATTAATTGTCTCAATTTGGCCAAATTGGCAATCTTTAAACCCCCATAACTTCATGATCATACACTATATATTTAAATGTGGGATTATAACGTCAATAGTTTTCAGATGATTAAAAAATACCGTCAAAAATTGGTTAGTTGTAAAGTCGACTTTTTCTGGAAAAAAAAACCACCTCGAGCAAAAAATATTCCGCCATTTTTTCGAAAATCAGAACAACAAAGGGAGAACTCTTCGGGTGGTAAGGTGCCGATTTACTGAGTAAGAGAGTCTCTGTTTTTCTTGAGGTGTTTTTTCTTTTGACAACCGACGAGGTGTTTTTGTCTCCTTCAAATATCGCGATCAAAAAATCAGCAAAACTGCTTCTGCTTTTCTTGCTTAGCAAAATCAATAAACAAATTTTATTCCCTCAAGGGTTCTTGCTGTCTGGCTCTAATTTGGGTCTAACTTCAGCCGGACTCGCAATTCAACTAAGCTCCTTTTCGAACCATTGTTTCATTTTCCTTGGAATTTAGATTCAACCTCACTCTTTTCCCTTCAAATTCCCATTTTAAATTACTTGGTAAAATTCTCCACCACATAATTTTCCCCTTTTATTAATACGTATGGTGTGTTGTAATCCACATTTATACCTTTGTATGCCTTGAAGGCGCAGCGCAGTATTTGCAATACATATATCAGCAATATAGTTTTAATGGCGTGTGTGTCGTCTAATACATGTAGCCAAAAAAACACGTGAATGCAATAAATTTCTTTGTCCCTAAAATCCCACCATTTTCACGTGTGTTATGCGCCAGTTTTCCTTTCCCCCTTTTCCCATTGAGTGCAGAAAATTTAAAGACAACCAAAATGATTGCCACGGTGTTTATTTTTACTTCTTTATCTAGCTCTAGCGCCTCATCTGAGTGCAAAAAAGGTGAGTTCGATTCTAACTTTTGAAACTTTAACCGCTTATATAATCAATCCTTTTTGATTCATGAAGCCAAAATAAGACACAAGTTTCATTATTTGCAGAAGTGGGAATAGCTAGTAATGAAATGTTTTTTTTTCATGTTTTTTTTCAAAATTGTTCATCAAAGAACTCGCGGACGGGGGTCCAATAAAATGTCATCATCAGCCTAGCTTAGCCCTTTTCAAAAATTTAGGGTCGATTTAGAATTTTTTGGTGTCGAGAAAAAGTCGACTGAATATCCGCTTATCCTTGTTGCTTAAAAAATTGCAAATTCTGACAATTTTTATACCAACTTATCATTTTCATTTTCATTATCAAGTTCAACATGGTATGAGGCTCAAAATTATAATAATTACTAAGTTGTATTTTTTTGCAAATTTGCTTGAACAAAGAAGCTGTATTTGTTCCGACTTATCAAGAAAGTGTGGAAGATTTATGCTTGGGGTGGTTTTTTATTCAGTCAATTTTCAACTTTTAACAGCCTTTTCAATAGATAAGACACAAGAACATGAAAAACATGCTTAGTCATAAATATCAAACAGACATGACTTAGTAAAAATTAAATGAATAAGTATCTCTTTTATCTCAATTACGCTCTCCCATCCCGCTTTTGTCATTCGAGAATAAAAAGTGATCAATCATGCTTTTAGAAATTGTAAAAAACCCAAGAAATAAAAATTTGTTTATAATAAGATATTTATAAACTTTTCATTTTGATATAAGCTTTTGGTTGTTAATGTTAAATTGAAACTTCAAACTTCACTTAATTTCTTCTTCCTGTATTCCACTTCCTTTTTCTACCAATGCGTCGAATTCATCTATGTTCATTTTCACTGTCATAATAGATCGAATTTTTCCATTATGTTTAGGGGTGAGTGCTATAAAATACGAAATTTATAGACACTTAACCCCAACTATATATAAACAATTTTGGACCCACTGAACTGAGTTAGAACCGATGTGGTTAACTCATAGAGTAATTTCGGATAAGGTACACCGTCTGCTCGTCACGCTATCTTATTTTCGGCCGGATAGATTCGTGCAACTTCTTAGTCTAATACCGATCCTAATCTTACTCTTATACTTTCTAGTCTCAGGGTGTTTAACTAGTCTCTGCTAGGCTCAATAGATCTAAGGTATACTGGTTTATTGCGGCTGCTGAAGTTCTCTTGGAGAGACAACTAATTTCTAAGTTAAATTCAAATCTCTCTGGTGCTGAAATTACAAGTAATTTCAGCACTTACAAATAAGTGGGTTGTTAGTTAGATGGATTATGATTGGTTAATATTAAATACTTTACAGTGGTAAAATATCCAATTTATCCAATCATAAAATGTAGTTTAGATCAGGTTCCACCCATGCGGGTTTTACAGAGTTTCTTAGAATTATCTTTCTGCAATTCAAAGGATGGATGATGAACGTTGGTATTTGGCGAACATCATATTCTTGCCCGGTTCCTCTTGTTAAAGAAGTTCCAGGACGCTGGAGTTAGGGACATACAATCGTTGTGTCGTCTTGTTACAACGGCTGTGATCCCCAATGAAATCAATCTGATTTCAAAATGGTTTGCAATGACGGGTTTTTCTGTATTATGTAGAGAACTTGTTTTGTGTTCAACCTAGTCTGGGAATGGCGTGGAGATCGTGTGTGGAAGGGATGCCTCGTAACTTGGATCTGCACGTATACTTGAACATCGAGGTGGTCTTTGGTCTAGTTCAATGAAGTCCTTTTCTGCGAAGTCATATCGTACTCTAAATGGAAATGTTCACTCTAAATGTCCCTGGAAATGTTCACATACTTTCTAAACACTAGATTACTGAAATCTGATTTGCTATTTTTTTTGCGCATTCGAGTGAATTGACAGACTGCATGAATTGTTTCTGATTAAAATTACTTGCTAAAAGTAACCGTAAGTGGTGAATATAACACACAGTAGGTTTCCGCCGTGAAAAGGAATGATTATAATTGAGTTTCAGCGAAAATTCATTATAATCATTTGAAAAAAGATGATACTATTACGATTGTTCGACGCGACAAAATCCATTTTTAATCCATTATAATTGATTTTTTTCACTTTAATGAACCTTTACATTGAAACTCAATTATAATCCTTTTTTTTCACGTCATTGAGATGCGAATTTCAACGATCATAAAGTCTTTGCGTGGGGGAGTGGGGTTGGTGGTTCAGGTGGGGGTGGGGGGTTGGTACAGGTGAGTGAAGTTGGTGGTAGTTCAAGTGGGGGGGTTTGTCCAGGTGGGGGTGTCTCATTTGGTCAGGTGGGGTTGAGGGTTGGTTCGGGTGCGGGAGGGGGGCTGGTTCGGGTGCGGGAGGGGGGCTGGTTCAGGTGGGGGGGGGGGTGGTTCAGGTGTGGGGTGTTAGTCTCAGGTGGTCAGGTGGGAGGAGGAGTGGTAGTTCATGTGAGGGAAAAGAGCAAAGGGCAAACGTTGGGATATGGGGTTGTAAAGGAGCAAAGGGGCAATCGTAAGGGTGGGGGAGCTTAACTGAATCTCTTTGCACTTTGAGTTTAGGTTTAGAAATTGAATTGGGCGTACACCCGCTTCGCAAAATTTCCGCATTACTCATTCGATTGATGCAGAAGTTATTGCAGAGTTTTGCACGACGCGAAACAAAAAATATTGGAAAATAAATCCATTATAATGTGATTTTATTCTTATTACCTAATCCATTATAATGGATTTCAAATGAAATATAAAAGCATTGTTTTTTTGCCAGAAAAAATGGATTTGAGTCTTTTTTCAGTTCAAATTTGTTGTCTGAGCGTAAGATGGGAATCAATTATTTTGACAATATTCTAGACCACTGAAATCCATTATAATCGATTTTTTTTGTATTTTTATTACAATAATTGTGAAATTGTTGGGAAAGCTCTTAATTTCCTAAATTTTCACGCACATTGAAAAACTTATTGCAGACAAGGAAAACTGGCTTTTTCAGACCCGGATTTCTTTGTTAAGTTTGCGAAAACAAAAAAGTGATAATTTCATGGAAGAGTAACTCTGATCATTTGCTTTTAGTCTTTTCTGATCATTTGCTAAGAAATTTTGTCCAAAATCAATATTGAAAACTAGCTTTTCAGAGAGTAAAAACCTGAGTTTGCGCTTAATTTTGTCTACTAGTGTACTTCTGTAGATCAGACACGTCGTAGGGTTAGATAAGCTTGTAAAACAATTCTTACAAAGTGTTTAATTCCTCTAGGAGTTTAATTTGAAAATTATGTGATCAAAAAATTGATAACATCTGAAAAATAAACAAGTGGAAAAACTAATAATTTAATAATTAGGTTTTTAATATCTACGTGCCTGTTTTTAAATATTTATTTAGAGTTTTAACAACTTTTTTACATCGGCCAATAGCAATTGATCTGAACTACCCTCTCTTAAAAATTCAATTTTTAATTTGAAGCTTTTACCAGTTTTTTCTGGGTATTAAAATGCAATTTTTCATCATCTGCGATAAGTTTTTCAAAGCACATGAAAAAGTAAGGAACAGCTGAATTTAGTCAAGTTGTCACACTGATTATTTTAACTTTCTTGCTGAGCATGTTTCACCTCGCATCAACAAATTTTTTTTGAGTATTTGAGAAAGAGTTCACTACCCGATTCCAGGTGCATGATTTATGTATTGACTTTCTCGACCAAAGTTCGGTATGTTCCAACTTTTTCAATCGAATTTCGGTAGGTTTCGACGTTCTCGGCCAAATTTTGGTATGTCCCGGCTTTCTAGACCCAACAATAAACTGTTCTACTTTGTTCGACCCAGTTCAGATATGTTTTGACTTTATCGGCAGAAATTCGAACTTTTTCGACTTTCTCGACCAACCTTTCTTAAAATTTTGTTTGTTCGCCCCGCAGAGATATTTTTCGACATTCTCCAATATATTTTTCGACCAAGCATTGATATGTTTCGACTGTCTCAACTTTCACAACTGACACTTCTCAAAATTTGAAGACATGTTTGTTCGACCCCGCATAAGTACGTTTCCACTTTCTTGACCAAAAATTGATTACTCATCAGTGTAAGCCGGGTCTGAAAATGCCAGTTTTCCTCATTTTCACTAAAAAATTTTACTTATTGTGAAAAAATTAAAAACACGTCCACGTTTGGCAACATTTTCACACTTACTGTTTCCATTTTCTCGCTAAGAATAGTTTACGTTGCATGAACAATTCTTTTTACTCTGTTTATTAAAGAAAAATTTAACTACGATGCAAAACTTAGTGCAGATGATGAAAACTGGCATTTTCAGACCCGGAAAAAACTAGTAGGCGCTTCAAATTAACAGATGACAATTTAAGAGAGGGTAGTTCAGATCAATTGCTGTCGGTCAATGTGAATACTTTGTTAAGACTCAAACTAAATTTTGTCAAAGATGGTCCTTAAATTTACGTTTTTTAAAGAAAAAAAACCTGAATTTGCGCACAACTTTGTCCAGTAGTGTACTATCAGACAAGAGAAATTGGAGTTGTATAACAAGAGGTTATCTTTGAAAAATTAGACGATATGATTGGGGAAAAGAACAGCCACTTTACCCTGATTTTAGAACTGAAACAAGAAAAAAAACGGTTGCTTTACAATTAGCTCAGATGTTGTGGCCAGTTTTTAAAAAAAAATAGAAAATCGAACCATAATTTTTGTCGGTTCTTTGGAATCGTCTGGAATGTATTGAAAGTTTCATGACTAAGTGAACAATGTTGGCGATTAAACGAATATGAGAATTTTAGACTGTTCCGATCAATTTTTTTTGAAGAAACCTACAAACCAAACTTTTTTCTCTACGCATAGCCAACTTTTTAGTTTTGATTTAAATTCAAATACTGACGTATAATAAAACTTTTTCAGATAGAGAAAACTGGCTGAAAAAAACACACTCCATAATTCTTTTAGTAACAAAAACACCTAAAGCATATTTTATCTCTAGAAAAAATATTCCAAAAAGATAATTGCTACATGAAGTTTGCCTTACATTTTTTGCCTTACAATTACCGTTCAATTAGTTTGGTGTCATTTTTCCAGCAAGACTTTTCATCTAAATTTGAAGAAAGAAAAAAATATGGTTTCGTTGTATTTTTTTGTTGATCACAGATAAACTATTTTGTTTTTTGTTTTCATTAATCAACATTATTTTTATCGAAGTTTTTGTACCCCAACCACTTGGAACAAAATTATTGACTTGTACGTTTTGTATCTATTAAATATTGTTTTGTACCTTTTAAAAACTACTCGTAATTGACGCAAAACTGTCGAAGTTCCGGGGTTTTTTGAATAGGTTGTGAGCGGTTTTTTTTGTTAGATTGATAAATGTAGCTCAACCTTTAATTCGATCTGCACAATCTGGATTGATTTATCCCACACTCAAAACTAATCTAAAATGGAATGAAGAGAGCTAATTGAATACGACTATTTCATCATATGAATTTCTTCATAATGTCGCTCGCTTTTCAAAAAAAAACTGTTCCAAGTTTACCGTACAAAAATTTTTCTGACCGCTTACAGAGCAATTGGAACATTCAAGACCTCGCCCTGATACAAATGTAGTCTTACTATGGCTAGCTTAGGACGGAATTTTCCAAAGTTCAGTGTTCAATTCCCGTTCAATGTGTATTTAGCCAGGATTTGTTTGGGAAATTTTCAGCCAAAATTTCAAAATAGGGCAAAAACTTACAAGTTTCTAGCAAGTTCGGAAAAACAATTGATGAAATTAATGATAGCAACAAAATAATAAAAACCTTGGCAATGTTAATTCCAATTTATGATTTTGGGAAGAAAATACATATCGAACAATCCTGAAACATTTTGTATAATAGTCAGTTTGTTAATGGTAAACATTATGTTAATGGTCAGAAACAAAAAATGATTCACTATCAACGAAATCATTTTAGGAAAGGAACAAAACTTTGCTACAACTCTTAAAACAAAATTTAGGCTTCAAAAAATGCAGCAAAATTTACTGATTTCGGTCTGCACAACTGTCAGATATTATGTAAATTATATGATACAAACTATCTCGATCATTTAAGGCATCGGAAACCATTTATTCTTTTTTTTTGGTAAATTTTTTAACTTTTGCTTCTGACAATTAGTTTTAAGGCATCCTATTGAATTTAAAAATTGAAAAGTAAATTCAGTTTTTTTTATGTACTTAGACTTGAAAATTGCTAAAATGACCAACTTGGGATACCGAATGTAAGATAAATTGAGTTTCTAAAACGAAAAAGCTCATTAAATACAGCTTAGAAATAATTTCAATTTGAATTTCCTTTCCACTTTCTTTTCCAAAACCATTTCACTTTCCACCTTAAGCAATCCGTATATAAATTTAAATTGATGGTAAAAAGAACACACTATAACTTACAATAGCTATCAGAAGAATTTTTTTTATCTTTTACGGTTTTTTTGGAAGTGCACCATGTTTTCTATCAAAGATTTCATAAGTTTATAAGAAATAGCACATGTCTCGCACATTTTTTGATTTTTTTACTCAAAGTTAAAAAGCTAGTCGATTAGTTTCAGTGGCAAATTTTGGTAATCGAACTGAAAATCACTTAAAAATTCTAATAATCAATAGCAACAAAAATTTTCCAACTTATTTAAAAGCCATATTTTTCAATCGCAATTTTCGTGAACTTTTTTAAATTATCGTTGGGCTTAGATACGTAGATACGAAGGAATCCAAGATTTTTGTTTAAAAAAATTATTATTCTATTTATGTCGGTCAAATTTATTTTCCGAGCTCAACTAGCGAAAACATCTATCCAAAAGTTACCAACAAAACGAACGTCTGCCCACAATAACAAAAAGCCTTGTAACTAAATGTTTTTTACTGCCCATCAAAATTCTTGAAACAATTTTTGACAACCTCAATTGAATAAAAAGTTGATACAATTTTCAAAAAAAAAGAAAAAAATTTTTCTTTAATTTTTTTGTCAAAACTTACCCCCACTTTATGCACAAAAGCATAGTGATCTTCTAAGCGTCTAGAAACTTATAAATTTCACCAATCATCTTGTCACATTTCAATTTAACCATTTATGCACGGATTTAATAGCCGTGCACACGTTAATAGTACGAAACATTATCATGTACCTTTTTTTAAGGTCTATGGATTTGTATTTGCTTTACAAAATTTTGCTAATTTTGAAAACTTTTTGAAATCATTCCCCTTCACGCAATTTAAAGTCTATAGTGATAATTTTCGCATATAGCAAAGTATCAAATAGACTAAGTAACATGACTCCATTCAATTTTGAACTATTTCTAAGACGGATTGAATAGCCTTAAGCGTTAATAGCGCGAAGTATATCGCACATTAATTGTCTCAATTTGGCTAAATTGGCAATCTTTAAACCCCCATAACTTCATGATCATACACTATATATTTAAATGTGGGATTATAACGTCAATAGCTTTCAGATGATTAAAAAATACCGTCAAAAATTGGTTAGTTGTAAAGTTGGGGTTGAGTGTTTTTCGAAAGTCAGAACAACAAAGGGAGAACTCTTCGGGTGGTAAGGTGCCGATTTACTGAGTAAGAGAGTCTCCGTTTTTCTTGGGGTGTTTTTTCTTTTGACAACCGACGAGGCGTTTTTGTCTCCGTCAAATATCGCGATCAAAAAATCAGCAAAACTGCTTCTGCTTTTCTTACTTAGCAAAATCAATAAACACGGTTTATTCCCTCAAGGGTTCTTGCTGTCTGGCTCTAATTTGGGTCTAACTTCAGCCGGACTCGCAATTCAACTAAGCTCCTTTTCGAACCATTGTTTCATTTTCCTTGGAATTTAGATTCAACCTCACTCTTTTCCCTGCAAATTCCCATTTTAAATTACTTGGTAAAATTCTCCACCACATAATTTTCTCCTTTTATTAATACGTGTGGTGTGTTGTAATCCACATTTATACCTTTGTATGCCTTGAAGGCTCAGCGCAGTATTTGCAATACATATATCAGCAATATAGTTTTAATGGCGTGTGTGTCGCCTAATACATGTAGCCATAAAAACACGTGAACGCAATAAATTTCTTTGTCCCTAAAATCCCACCATTTTCACGTGTGTTATGCGCCAGTTTTCCTTTTCCCCCTTTTCCCATTGAGTGCAGAAAATTAAAAGACAACCAAAATGATTGCCACGGTGTTTATTTTTACTTCTTTATCTAGCTCTAGCGCCTCATCTGAGTGCAAAAAAGGTGAGTTCGATTCTAACTTTTGAAACTTTAACCGCTTATATAATCAATCCTTTTTGATTCATGAAGCCAAAATAAGACACAAATTTCATTATTTGCAGAAGTGGGAATAGCTAGTAATGAAATGTTTTTTTTTCATGTTTTTTTTTCAAAATTGTTCATCAAAGAACTCGCGGACGGGGGTCCAATAAAATGTCATCATCAGCCTAGCTTAGCCCTTTTCAAAAATTTAGGGTAGATTCAGAATTTTTTGGTGTCGAGAAAAAGTGGACTGAATATCCGCTTATCCTTGTTGCTTAAAAAATTGCAAATTCTGACAATTTTTATACCAGCTTTTCATTTTCATTTTCATTATCAAGTTCAACATGGTATGAGGCTCAAAAATGTAATAATTACTAAGTTGTATTTTTTTGCAAATTTGTTTGAACAAAGAGGCTGTATTTGTTCCGACTTATCAAGAAAGTGCGGAAGATTTATGCTTGGGGTGGTTTTTTATTCAGTCAATTTTCAACTTTTAACAGCCTTTTCAATAGATAAGACATAAGAACATGAAAAAAATGCTTAGCCATAAATATCAAACAGACATGACTTAGTAAAAATTAAATGAATAAGTATCTCTTTTATCTCAATTATGCTCTTCCATCCCGCTTTTGTCATTCGAGAATAAAAAGTGGTCAATCATGCTTTTAGAAATTGTAAAAAAACCTAAGAAATAAAAATTTGTTTATAATAAGAAATTTATAAACTCTTCATTTTGTTAGAAGCTTGGTTGTTAATGTTAAATTGAAACTTCAAATTTCACTTAATTTCTTCTTCCTGTATTCCCCTTCCTTTTTTTTAACCGATGCGTCGAATTCGTCTTCCTTCATTTTCACTGTCATAATAGATCGAGTTTTTCCACTGTTTAGGGGTAAGTGCTATAAAATACGAAATTTATAGACATCCAACCCCAACTATATTTAAATCATTTTGGACCCACTAAACAATCTCCCCCCCCCCCCCCCCCATATCAAATTAGAAAGAAAAAAACGTTCACTTGGTTAGGAGTAATACTAGTCAGTTTTGATTTAGGGGGTTTTGGGGAGTTCTTAGGGTGTTCTGATTAAGGGGGAGATTGTCATTTGATCCTTGCTTCAATTTGTCACTTGGTTCAATTTTATGGGGGAGATTGTTCACAAGGGCCATTTTTTCTGCAAGTGTTAAGCTAAAATATAATAAGCTGGAGGAGAAAATTATCGCATGATGAAACAAACCATCAGGATACAAGACTGATACTTCGGTCCCTACAAATAGCTTTAAAAAATGATGATTCGAAAAATAAAATAACGCAAATACACAAATGCGAAGGCTGTTTTCATTGCTCTCAAATTTGTCTGTTACCTATTTGTAATTTTGAGACCCAATTATTGTGGATAAGCGAAACGAAATGCTTGGTATAAATTGTCCAATTCTGAATTTATTGAACCGAATCTTCTTGTATGATAACTGCTAACTGTCAGACTTTCCGGAGGCAATTGAGTTTAATTGATTTTGCTCCGTGATTGATTGCCCAAGCTACATTTACAACGTTATTCAGCGATCAGAGATGAATTATTTATTTCTAGTCTGTATCGCTTTAACTTAGCCGCCGTTTGATAGCCATTTCCCAAAAAAAACCGGGCAAAATTTAATCAGGTAGTCAAGTTTTCACATTTTCACTTTTGTAAAAAAAAAAATGGCAGTCGTTTCGGAAACATTTTACTATTTTTCAAGGGCGGATTTAGGGGGGGGGATGACGGACGTTCCCTCTCTGGGATTCCCCCCCCCCAGGGATTCGACCCCCTGCCGACCCAAAGTGTCCCCTATAAAGTAAAAGTTTGGCGAGAGCTCGGAAAATCAATTTGATCGACCTATAAAAAGTTCGACAAAGTTTTCGGAAATTTTTTTAAAATCCCCCCTTCAAGAAAATCTTAGATCGGCCCCTGCAATTTTTATAATTCTATATCCTTAAATTACTTTTTGGCTGAATAACAGTCATACACAAGAGTGGATTTAGGAGTTGGGAATTGCCATCTCCTCGGAAGTTAAATCCCCTGTCAACCCCTTTAGTATTATTTCAAGGCATCCATTTTTGACTGGACGGCCCTAAACTTTTCCAAAGGTGCTTTTGGCGACATTATATAATAATTACAAGGGTGAGCGCGCGGAGAAAAAAACACGAAATTTTTGGGTCAAAAGATTCCAAAAGGCATAAAGCGCCCTTTTCGGCCTGTTTTTTCAAAAAATTGTTCAACATAGGTTCTTTATAATATTGTGGTTTGGGAGAGCTAGGAAAATGAATTTGCTCGGCGTATGAAAACAGGTCGACAAAATTTTTAAAATTAGATAAAACTCAACGCCTCACCCTCAAGAAATTCTAAATTTGCCGCTGGTAATAAACAAGCTGTATTTTCCGAATCTTTTGTGTTTTGAAGAGTGTACTGGACCATGTGTTTGGGCTGTTTTACTTTTGCAAATTTTACAAATTTTTTTTTTACAAGTTTTGACAATTAATTAGCGGTTTTTGAGAACTTATTATACAGTATGATAGATATTGATCCGCTCGGCTTAACATTAAAAAAGATTTTACTTTCAATTACATTTCGTACAGTTATGGGGGCTAAAAATTGCTAAGTTTGCCAATTTGGGATAATTAACGAGCAAAATGTTGCGTTTTTATCTAAACGTTTAAACAGTGAATAAAGTTTCATCAACTTTTTAGATCAAAGCTATTTATTAGACGTTACAAGGCAGTCGGAATGTTGATGAATTCCTCTGGTAACTTTGTTTGAATTTTGGGGATCGAAATTGAACTTCGACGCTCGAGTTGTTTTTTTGTTCTACCTCAACAGCCCATATCAAAAATCTGCGTTATAGTTTGAGACGTATAGGATAATAACATGACTAATGGAGGCGTAGCAAACTGAATGCGAGCCTCTTGGCCTGCTCATTTAAAATAATTACTGATGGGGCACGCTTCAATTTGAGTTTAAAATTCAAATGGGAGAAAAGAAACTCAATTCTAATTGCGCTAATAGCCTTATAATAAGCGGCACACATGCAACTAAGATGGTTCTCATGACCAGTTAGTTTGTCTCAAACCAATTTGGAGTAAATTTGACTGTGGAATAAATGGCCACATTTTGATATTTGCGCATACCTTGTCAGTATCATAAATTAAGATTACGACGATTATCCATAAAAGGGAAGGTTAACCAACGAACTGTACAGCTCATCACGGCTAACCTTTCTTGTTCCTCTGCTTAAGAACTACATGCAATTTTTTTTGGATGTTTTTTGGGCTGGGTAATGTTGCCTCACCCTAAAGCAACGAGCACGGATCATGAGGAGCCTCGAACATTCGACCTTTCGGTTGAGAGACGGAGACGTAACCACTTCACCGCCGCTCCCATATATATTTATTACAAAGCGCGCATAGTTTAATCCTCGAAAATTAGCAAATTGCAGTTTCTCAAACCCTACAGAACTCTGTCTCAACTGGTTGCAATATATAGAGCAAACTAATTAAAAACTAGAACAAGATTGCTTGTGTGTCAAGGCGATGCCTTGAATGTTCCGATTTCACTTTAAGGCCAATTACAAAGTTTTTTGGTTGAATAATTGACAAAATAATTGAAGAAACTTTTTTTTTTCATTTCGTTCCCCCACATGATATGTAAGACACAAAGGGTGTGTTTGGCGTCTATCATTGTTTCAAAAAGGCTAAAATAAAATTGCTGGCCTAAATTCAAATTGGAACGCATTCATTGGCGGCTTAAGCGTATTATAAGGCCGCTTTCGCGTATTCATTGGCCGCTTACACGTATTACGCGTATTATTTTCGAACCCCTGTAACATTACAAAACAAAACATCACAGGAGAAATTTCTTTTTAAATTTAAGCTCAGGACAACAATATCTTTGATTCCGTCGAAAATGCTTAGTTAAGAAATCGAAAATCGACTGAATAAAAAAACACATCATCATAAATATTCCACACTTTCTTCGAAAAAATATTGAGAAGACAAACAAAAAATGCTGTTGAAATTTTGAAAATAGTTTTTAAAACTCAAGCCCTTTGCTGAAAAAAGAAAAATCGTTTGCCAGTTTTTTTGTGACGTTTGGTTTCGTGGATGCAAATCGGACTAACTAATTCGCGCTGCTGTTCCTTGCTGCCACGAGATCTGAGTCAAAATTGACTTCTCGATGAAAAAGCGCTAAGGTAAAATCATGCTTCGACGGAATTTACTGTATTTTTTTGTATCTCGAATCAGTTTAATTCTGTCTGTTAAAAACTTTTTTCCTTGCCACAACTGCATGTTTTAACATTTATTATTTTTATTATTTTATATTATTGTGTGATTTGTATAAAAATTGGCATGCGGGATGTTTAGGTTATGACAAATATATTTAGTGTTCATACTTATCCTAGTGAAATCAGTCGTTACACCATAAAACTGATGCTCATCTGACATGACGGCGAGTAAAAATAGCCACTGTACTTATTTATTAAGTTGAATACACATTTTGACACGGTTTTAAACAGTAGATTTCCGACGTCATAGTAAGCAGTTTTAGGTTAACTTGCTTCGTTCAAATTCGTTGAACGAGAAAAATGAAGCCAACAATTTAGTTTTAACTAAATAATGTGGGTTGACGGACCTTTTTTCGGTCAACTGGGAGGGAATTGAATCAACTTTAAGACGATCATTTTCAATTTAAGGATGAATCAATCTTATTTTAACAAATGTCATGAAAAATTTAAAGCGGTGATTCATTTTTATGGACTAGGTTATTGGGTCCCCGTTTAATGTTGTCGGTATTTTGTCCTTGAAAATGGGTCGAATTTAATGATTCACTTCAAGACTAACAGCAAAATTTACAGTTCTGCTAAGTAATGTGAACTACATGGCTAAATTCCGGAGAAGTCTGGTTGTAAAAGACGGCTGGCTTCGATGGTTTGTAAACAAGTATTTCGACAGAAGATCAAAAGAATTGATTACATGCAAATCCAGTTTTATGTGAAAGTACAATTCCTAATTTCTAGCTAACCCAAACTTTCGAGCCTATAGGGCAAAATCGTTAGTTCGCCAAACTAGTCGATATTGCTATGCTAGTTCTTCATACACCCGGGTTGACCTCCATACACCAAAAATGCTTATCATACAATTCCATACATCAAGTTTGTGGAAAATGCTTGTCATACAATTTTCATACAATTTCTAAAAATGGTTGAAAAAAGATATAAACTTATTTCTGTGGCTGTTTGATTCTAATAAAACAGTCTGGTGATAAAAAAACCGAAATTTTCCTTTTTGAAAAAAATGCTTATCATACAATTCCCATAAATGGAAATTGTATGACTGGCATTTTTTTGATGGCGACACAAAAAATTTTTCAAGTAAATTTGAAAATCTGGCCCAAAAATTTTTTTGGTTTTTTTTCAACCGCAAATCGAATTTCACACGCAAACAAACATTTTTCGAAAAAAAATTTTTGCATGCAAAATTTAATTTTTTTGTGTGCATAACGTAGTCCTGGATACGATAATTATAGCTTTTATTTTCTTTTCACCTAAATTTTTTTTTCAAAAACGCTGAAAATTCCTATTTATTTTGTATTGGGTGTTTATGTATGCCTTGATCAATGTCTGATAATTTGAAAACTCAAAAATTTAAAATAATCATCATTGAAAAATTTTGCCAAAAAACAAAAGTTTGTTACTTTTGTTATATGAATTGTGAAAGACAAACCAATTCAGGTCGTTTTCTATGCATTGTAAATGCAAGTCCGTCCAACCTTTGGTGCTTTGAGTAACCAAGGTCTTTGTCACTAGTGTTCGGTTGCAAACACTACCGAAAATTTTTCAGAAACTAAATTTAGAAAGAAAAAAATAAAAATTTTTGGTTTATGGGAAAACACCTATCATACAATTTTCATATATGGAAAAATGCTTATCATAGAGTTTTCATACAATTTTCTGTACGTATGGAATTGTATGAAATTGTATGACAAGAAGTTTCTCATATATGGAAATTGTATGATAAGAAGTTTTGGTCAACCCGGGCACTATGTTTACAATAGCATTCATCAAGTTCTATGGACATCAAATAGTTGCGTCAACTCCAAATGAATCAGTACTAAGTTAAGCTGATAATTCACACCAGTTTAAGGCAATCATTTAACTTGTAGTTCTAGATCGATTAAAACTTGAAGTATTTTTTGATTACAATTTAAATTATTTTGAATCGATGACACAATTTTCTGTTAACGTGCCAAGTTTATCTGCTTTTGCTGAAAAGGTTTGTTATTTTCAAGATTTTTCTGAGCAAAACAGGATGTACAGTCTAACCTGCTCGTATCAATTATAGCTTATAGACAGTAACCGTACATGTTAAAATTGCGATAGAGGGGTCCCAAGAACTAACATGAAGGAAATTTTTTTAATGCTTCGGTGATGTCAAACGAACATCGAAAAGTTGGCACAAATGAGGCTGGTCGTTAGCATTTGAGACGAATCTTTGAAAACGACCGAGCGGCGTCTATTTAAACTTAATTCCTGTATTGGCTTAGATTTAAATTGGTGTGGGTGGGACCCCCTCCCCCGTCACACTTGATTATTTTGAGGGGGGAGCGCGCGCCGAAAATACTTTACTAAGCACTCATTGCTGGTTGAATGCTTAGTAATTTTATCCTAAATTATAAGTCTCACCTTAGATCGTCAAATTGTCTTGACAAAAAGTAGAGTAGAAACAATAGTTAGAAAAGGTATGAATTAATTAGTTGGTTAGATACAGAGCACTGGGTTATTAGATTATATAAATGAATCGAACAGCTTAAAGAAATATACCTATGAGGGGAGGTTGAGCTAATCTTATTTTGTTCATCAATATTTTATCTTCTTACTAAGGTCGGTGGCTGATTAGTATGTATGGTTGCCCTTGATGTTTGTCCAAGTCAGCACTTCTGGTTGGGTCGTCTGAATCGTCTTGCCGTAGTCCTTTGGGTACTTGTAGTCCAGACTTCCTCGGGGGTGCGTATCTCGATTATCTCGATTTATAATTTTTCAAATCAAACTTAAAATGAGAATTTATTCTCTTTTTATAAATGAAAAGGGCTAGATTAATTTTATTGTTAGGGCAGAAAAGAAAAATTATTTATTTTTAAAAGATCTGACTGAAGAGAACTGACTTGCTGCTTACTGAGCAAAATGAAACACTGAAGATTTCAGGCCAGTCCTTTTGCTCGTAAGCATAAACCGGCGGCTGATTCAATCTTTAATTATTCAGGTTTCACCTGCTCCTTTGTTCTCCCTTTTTAATAAGGGAATTTTCAACTAGTTTTTGTTTGATTTTTTCAAATCAAATATCTTCAACTTATTAGTCCCCTTTGATAAAAACCGCAGCCTTCAGTTTGTCTTATTAAAAATTCATATTACTCTCTCTGATGCATCATATTGCAGGTGCACCTCTGCTTAATCAAAGCAAGGAGAATTTCAGTGCAGCCGGCAAGACTGCTAAATATTTATCCAGTTTGTTTCAAGTTAAGTTAAAAGGGACGTATTAATAATCGCCGCCCTTTTAAAATATTGAGCATGAAAAAATGAGAAAAATTGGACAAGTATTTAAAAAGGAGTGGATTTTCAAAACAAGATTTTATAGTCCTAATAAGAGTAAATCAGTCAATATCTGATTTAGTGAAAAGAGGCTTTAATTTAAATGGCACGCTCCAATTTAGAATTGGGTCGTTAAATAAACAATTAAGACAATGGTCTTTTGTGTGTGTGTGTAGTATTTCGCAATACTACAACTCACCCCTTTTTTTAGAAAATTAAGCTGTTCGATTCTTACAGTTATCATGGTGAAAATTTAAACACTTTAATGGTTAAATACTATAGTTATAAAATTTAAAGAGAACATCAAACGAAAAAGTTATAAAGATAAGTTAGTTTTTATCTAGAGCTTCCTTCCGGATTCAAGCTCCACATTGTATGATCTGAGGATCGCTATCTTCCTCTGTGAAGCCTCAAGTTTTTGTTGCAACTTCACGATTTTCTTCTTTTTAATTTTGTTTTTGATTCGTAGTCTGCTCATTCCGTCCGTAAGTTGTTGAATGTCCTGTTCTTCCTGTCTGTTTTTTACATGGTTCGGAAAAGCAGTTATTCCCTCGAACGGAATGGTGACTTGCGTGCCTCCTGCCTTGAGGATGTTGCCGTGTTCCTCCCTCTTCTTTAATTTCCAGAAGTTGTTTTCGTTCTTTATAACCCCTTCTGGCTGGGTTATGAAGTCGATAGGCATCATCGCCTGTTCCATTGTCGTTGAGTTAACGACTTCAATGAACGATGGCAGTTTCCATCTGTTAAAATTTTCCTTTATTGAGTACTTTAAACTCGTTATATATTTTGGATTTTCCGTATCCAATTTGGTTTCTCTGCACTTCTGCAGCTCCAATCTTTGGGTTAAACTGGGAAAGCTGCGAGGGTTCTTATTTAACCCGTCGTCTATTGACAAAGATTGAACTGCTAGAGGTTTCCGTTGTTTCTTCCTGAGGGGCAGCTTTCTTTTGAACTCCTCTGGTGCTGGGTCTGCGTTTCTGCAATTCCAGTTTAAAATTGGGTCGTATTCCATTTTGCTAAACATCAATATAAAATGACCAAATATTCAAAATCCCGAATTACATTCGGATATTAAGGCTAATTATCAAATGTTTGAACGATGAAGGACAAAGTGTAAAATTGTATATATATAAAAGGTGGAAAATATAATCTTGTGGTTCCACACAAACCCACCACGGAAAACAAATGAAGAAAGACGATCATGGTGTTTATTAACCACAGGAATACAAATCAAGAAAGACGATCATGGTGTTTATTAACCACAGGAATAAAGCACTTTACAACACTGAGTTAAGCTCAGATATTAACCTTATGTAGTTAAAGTAAAAATGGAAATTTGGGCATTAATTAACCCCTAATTTTAAATGTATGTCCACCTGGTTGTCATAATCAGCAATTTTTGTTTCATTTTTTGATAAGAAAAAGAAAAGATTTGAATTAGAATCAAATCAAAATGAAATATCGAAGAAAAGGAAAATTAAACAGACAATTTGCAAACTGTATAATTTTTTAAAAAGTAAGTTTATTAGTTTCTCTTTGGTTTTAATCCTCTGCATCAATCCATGTTCACATCTTTAGTACAGAAAGTCATCCTGAACTTTATGATGCAAAAATTTAACGTAAACAATCTGAAAGATGATGCGGTCCAATTTTCAAAGTGTTGCTTCTGAAAATTTGTTGCTTTTAAGGGTTTAAATGCCTGCATGTTGGGATTTTGAACTACCGAATTGATATTTTGGCCAAATTGTGAGGAGTGAATCATAAGAGTCTCAAAGGCTGCATACAGCCACCAACAAGCACTTGCGTTGTTGAAAGAATATGGTACCATAATTTTAAAAAGGCTACATGAAGCCACCAACAAATGCTGGCATAAACCTGCGGCGGGTCGGGTCGAAAAACGTTTGTTCGCCCATTTTATGATAAAGAACATTGTTGAAAAGTTTACTCAATGTGTTGAGAAGAAAAGAGGTGATATTTCCCTTTTTGATGAATTTCTTCTAGTTTGCATTTTGTAACTTGAAAACTACAAAGATAATAATTATTGTCATCGGTCCCTACTTGGGCCCTAAGAGGAATCCGATGGTGCAAATTAACTTCGCAGAATGAGTTTGTTACAATTTTACATTGGCTAGTTCTTTCATCAAAGGTTTCACTCTATTAATTCTCGGTATTGTATGTAGGGTAATTTGACATTCCCTTAAGTGTAATACTGAATTTTCAGTTAATAAAACCGCCTGAAAATGAAATTAATATAGACTCGTAAAACTGTAATATTTGAAACTCCTGGCCTTTTGCAATTTTTTTTCCAAATATGTTGAAGTCGAAAAACTTTTTTTGTCTGAGCCATTGGGTTCCGATCCCTCTATCTTTTTTTGATTTTGAGGATGGTCCAAAACTGTTAGCGTACTTGACTGTTTTCGATCTCGGTTAAGAATTAAATCCGTGTTCATGCATTTTGGCATAACCTTTTGGGTGTCATACAGAACAGCTATTCATTGTAGTACATTTGTAGGATAATATTTGTAATCTAATTTTTTAGTAATTTTAAACAAAGTTTACTGCCCAGTATACAAAACGCTAGGTGAATTTCACAAACTTAAAGCGTTATAAAATCTTTAATGAAAACTTCACATTTATAAATATTTCAAAACAGGAAGAAATGGGTTTATTTTATTTCTATGTTTTCAAACGTTTGGCCTATTACACCTTTGTTTATATTTACTTTTGATTCTCTGGAATTTTTAAGTACGATAGGCATTGACTTAATTTCATTCCTACACTAAGTGCTTTTTGCATTAATTCCTTTTTGTTCTAAGGACTTATCAATTCTAAACGATGTTCCTGCTTTGAAAACTATGCCTGCTGGAGAAATTGAAATTACGCGGGATGATTGTGGTGCAATAGTTATTTTTTTATCGAGAAGTACATTTTGATAAAAGCTTAGATATGGATAACTTTTGCTTCTTATAATACTGATAGGAACTGTTAAATCTGGGTACTTTTTTAATTCTAAGTTTAAATTTGGAAAGTTTATTGATTTAATGTTGTGAAAAATGAAATCCATTCCTAATATATTTAGATCGCATCCGTTCTCGGCTGAAATCCATGCTTTGATTTTTACCGGATTATCAGTGTTTGTACCAAAAGTTGAGTCAAAATTGGTATAACCTATAAGTTTAAGCTTTTCTCCATTAACAGCAACTGTGTTTGATCTAGATTTATTCAGCTGTAGAGGCTGTATTTTACAATATTGTTCATAACTGTCAAAATTAATAAGTGAACATGTTGCTCCAGTGTCTAGTAGAAATTGGGTTTCCAGACCGTTATTTTTATTTTTGTCTCCGACGGGATGTTGGTATAAGTTAATGTATAATTGTATTTTTGGTTCAGACGGAGACTGATCTAGTTTAAATCAACAAGTTCACACTCATTATCGGTATAGTCTCCTGGAATGTCATCATCGCTAAAATTGTGGATCTGGTAAGGTGAATGATAATCGTTATTTTCGTTGAAGGGTTTTTTACTGTTCGACCTGTCACGCGATTGAGAACTTTCATTGAAGTTTGACAAAAGCCTGAATTCTTGTTGGGGATTTATGTCATTGAATTTGTTGTCTACTCTTGACCTATTCTTACTATAGTTATGATAACTTCTGTTTGAATTCTCTCTTAATTGAAGCGAGTCATAATTTTGCTCCTGTTGATCATTATATTTAAAGCAATTTCTTATCGTATGGCCTGACATACAACACCAGTTGCAAAACATTGGGTTGTTTTGTTTGTTTCTATGCTCCTTTGGGTTATAAGCTGCGTTTATTTTATGATCCTTCATTAGTCCTGTTAACTCTTTAAGTTGATCCTTTATTCCCTCTATTTCCAATTTATTATCTATGCTACTGGATGCTGTTCCGATAAACTCACTACTTATTGCAAAACTTAAGTCTTTTGTGGCAATATGATCTTTCAATAGTTGCCAAGTTGCGGGTGGATTCTCAATTAGGAATTGATGCGCCTTTTGTTTTAAGCCAGGCGGGCTTAAGCCGCGTACAAAGAATTCCATTTTCTTTGCTGTTCTTTGATCATCATTAAAAGTTGGATTAGGCCATCCACGGTCTACTGCGGTGCTTAATCTATGTATGTAGCTTTTAATGAATTCATCAGGTTGTCTTTTTATGTTTTCTGCTTCTATTCGTCTCCTATATTTATCCTTATCATCAGTGAATCTATCTATGAATTGATCTCTTATATCATTCCAAGGTAAGTTTGCTGCTAATCCCTGATACCATTGAGCGGCTGGACCTCTTAATATTGAACCAAATAAGGCTCTTTGTCTGTTATCATATGCGTCTTGTTCGTCACCTGCATCTCCTGGTCTAGTGCCTAGGGAAAATGCTATCTTTTTCTCTACTATATCAAGAAAATCTCTTGCATCTTCATTCGGGTCTAAGCCGGTAAACTTTTCGAGAGCTAAATCTGGGTATGCTACTACATTTGCCATTTTTGTTTAATTCACTCAATGTTTTGTTAACAATATATAAAGGGTTTTGGATGTGTTGTGTACTGATCAATTGTTCGGACTGAAATAATTGTATTTAAGTTACAATGAAGTTTGCTGGGTTCAATGAATACGAATTTTTGTTAGATAGATCAATAGTGCTATGGGGCTGATTAAGCTTTTTTAAGATGGAAGTTATCTCTGGGGTATTGCTGCTGGAAAGAATGGTTAATTCGTGAATATTTTTGTGTGGGTGTTTGGACAAAATTGTGATTTGATCTTTTTGGATATTGGTGATATACCAAATAATTTTTGTGGATTTATTTTTCAATTTTAGTTTTAATTTAAATGCTGTTGTATTTACTTGATAAAAGTTGGTCATAGCATTTTACATCCTTTTAGGGACATAAATATTTATCTAGGGAATGATAAACAATATGAAAAATATTTAAATTTTTCTTATGAACTTGTTATTATTTTTAATTTTTGTTAAGGAAAATTTTGTGTTTTTAATTAAAAATGATTAAAATGCAAGTAGTTTTGTGCTTGGGTATATTATGATATCAGAAAGCAATCGGGAGTGAAGCAATTAATCGCTCTTCCGGTATACAAATTATGTTATTTGGTATTTTTATTTGCTGAAGAATTGTGTCAATTTCTGGAGTATATCGACGAAAGAAGACGTATAATTCGTTTTTATCTTCGTTAGGGTGTTTTGCTAATATACTAATATGATCTTTTTCAGTGTTAGTGATATACCATATGATATTAGAGACTTTATTTCCTAATTTGAGTTTTAAATTTGTTGTACTGACGTCAATTTTAAAATGTGTTGACATTAATTTTTACGATGTTTGTTTTCTTTTTCTTAAGCAAAGTTGTACTACTTAAATAGTATGTTTTAAAGTAATGAAAACCTCTTAGGAATTATTGAATATTAACAAAGGTTATTAATAATAAGATAAGAAAATAAAAAAATTTCTTTGGAACAAAAATTTTCTAAAATTTTTCTAAGTTTTTCAAGTTTTTTATTTGCTGAAACCTTAACTGAAACCTGAAACTTTGTTCAAGTGAAGTTTTATTGATGCTATGGTATGGTTAACAATACAACTATATGCCTTTATTGGTTATTATTGGTTCAAAACTTAATTTTTTTTGTTAAAAATTTTAAGAAAATTTTTTGACTGAAACGATAATCTGAAACCTGAAACTATGGTAGCTGAAGTTGAGTTTTTTTAATCTTAAAATTTTCTATACGCTTTATTATATCTGGTTTTCGCTTTATCTTGCAAAAAAATTCGAGAAAACCGAATCTTTTGATATCTTAAACTTAGTTTTTGAAAACTCAAACCTAAAACTCTTAAACTCTCTCAAACTCGGTGCATGAAAATAAAAAGTTGGTTTTTGATAGCTGGTCTAGTGTAAATTGGAATTTTGAACAGGTTTGTAACTTCAAAATCAAAATTTTGCTTGCGGAAACCTAAGTTTTTGGGGCTGAAACTATGATTTCTGGAACTGAAACTATGGTTTGACCACTTGGTTTTAGAGTTTTGAGATTGGAAATTTAGGTTGGTCTCTCTAATGTATTTCTATTTCAGCAATAAAATTGCCAAAAAGATGAAAATTTTTGCCTAAAACGACGATTTTAGTTTTCTGAAACTATAAGTTTGAGGGCTCAAACTAACACCTTCTAGAAGTTTTTTGAGTTCAAAAATATGTTAGTGCATTCAGGATTCCTATTATCTTTCAATTTTTCACAAAAATTTCACTCGGGAAGCAAGATTTTTGGTTCTGAAACCAAAAACACCAATTCTGAAACGTACGTTTCAGCCTTAGGAACCAAAATTTAAAATTGGTTTGGTGGGTTTTAACACCGTTAGTTTTCTTTAGAAAGTCAAAATTCGGCGTTCGGAGCTCAATTTTGAGACCAAAAACTCAATTTTTGAGTTCTGAAACCTGAAACTAACAAAAACGTACCATTTAAGACCAGGTTTTTGACTTATGGTATCCAAATTTGGGTTTGACTAGTTCAACTTTTGCTGTTTTACCCAAATCCGTTTACAGAAACTTGAAATTTTGACCGGAAACTATACTTATTTTAACTGAAACGTTTGGACCTATAACTGAAACCTAGACTGAAACCAAAAATTTTGGCTGGTAAAAATCAATTTTTTAGTGCTTATGCTATCATATGAAACCTATTTTATCAATATAAAGTGGATTTGTCAGTGTTTTAAACTTAGTTTTTGTTGTGAAACCTGATATTTTTGTACTGAAACTAAAACTTGGTGTTTGGTGTTATGTGGTTAACGTTTAAGATTGGTTTTAGTGCGTAATCTTATTGTTTATTAGGTGTATATTTAAACTGTGTTAAAAAAAACTAATAATTTATTAAAAAACACCCAAATCCGTTCCTTCCTTCGTGGTTTTTGTTATTTTCTTCCTTAGTTTCAGTAATTGGTAGTTTTACTGATGGATGATTTAGGTTTAAGTTATGTTAAGGTGGATAAAATTAAAATTAGTTTAAGAAAAAATGAGGATAAGCCTCGAGAAATGATGAAGGATTAGAATAAATAGCAACAAGCGTGGATGATTTGAGATAATGTGATGAAGAATTCAATTTATCATACAATTTAGGGTACTCTTAGATCGCACATATGACCACCTAACCCCCTCGAAAAAATAATTGAAGATATTTAATAAGTTTTTGAGCACTTTAGCTTAATACAGAATTTCGTTAATTTTAGTGATGATAACTTTAAACTGAAGTTTTGGCATGTAATTAGTGGATTACTGGACAAAACGGGTATATCTTACTAGCGGACTTAGGCAGAGAACGATTCTTTCAGAAGTTTTATATATTATTATAATAATAGATAATAGTTAAGTTCATGAGCTAATGTCAGTTAGAAAGCCGTCTAATAGACCTCGAGATGGAGGGATATCGTGGGCGACTGCTAGCGCAGGGGATGCATTTCGCAAGAACCCTACCAGGAATATCTGTCAAGTAGAAGACAATGAAATTGTGTTTCTATCGAAAGATACCCATTGTCTCTGGCTTTTTGAGGTTGAAAACTAATCTGACAAATACTCACAGATCCTAATAATAATATATTTTTTGAATTTTAAAAGCTGTTTCTAGTTTGTTGGAAAAAGAATTTCTTAAGGAGTAGTTCTCTGCTGCGGTCGCACCAGTTTTACTAAGCGCTCATTGCTGGTTGAATGCTTAGTAATTTTATCCTAAATTATAAGTCTCACCTTAGATCGTCAAATTGTCTTGACAAAAAGTAGAGTAGAAACAATAGTTAGAAAAGGTATGAATTAATTAGTTGGTTAGATACAGAGCACTGGGTTATTAGATTATATAAATGAATCGAACAGCTTAAAGAAATATACCTATGAGGGGAGGTTGAGCTAATCTTATTTTGTTCATCAATATTTTATCTTCTTACTAAGGTCGGTGGCTGATTAGTATGTATGGTTGCCCTTGATGTTTGTCCAAGTCAGCACTTCTGGTTGGGTCGTCTGAATCGTCTTGCCGTAGTCCTTTGGGTACTTGTAGTCCAGACTTCCTCGGGGGTGCGTATCTCGATTATCTCGATTTATAATTTTTCAAATCAAACTTAAAATGAGAATTTATTCTCTTTTTATAAATGAAAAGGGCTAGATTAATTTTATTGTTAGGGCAGAAAAGAAAAATTATTTATTTTTAAAAGATCTGACTGAAGAGAACTGACTTGCTGCTTACTGAGCAAAATGAAACACTGAAGATTTCAGGCCAGTCCTTTTGCTCGTAAGCATAAACCGGCGGCTGATTCAATCTTTAATTATTCAGGTTTCACCTGCTCCTTTGTTCTCCCTTTTTAATAAGGGAATTTTCAAGTAGTTTTTGTTTGATTTTTTCAAATCAAATATCTTCAACTTATTAGTCCCCTTTGATAAAAACCGCAGCCTTCAGTTTGTCTTATTAAGAATTCATATTACTCTCTCTGATGCATCATATTGCAGGTGCACCTCTGCTTAATCAAAGCAAGGAGAATTTCAGTGCAGCCGGCAAGACTGCTAAATATTTATCCAGTTTGTTTCAAGTTAAGTTAAAAGGGACGTATTAATAATCGCCGCCCTTTTAAAATATTGAGCATGAAAAAATGAGAAAAATTGGACAAGTATTTAAAAAGGAGTGGATTTTCAAAACAAGATTTTATAGTCCTAATAAGAGTAAATCAGTCAATATCTGATTTAGTGAAAAGAGGCTTTAATTTAAATGGCACGCTCCAATTTAGAATTGGGTCGTTAAATAAACAATTAAGACAATGGTCTTTTGTGTGTGTGTGTAGTATTTCGCAATACTACAATACCCGATTTTTTGGTCGGAAATTTTCCAAAAAGTGCTTAAAAAGTCCATCTTTTGGCCTTTTTTCAAAAATTTGCCAAATTAGGGTCTTTATAGTGGTTTTGCCCCGGGAAATCCGTCCCCCCCCTCTCGGGAAAATCCTAGATCCGCCCCTGCTTGTACCCAATAAGTATAAGTGGGATACTGCTGGAAAAGGCGGCCTATTTAGAACGAAATGTGTAAGTTTAGGCAGAAAAAAATGGCGTATCGTTTAAAATTTTATTTTTTTTAAACAAATTTTTAAATGATATTACATCTCCCTCAAATGATTTTGAGCATAGTGTATCATCCAAATACGTCAATTGGGAGATAAACTGTCAACTATTTTATTTATATTGTCCAAAATGTTGTCCAAAATGGTCCTTAAACTTAGTCTTCTTAGAGAGTACAAGCCTGGATTTGCGTTTAATTTTGTCCACTAATTTTGAACAGATAATAGCAAACTGCCATAAATTTTAGTAATTAAAACCAGAACCCAATGTCATGAAATACGCAAAGTGGAAGCATTGATAAATCAATTTTAAAACAGTTCCTGAAAAACTTGTTAACTTTGTTTCGATCAATCATTTGATTTTTTTACACCAGAAAATTTTACACCAGCTCTTTGTTCACCAGAAAGTTCATAAATTGCGATCAATGTTCTTCTCGCTATGAATTCTAGCGAGAACACCCTACGTGTTTCGACTGCCCTTTCAGTTTTATGGTGTAGTGTTTGATTTATTAGATAATAAAACTGACCAAAAATTTGAAAAAGCTGAAAGCAACTATCTTGAGATTTTTTTGAAAACCATCCTTCCACACGCTTGCTACAAATAGGAACGTTTTTTGTATGAAAATTTTCATTTTTTTCATATTACATATAAATTTTTTATTGAGAAATTGACAAAATTAATGAAAAGAAGACTGTTCTCTTCAATTTCGCACCCCGCGCACAAAAAGAGGCTACAAAAAGAAGCGTCTTATTTCCTTATAAAAAGAACAAATAACTTGTCTCAATTCAATTGGAAATGCATTAATCCACCGCCTACGCGTCTTATATCTTATAAAAATGCAATCTAACCGGCGTTTTTTATACCAAGTTGGTCAAATCAGCAATTTTCAAACCCCGCATAATTTTAACGAAAACTATCCCAGTTGAAATATCATTTTGAGCTTGAGCTTTATGCAACAATTGCTTTCGGATAGTATAAAAAGTTTTCGTCAAAACGCTTGAATAAAAAGTCAAAAATAGAAAAAAAACCACCCCATTTATAATTACTCCGCTTTTGTGCGAAAGTCAGAACAAAAACAGTAAAAAATGTTTGCTGCTTTGCAAGCTGCACATTATATTCTGATCGTGGTTTTTTTCAGAAATTGAATAAATAAAACAAAGCAGAAGAAATAGTCATTTGCTTGGGAGGTCACTGATAATAAGTTTCAAAACGTACCAGAAAAATACATTGTCGAAAACGTAAAATTTGGTCGTGTTTACTTTTCCTTCTACCGGATGTAAGCGTTGCCACTGTTGCAACGTGTAATATCCGACTGCGGTATTCAAATTTGGTCAGTTTTTAGGCGCCTTCTACTCTTGGACGGTTTTTTACTTCGCTCAATCTTTTCTTGGGAGGCATTTAGCATAGTGGTAAGGCGTTCACTTCGTGATCTTCAGATGTGTAATCTAATATCAGCCATGGAAATAACAGTGTGGGAGGAGGACGAGCCTGACCAATTTTGGCTGCAATAGTGTTTCCAGGTGAAAATTTTAGGCGCAAAAAATCAATTTTGAGCCGCAAAAAAACTTTGCCCAACAAAATAACTCGGTCTGAAATGTGGGTAAAATAAGAGAAACGTACTATGCTTAGACAGGCTGTTAAGCCTTTCAGAGATCCTCTGCGAATAGCAGAAACAACTTTTTTTTTAAATCTGCTCTTCTGGTATACAAGGCAGAATCGCACGAGGCAGAATTGCTCAAGAGCAGAACGCGCCCAAGATCTGAAGTCTACGTTTAATATCAACAGAATAGAATTTTAATCAATTAAGTTAGTGTCTTCCAGGTGTTTTTGTTTGTAACAAATCGGGTATCTGGGCTGGTAAGCACGCGGCCCCTCAAACCGATTGCACTATCGGTATTTGTTCAGCACGTAGACCCGTTCGGCTCTTAGATACCCGCTTTCAGTGAAATTTTGAAGTTATTCCGGCATCCAAAGTTCTATTGAGAACTGCAAAAAATTGGAACTGCAAACAAACATTTTGCAAAATTTAATTTTTTAGACAGAAAGACTTTTTCAAGGTCATCTAAAACTCAAATTTGCATGCTTACGATTGCGATGAGCAAGCGTTATCAAATCGAAAAGCAGACTTTTTTTCTAGTAAACAACTAGTTTAAAAAAATCAGTTAAATCTTTTTGCTGATATCACTTACTGATATCAATGCTGATATGCTCAATTTCATGAAATTTCAATTTTAGTTACTGGGTGGGTACTAGTTACTAAAGGGTTGTTATAGAGGACTTGTCGGCCTTGTTTCCGCAAGTTTGTCCAGTTGCGAATTTGAATTTCAAATGCCTTGTTTGGCATGTTTGCCTAGAATTGCTGTTTGAAAAAAACAAACGATTTAGGATTTATGGGTTTTTTTAAAAGCCTCAAAACTTTTTTTAACCGATTTTCGAAAAAGAATATCCATTAAAAGACAGCCTACACCCTTGTGTGCCTGCATACTCCCCTGGTCTGTTTTTGCTTTAATATTTTGTCTAAGTTTTCAAAAAAAGTCTGTAGGGGACCGATTTTTTTGAGTTTTTTTTTCGTTTTCTCAAAAACACAACTACCAAATCTGAGATTTTTTGTTTCAATGAAAAGAGCAGATTTGGAAAGCTCCCTTCCATAAGCGTCTATGCCCAATTTTTCTAAACATAAAGATATGGCCCTCGGATTAATTACATGTTTGATATTTCTGACCGTTTTGATTTTTTTGATTTTCTCGCAAACTAACCTCCAGAACCAGATGTTGTGGGTTGAATGAATCTAAATGCAGTGAGAAGCTTCCCTGCTCGAGCGGCTACTCACACGATTTCTTACACAAAAAGTTCTGGTCCTCAGAAAAATCAATTTGATTTTTTGACTGCTTTTTTCTAAACTTTCGATTTTTTCGGGAGAACTACCCTGAGTTTTAAAGATCAATCTCGAAACAACAGGTTAGTTTAATGTCATCGGCATAAGTAGCAACAAGCAATTTTTCAAAACAAAAAGCTATCATTTTCGGAAATGTCAACTATCTGATTTGTTGACCATTTTTTCTGGACTTTTCTCGATAACTATTTGCCAAATCGAATATCATAGGTTTAATCGACACGACAGGTTGTTGGAAGCTTTCCTTTGGAATTTTCTCTCCACTCATGTTTCTTTAAAAAAGTTATGGCCTTCAAACACGTGAAAGCTTTGAAATTTTGACTGTTTTTTGGAAGCTTTGTGACTTTACTCTAACATTACCGTGCCAAATCTCAGGTGAAGTGTTCAATAGAGTAACCCGATTTAGGGAATCTTCTCTACTTTAGCGGCCACGACCTGCTTTTTGCACAAAAAGTTATGGATATAGTAAAGTCGAGTTTTTGAACATTGACGTTTTTTTAGCACTTCCCTATCAGATCTGAGATTAAAATTTCGATCAAATTAAGCGGTTGCACAAAATTTTCCTGCAAAAGCTGCTATTTTAAAAGTTTTGTGTAAAAGAAATGTTATGACTTTGCGAACATTCCAAAATCTTGAACGTTTTCACTATTCTCACTTATTTTAATAGTGAAACAACTAAGGTTTTGGGCAAAGTCCAATTTTTGAAATTACTCATTTCGTCCCGCATCAAAATAAAAAATTCAAAAATATCAAACCCGTGCTTTCAGCTTTAGCTGCGCGCTATTTGTCCTTCGTCGAGTTACACGAAAATTTTAGTTAACCTAGTTTTTCTCAATTTTTTTGATTGTTTTTGCGACTTATGTTTTTTATAATTGTGTTGTATTACAAGTGGTGCGAAGCTCAGCTTTGCCTCTGAGTAAAAACTTCTCGAAACTGGCAGATTGATTTACAAAACTATTTCTGTCTGTTCCAGTTTTTCTCAACCTATTATACTAGTTTTCCGTCTCTCAAAAATGAAATCATGGGTGAAATCCAATTGCAATGTTTATCATTTAAAAAATGGTTTAAGCTATTCAGAAATTTATTTTACAAAAACGACCCTTTCCGGCTTTTTAGTCAATCAAAAGTTACGACAAAACTATATCAAGGTCAGACAAAATCTGACTATATCATGGCAAAATTTATCAAGGCAAACCTTTAAAAGAGGCCAGAAAAAGTTAGAAGAATAGAATTGTCTCAGGTTTTTTTTAATTATGTTTATTTTGTCTGATAACCAAAAACTGTCAATTTTACTGCATAAAATACTTATTTTGAAAGAAAAACAAATTTTAGACGTTTTGCGCCAATTTTTGGAGATTATACCTTTCCTACATTTTGTTGGGCTATATAAGAGGCTCATCTTCATAATTTTTGTCAGGAATTCAACCAATACTTTTGGCGTAACCTTTGTTATACTAAAAGAGCCAAAAATTATCATTTTGGGGTAATTTTTAGGCCCTAATTTGCAAAAGTGTTCAGTTTGTCCAAATAATAAAAATCAGCACTGTATAGCAATGTGCATACAGTTGAATCAGTCCGAATTTATTAGGAAGAGCAATTTACCTATTTTAGAAAACTTTTGCGAGCAGAAGTCAAGAACTCAAGTTAGCATGCAAAAATTGCTCAAAGCTGGCAGATTGCTCTTTTTAATTATTCCTGTCTGTTCTGTTTTTTTTTTGCTATAGAGAGTTGCAAAAAGTTCAGACAGACAGAATTAATTAAAAAGAGCAACTGTCTAGACATCAACGGACATCAGCGGCGAATAGTAAACCTTGAAACAAAAAAATTACTGCTCAAGGTAGCTAATGTTTTTCTGCGATTACTTTCCAATTTTTGAATGAGTTCATCATCTTCACTTCCATTTGTTTTTTTTTTGGGGCAGCCTAATTTGTTTTTTTTTTTGTTGAAAACAACTCTAGATTTAGTTTTTTAATTTAATTTTGCTAACTGATTTATAGTAAAATCTAAAATCTTGATGTTCATCGCAGCATATAAAAATTAGGCTAGCATAATCATCGAATAATCGACGATCTCGCATTTTGAATTTGGTCTGACAAAAAATTCAAGGTTGTCCGGCTTCAGATTTTGCATGCAAAAAAACGTCAAAAAGCACTGATTGCTTATTTTAATTAATTCTGTCTGTCCGAACTTTTTGCTACTAATTATATTAATTATATAAATTCTTACGACAAAAAGTTATTCCTGGGTCTAAATGAATAGATTTAGTTAAGTAACTTTGTCCAGATTCGTTGATCGTCAAGAATATTGCCAACAATTCGGCATGAATTTTTGGTTAAACGATATTATAAAAAAAAACATTTTTTGTTTCAGGAATCGCCTTTTGACATCTCAAAATTGACTTCTTGCAATTGCACAACAAATACCGTGCCAATGACGTCATTCAATTGGTAGCTTACGGTTGGACTCAAAAGAGAGATAGAGTAAAATTCCTATTTCTCTTCATTATAGCCGTAGTTATTACCTCTTAGCAGCAAATTATTATTAATTTTGTTTGCTGTTCCCTGGTTGCCCTGGTTACTTTTTTGTCTCCTTGATTTAAAAAAGCAAAACAACATTTTAGGTTATTCCTGCTTCCTTGCATTTCTACGCTGTTAGCCAAACTCAGATGTAAAATATGCAGGATTCTAATTTACAACTTTTGTTCAAGCATTCGTTATTAATTATGGATCGAAAGTTGGGTTTATTGTAGCAAATTTACCTCAGGTGTCGGAAGAGACGGAAAAAGACAAAAAGAAGCTTTAGGAATGAAGTAAGTTTCTATTTAATTAGCTTTTCTTTAAGCTCTGTTCAACTTTTTTCATGTCGTTTGCTGCTCAGCTTGCTGTCAGCTGCTGTCTTGAAGCTTTTATTTAAACTTTTGACTGTAGAAA
Source organism: Symsagittifera roscoffensis (assembly GCF_963678635.1). Taxonomy (NCBI): domain Eukaryota; kingdom Metazoa; phylum Xenacoelomorpha; order Acoela; family Convolutidae; genus Symsagittifera; species Symsagittifera roscoffensis. The sequence continues at coordinate 4,070,548 of NC_087067.1, forward strand.
ATTGAGCCAGAAATTTAGCTATACCACGACTAAAAGTAAGATGTGTTGAGTGATACATTATATTAAAGCCTTTAACAACAGTAACAGCAGTATAATTAGTTCAAAACTTTTCCATCGAAAAAAAACGGTTAGAAACTTTTGCTTTTGAGACAAATTGAGAATGAACTCCTCATTTCGATTTATTCTGGGCTACAACTTTTTTTTCGTGTTTTTATCTTTTATGAGCTCATTTTCCCCATCCCCATCCACATAATTATCAATTTTTGGGATAACTAGTAAGTGGTTTAATAAGCTTAGGTTTGTAGACTAAACATGCGTATAATCTCCTAATTATACCGCATTGTCAATTTTTTTTACAATCAACAAGTATAGCTAGTTCCTCTGCAAGTAACACAAATTGTTTTGGCCACTTTGATGAAGGAACCTAAATATATGAAATATTACAATTTTTTTCATGATTTTCTGTCCAAATTTTATTATACAATAGTGGACAAAATTAAACGCAAAAAAAGGATTTAACGCCTGTTTTCAGTGTTCAGTTTGAACAACAATTCTTTCTAAATTCAGTAAAATTTTTACCGTGACCGAGATCAAATGAGCAGAGCTACCATCTGTGAAAGTATCAAAATTGTTTTCAATGACTTAACAATGTAATCCGGGTCTGAAAATGCCAGTTTTCCTCATCTGCACTAGGTTTTTTTTTACTTCACGTAAAGAAGTAACAAACGTCTGAGTTTAGTAAAAACATTTCACACTGATCGTTTCCATTTTCTTGCTGAGAATGTTTCATGCCGCATGAACAATTTTTTACTCCACTTATTTTAAAAAAATTTCACCACGATGCAAAAGTTAGTGCAGATGAGGAAAACTGGCATTTTCAGATCCGGATTACATTGGTAAGTCATTGAAACCAAGTATTGATACTTTCACAGATGGTAGCTCTGCTCATTTGCTCTCGGTCAAAGTAAAAATTTTACTGAATTTTGAAAGAAATGTTGCCCAAAATGTACATTGAAAACATGCATTTGAGAGAGTAAATCTAGAATGTGCGCTTAATTTTGTCAACTAGTGTATTATTTTGGGTCTTTCCCATTATAGCCAGCCAACCTAGCATCAACAAAATTATTTCTCCCGCGATTTTGTTCATTTAAAATGACTTTAAAACTTTTGTTGCACTTTCATTCATAAGTGCATTCAAAAAAAGTTCATTCATATTTTGTTAGAACTGAATTTGGCGCTGCAGAGTTACTAGTTAAGAATAAATATAGATACAAATGCTACTTCACTGCTTGTTTGTTTGATTTGTCTGAGATTTTCTTTGGGCAATATTGAGACAAAAAGGTTCTAGTTCTTTCTGCAAATGGTGATTGAATTGGATGACCTAATACAAGTGTGAAAGCTACCAAAAGTGCAAATATCGTTAATATTAATATCGGTAGAATTTAATTAAGAGGTCAGTTTAATATATCTAATTAAATCTGAAAAGCTAAGTTGTCGGACCACTTTTTCTTGGCACTGGGATAACTTTTTTTCTAAAACTATTTGCAATCCAAATCATGGCTGAAAATCGTTTAATGTGGTACTACAATGACTTCCTACAAGTTGTCCTTCACGTAGTCAAAATTGTGAAGAAAAAATATTAACCCAATGGGTTGATCAGAAAAATTAATTGCAGGTGAAAGAAGATCTTTTTTTGCAGTAGTGATCATTGTAGGGATTTTTCTGTTCTTTTTGCACTGCAAGCGGCTATTCCCGCTAACATTTTTAATACTTTGTTTTTTTTTATAACTACAGTTACTTATGAATCCCTACAATTGCAAATGTAGGGCAATAATTGTTTTCTACATTTTCTGAATGATTTTTAAAAATAACTCGTCTATCTTTTTTTGAAATCATTGAAGTTATTACATGACAAGCACAAAAAACGATTAGTTTGCTAATAGTCAGTTAATCAGTTTTGAATGTTGTTTCCTTGCGCAAACTTTATTTTTGATCTTGCAGTTTTTGACTGTATTTATTTATACAGAAGATATGGTAGTTTGAAGGATGCCAGTTTTGGATGAGTCATTTTTCTGTTGATGCACAGGACAAGCAGCCAATTAACCTGGCTCAGAAGTCATTTCAAGTTCAATTGAGCCAATTTAACCCAAAAATTGCGTTATTTGGTGCAAAAATTATCAAGTTGAAATTAAAATAGCGTCTGATGGGTTCATTGAAAAAATTTAAAAAATAAACTACATCAACAAACTTTTGTTAGGGCGACCCTTGGCTCGAAGAAAGCAAGTTACCAAGACTGTTGTTCTTATTTTGCATTTTCAGGCCAAAAATTTTCATTTGCAGCTCCCTGGGTTGACAAAAAGTTTTACCATACAGTTTTATACTAACAAAATGTTTCTATAACTATTTCAATATATTTCATAGACCAAAAAATAGTATGAAAATAGCATGATAAGCGTTTTTTACTCATTTTGAAATTAAATGACAAGCGTTTTGCCATACTTTTTATCACAAAGGTTTTATGAAAATAGCAAAAGCAATTTTTTAACTAAGAAAATGTGTGATAAGCATGTTTTCGATAGTATCAAATTGTACGTTAAGCGGTTTTCCATAAATGAAAATCCAAACAAAAAGTTTGATTTAAAAGTTTTTGTTTCATCCGAAAACCTAATTAAAGGTTTTCTGTCATAAGAACGTCCAGAGTGTAACTGGCAATTACTACGCAGATAAACTGCGTTTGGTGATACTAGTCATTATGTTAATTTTAACATTTTCACGCAGAATAGTATACCAAAAACGTAACATTTGTATATGGCTAGTAAATTTTACTTTGAAAATTTTGGTGGTTGAGAAAAAAGGACTTTTTTCAACTAATATATGTTTATCTTAGCATATTTAAAATTAATAGTTGGGATTATAAAAAAACTCTTGCTTGTGGTTTTCCGATTTTTTGGGTGAAAAACTCAATCTGGATTACGTTATCGACACAAAGAGTCAAGTTTTGCATGAAAACTTTTTTTTCGTAAATTGTATATCAAGTTTGTTTTTTTTTTCATGGAAAAACGCATATCGTACAGTTTTCTTTTGTTTTTATGCCAAAGTTGCTCTCATGTAACCACAACTTCCACCAATTTGCTTTGTTTGAATCTTAAACCAATTTATGATAATTTTCGAAAAAAATTCTTCTATGGAAATTGTATGACAGCATTTTTCCATAGACTCCATATATGAAATTGCATGATAGGCATTTTTTTTGCATGGACGTCATCCCGGGACTTCGATAATGTACGCAGAGTATTTTTTGAATTTCGAATTGTAAATATTGGTGTTCCACATTTTTTGGGAAATCTGGACCATGGTTACATAATAATTTAACTATTTTCAAGTAGTTTTAAACATTCATCACATTCCTATTAAGCTATCTCCCCCCACCCACGCGAGAATGGGGGAGGGGAAAGAGATTGCTCAATTGATCCAATTTAAGTTATGAATGTAATACATTACTTCCATGTTTTTATCCTAAAAAGGTGACTTTTTACGGCCTTCGACTTCGCCGCACCGTTTGTTTGTTTGGCGAAAAATAAAACTAATTCCCGAACAACACGGAAAGGATTAGTTTCATTGTGGTTGATTGATTGACTTATTTTAAGTCTAATTTAAGACTATTATTCAGGTAAAAGTAATCTGAAATGAAAAATGAAAAAAGAAAAACTTGTCACGAAAACTACATATTGGTCATATATACTTTAAAGAAATCAAACGCGTTTATTATGATTTGTTATGATGAACTATGCCATAGTATCATTCTCGTTAATAATTACGCCGCATTTTTCTTCGTGTTTTACCAATATTTTATTATACTTTAATTTGAACCAAACGCAAAATCGTTCTTTAAGCATAAAATTGGTTAATACATGCTGTACTTTCTTTTTGCCATCGAGTTTGCTTCAAATGCTCTGAGTTTATGACAATATCAGGGCGCTCATATTCAAATTTCAGCTTTTATTTTGGAAGAAAATTTTAAAACTATAGTTTCAAAAATGTTAGAAGACCGGTTAGCCCAAGATGACGACCTGAAACACCAAATGTCCTATCGGCTAGATTGTGAACCCGCGCCGAAGGGTATTTTTGTTACCCAACTGGGTAATCTTTATGACGCCGAGGAAGCGCAAACGGGCAAAGACAAAAATGGTCGTCCACTTATACAGTACCCGGTTGTGAATGAAAATGGTGAAAACTTATTACGGAGCGGCGTGAAAACTCGGCAGAAAACGCTTCTGATTCGTGAACAGAAAGTCGTCGATAAGATGAACTTGGAACTAACCGAAAAACGAGACATTTTTGAGAAGCGGATGGAAAGCATCAACAAGCGGAAAGAAATTCTTCGGGAAAAACGAGACTCTTTGCGATCCAAAATCGGAAACGATCAGAAATACATCCAAGAACAGAACGCAAAACGAGAACGGGCAGTTGAAAAGTTCAAAACAGAACGAAAAACAAACGAACGACTAGCAATTCAGCAATCGGAGCTAAGCAAAGAACTGGACGAGCTGAAAAGGCGAAACCGGAGTCTGAGAGAAGAAATCCATAAGAAGAAACCGTACAACGAGTTCATGATGAAAGTAATCGACAATTTGCCCGATAAATTTGTGGAGTCGTCTGAAAATAAAGTGACAGCTTTGATGTCGCGGTATTCAACTTTGGAAGACGCAAACACCGATTTGGTCCGGAAAATGGGTAGTTTGTCGGACGAGTTAAGTTCCGAGCAGAAACGACTTGACTCGATAAAAGCAAAACACGCCGAGGAACAACTTGAAAACATGATGGAACTCAAAAGGACGCGGGAGATTTTAGAGCGACTTAGAGATCGAAACCAAGAGAAACAACAGCAGCTGTTTTTTAGAAAAAACAGATTCAGAGAGGAAAATCAGGAGAAAGGCCAGACACTTCTGTCGCTGAGAAACTTAGCCGAAAAGTGTCGGTTTAACTTCAGAACTAATAAACCGATCGCGATTCCAATCGAAGACGAAAACGACTTTGATACTATGATGTACAGGATCGACAACTATTTCATCGACCACAAAGATATTGTCCAGTGGTCCTCGCCGGGTGGTGGAAGCTCAATCCAAAAAGGTCAACAAAGCTAGACGAGAAAAACAAACAATATTACTTTACTAAATTGAATTACTTGCATCTATTTTAAAATACTAAAATGAAGTAACTTTTGAAAAGTAGCAGAAAAGTTTTAAATTGATAAACCCGTTTCATATCATAGTTATAGGGAAGAAAAAGTTCCCCGTCACCAACCCGTACCCTTAACTCCAAGAGTCGACAACGCCATCTCTCAAAATTTTGAATTGCTGCGTGTTTATAACCAATACCAATAGCGGATTTAAAGAGCAAACTCTTCCCCCTCCCCCTCCCCCTCCCCCTCTCCCTCCCCCTCAAGAATTTGAAGAAACCCTCGGCAACCAAAAATCCCCTTTTTTAACATTAATTTTCTGGGCCAATATCAATTTTTTCTAAAGGCGTCTTAGGTGTCAATAGAAAACCATTGGATTGAAATTGCAACTCACTTTTAAAATACTCAAAAACTGCCTTTTTGGCCTCATTCAAAAGTTTTTAAATTGCAGTTTTTTCTCAGCCATGAATGAAGTGAATACTTTTATATAGTTCTTGATTTTTTGTTTTTTTTTTCAGGAAAAAGTCTTGAAGTTTGTTAAAGTTCAAATTTGGTTTTACTTGGTTTGACTCTTCATTTCTTTTTAAGTTCAGCTCATTCCCTTTGTTAAAAGGAAGGCGAACTCCACTATCGAATAGCAAAACTGTACAGGTCACAAAAGACGAGATGGTTTCTCGTTTCGGAAGTCAAATTTAAGTTTTAATTCATTCAACCTCAGTGCACCACTTATCGTTAAAATCCTCGGATTCGATGTAAATATCTCTTACATAGGTTTTAAAATCGACGGATTCCGGTGAAATTGCTTTCAAATTTCATACTGCGGATTTCGTGCCATGTAGCAAAAAAGACGATGCCGTCATTGCAAGTATGTGGTCATTGGTTCCGAAACACACAGTTCTCTGTATTAAGGCATGTGCACGGAATCCGATTGCTTATGAGCACACAAGTTAGGCCTTATAGGACTTCGTTTCGATAGTGGAATTCAATTCGTAGATTTCCCAGCGGAATAAAAATTTTGCCCATAGATTCTTCTTTCCTTAAATAAGTTAGTTTCATCAACAAATTTTCAACCAGTATATGTTTTGTTCTTGAAACGAAAAGATCTTTCAGGCCATGTATTCGTTTTCTTTGAAATTCGAAAGTAGGAGCTTACGTAAATAACAAGTCTGTTTTTTTTTGCTGTTTCTTTGCATTCATCTTTTTTTCCAGCTGTCTGTTGGCTACATTTTTCATTTTAAGCCCTAGAATTATTTAAAAAAAACCGACGAAATTTTATTAAATTTGATTGATTTTGAAAGGAGAGCGACAAAATTGTAAAATTTTTGAACACATCTTTTATTGTCAAAAATCCCGCCTGATTTATTTTACTCATCAGATCTTTGTCAAAAAGATGAGTTGGTCAACATGCGAAAATCTGCTACTAAAATACAATTGATTGGTTAAAGTTTTGAGCATGTGTTCTTACTTTTTGTTCCAGATTTTGAAGAAAGAGGGATGTAATTGTGCTCGGGATATTTTTTTCTCTAGACAAATTTTAATTTTTACAAGCATTTTTCTTTGTCTGGAAGAGTATGTTTTTGCTCTTTCACACATGTTCTTTCACGGCAAGGCAAGAATGAAAAATGAAATATTAGAACGCATGAATGAAAAAAGAAACCATTGCATAGTTTCGCGCACTTTTCCGGGCTCTTTCACAACTTATTGGGCTGTTTCACAATTTTCCGGGCTCTTTCACAATTTTGCTGCATCTTTTCCTCAGAAAGAGCAAAAACATACTCTTCAACATAGTTGAAGATGGCCTCGGCGGCCAAAAGAGCCGCCATCGGGCACTTCGTGCCCTCAGGCCGGGCTCTTTTTCGCTCGGGCATCTTTCAACTATGCTCTAACTACTGCAAAGAAATTGATACCCGTAGCTCAAAATTTAAAAGGAATATATGCAGTTTTTTGCAAAGTTACAAGGGTCTGCCACTTTGTCAAAATTGTTCTGCTTCAAATATTTTTTTAATTGATTTTTTTGCTAAAATTTTTTGTAATTTCGGATGATTGGAGATATTTTAGATTAAATGTCTCAGGGAAATTTTGGTCAGATCAAATACAGTGATGTATTCTAAGCAGCATAGATTATATTGGTAAACTAGTAACAAAACGTAGATAATTTTAGCCTGCAATGTTTTAATTTCATAAAGAATAGGTTTAAAAATATCGATGTGAAGTTACACATGAACGCATTCATTATAATTTTATGACATGTGTTTAAGGCAGTGAAACTATCAGCAGCTCAGTTTTATTTAAAATGAACTGGTTTAAGCTGTGATCTTTTATTTTTGAAACAAAAAGTTTTTTTTACTAGACTCCCGGGTTAACTCTTTATGAAAGTCATTCATAGAGTTTCTCTCTAATTCAGGCCTGGCTAAGTGAAAAGCATGTCAAATTTTTTTCAAAGGTTGGCCCCAAAGACTCTTCGAAAAATTGAGGCCTAGACTGCAAAGTCTATGGCAAAGTTTATTAAAAGTTTGAAAGTTGACAAATTCTTTCAAACTTTAATGAAGGACGCTAAAAACGATTGGCCTTGAGCTGCTCACAAAAAGCAAGTAATAGTTGAATGGAAGGTTCATAAATTTTTGTGTCCCAAAACAATATCGTAGCTCATCCATGCAATCAGCAAGCTCTTATCGAGACAAACCTAGAGACCTAAAAACAAAACAAAACGGTGATATATTACAATAGGTGGTAGGCTCAATTTGAATAGCTGGATCGTTTTTTGTTATACTTTGCACATTGTTTATAATTTGTTTCAAAAGCCAAACTTTTTGGCAAAAGAGGGTAAATTTTGATTTTTTGAATAGCATTTTATCTGGAAGAGGAATTTATTTACAAAAACTATCTTAGTAGTAGTATAATTGATTGAAAATGAAATGACTATATTATGCATTATAGTTCTCAAATTTAATACATGCACTACACTCAAAATTACCACCTATTGTAACAAATCACCAACAAAACATCAGAGAGCATCTAAAAGTATCAAAAATCTCTAAACACACTCACAAGCGCAAGCTAATATTATTGCGTTATGTAACTTACTGCTGATTAAAAAAACTATAGATAACAAACGGAGCGAAATCCTAAACAGTAAAAAAATTTCTCAAGATGCGACAAGACAAAAACAGGAAAAAACAACCAGAACATTTTTCCTAAAGACCCAAAAACACACTTTTTGCCAATAATCTTTTTTAAACATCATTCGATTACATAATTTGCTCTACCTTTAATATTTTTGAATGTATTTTATTCTTTTAAATTATGACAAACAAAAAACGATAAAAACGGATGCTTTTTGGGTGTTGTTTAAAGGTTGAACCACAATTGTAAATTGTCGGTTTATTTCAACTTTGAAAAAAAATTAATCCCAAATTTTTTGTTGAAAAAAATTTTGTAAAACATTTTGCAATTGTGACACCTTGTGGCTGAAACCAATGGAAAAGCTTTTGATTGAATCTTATACAATAGTTTCATGGGTAGTAAAAAAGAAGCTTAAATGCGTCAGAAAGGTTTTTAAAACTATCTTGAAACGGTTGCAAAATGATCGCCGGTGATAAATACCAATAGGTGGCAGATTTCAAGTTAAAAACTGTATCGCTCTTTGTTATGGTTTGAACAATCTTTATAATTTGTTTCAAAGCCAAATTTTAAGACAAAACTTTCCATTTGAATTTTTGAATAATAAAACGTATTTCGAAAAAATGTTTATAGCATGTACAATTGAATGAAAGTGAATTGAATATATTTTGCATTATAGCTTTCAAGGTTCGTACATGATGTACTCTAATTGTTCTCGAAACCACCTGTTGTAATTTTGCGCCCGCTCGCATTCTGCAACAAACCCAAACTATATTTCAGGCAATTTTATCGATTCTTACTTGAGTGTTTGATGCAAAGTTTGTCGCTCTAATTTTTATTACAAAGAACAGATCCAACAGTGCTAACAAATTATGCAAACGAAATCACAAAATAATTAATTTCAAAAAGTGAAAGCTCTTGATGTAAAGGACAAGTAGAGACAAAATGCGCAAACTGTACCCACTAGACGTCTACCCTACTATGATGCCAAACTTTTTTCGTTGTTTTGAAAACTTCGCATTAGCTCAGGTGTTTTCTATTTGGCTTACATGTCTCTGTCGGCAATTGCAATCTGTTTGGAATGTTTTTTGCCCAATTAGATATGAATTTGCAAGATTCAAACTGGAAGATTTATCAAAAAGAAATCGAAATCAAAATAAATCTATTTATGAAATATATAGTTATAAAGGCAAATTATAAAAGGTAAATTAAAACAATTGCTGTTTTCCGGGATTTCCGGTAACGTTTCTTAGCATGTGTCCAGGCTTGGCTTTCAAGGAGTTTTTGTTTTCTTCCTAAACGATTCCCGTGTTTCTTTTTTTGCTGATTAGAGAAGTAGAAAAAAATAAGAGTAAAAATTATGAGAATTTAAGAGAAAAAACCGTTTTCGATTGTAGTTTTTCAAAAATCAATCTTGTTCTTGGCAGGGTCCCTGAATGATTCCTGTTCTGAAATCTAGGGTTTTTCTGGTCTTTTTGAGCAAGTTCTAGAAGGAAGTTTTTGGCTATTCTGGTTAGATAACTCGATTTATTGAAGCAAAGTTTTTTAGACAAGTATAAGGAAAATGGTGATTCAAGGCATCACCATGATGGAAACATTTTTTTTCCATTTTGGGACTCATTCTTAAATAAAAAATGATATTGATTAAGTCAGGTTATTTGTCAGTACTCGAGTTAAGGAAAACCCATACTCATCCATTTCTGAAAAATAGCAAAAGCCCAATTATGCGACTATAGTTCAACGTTCATAAAATATCAGAATAACCAATTTAAATCGTATCTTCTCAATTTCAAATGATATAATTCAGTTTCGAAAAAAAACTAAACTTTTTCAGGCTATCAAGATTCAACTGTTGTAGATTTATTCGCAGTGCACTCATCATTTTTGTTGTTTTTTGGCTGGTTAGCGTTTATCGTGAGAGAAAAACAGCTAAGATACTTACTTCAAACGAAGAGCACGTCGTACTTACAAACCGATATTTAATGGAAAACTTACAGATTGTTTTAATGTCACTTAAAGCGAAAAATGATGAAAACATTAAATATTCCGAGTTACAGCGATTTATGCCTTTGCGAGCTAAAGACATCGAATTCGAGCAACTTCAAGCATCTGAAGCGAAGAATTTGGATACAGAATTATTTGATAAATCTGAAAATAATCCGTTCAATTCTCCAAAGAGTTTCCTGCTGCGTCCGAGAAAAATGTGTTCATCAAAAAATGAGAAAAAACTTATTCTTATTTTGTTGTATTCAAAAACTGATGATTTAGCTCATCGTGAAAACGTTCGCAGATCATGGCTAACAGACATTCAGAATTTCAACCAAAGTTATTTCATTTTTGAACACTTATTTGTCTTAGGGAACGAAAACGGACGAAACACATTTCGCACTAACCTTCTCACGGAAATACTAGTTAACCAAGACTTGTTAATTGGCGATTTTGCCGACAATTATTGGAACTTGACTTACAAAACAATTTTCTCAGTGACATTTCTGAACTTTTTCTGCTCAAATGCTGATTATGTTTTTAAAATTGACATTGACGTTTTCGTGAGAACAGACAAGTTTTTGGGTTTTGTCGAAAAACTTCCTAATTCTAGTTTTTATGGGGGCTTTGCAAATTGGGACCACAAGCCTAAGAGAAAACGAAAAAACAAGTGGTATGTTTCTAGAGCAGAATTTTCTGGAAATGTTTTTCCTCCCTTTTGTTTGGGACCAGCATACTTTTACACGGGCGATTTGATACCAATTTTATTCAATGCTACTTTGTCGACAAAGTTTTTTAAACTTGAAGATGTTTATATGGGACTATGTTTAGCGAATCAAAACAAAAGTGACCTGGTTCAGAATCTAGCTGAAGTTACTGGATGGTACAAAAGATTTGATTTCTGTTCTTTGAAAGACAGAATATTTGTACATGGTTTGAAGCCTTTGAAGTGGAAATATTATAAAAAAGAGATTCTTCGGAAAGTGGAATCAAAGTTTCAATGCTCGGTAAAAAATGAAACCCGTAATGCTCATAAGGCGATAACCAAGAAAAATGAGTTTTATAAAGTTAACTAAATTAGAAAAATGATGAAATCTGAATTCGTTTTGTAAAAATTTGTTTCTGTCTAACTAAAAAAAAATTGGATTGAGTGCTTTACAGGTCAACCTGTTTGATTCGGCTTTCGGAAAATGTTTATCTAAACGAATGCTCTTACGATATTTCATATGACGTTAAAAACATGGATGATTTAACTAAGTTTGAAATTAATATAGAGTTCATCAAACATGCAATCAAATTTATGGCGTTTGAAAATAGTCGATTTGCTGACATTGAATGGAAAACGAAATAGACAAGAATGAAAAATGATTTGAAATAAATAATTGCACCAGAATGAAATCATGCAGCTGATTCAACATGTGTACTAGAGTCATTTTGGTTGTACCAACCACTTAAAGGAGTGGGAAGGAACTAAAAATAATTATTACAATAGATCGAGTGATGGAGTGGGAAGGAACTAAAAATAATTATTACAATAGATCGAATTTTTTAAAAAGTTTTCTCAATGTTGAGAGAATTCGATTTCAAACTTTTTAGATTATTTCTGAGCAAGTACAGCAAGCGAGTAACAAGTTATGAGCAAAAATTGAGCAATAAATTAATTCTACACATAAATAAACGGTTTTTAAACTTTCATTCTCTGAATAAAAACAAAAAAAATCTTCGAAAAAAAATCACTTCAAAAAAATAAACTTTGCGATTTTGCTATGAAATCCTACAAAACTATTGTTTGCTGAAGTCAGTGGAAACTACCGGGCGCTTGTCGCTTTTCTTCCTACACACCGAAAAACAATTTTGAACAATTTTTTCGGCCAGAACCTTCTGTACTACTTGCTCAGGAACCGGCTATCTTTGTATGTATTGTATTCCATTCTTATCTGACAGATAAAAAAATAACAGGGATAATTTTCAGCTGGTCCGGATTTGTTCGTTAACCTAATTTTTATTTCTTTTGGCTAGTTTGTTGGAAGTCTTTAAGATGAAGGGATTTTTACTGACAAAAAATGCGCTATCGAAGCATCCGGCTCTTTTGATTTACTCACAGAGGTACCAATGTGTATATCTGGAGTTAAGTTTTCCTTTTTAAAATTTCAAGTTTTTCAGATCTAATTTTCTAAACAAAAAATATTACTAAAATGTAACTCTTGTTCTAGTCATAAATAATTGTATCAGATGTAATTTAGGCATATGATAGTGGCATATTTTGAAAATTCGTTATTCGAAAAGAAAAAATGCGGATTCAAAAAGAAAAGATGCTTGTTTGGCTACCATTTTTTGCTAAGAAAAGCATTCATGCATTAAAAAAATTAAGTGTTTCAAGTTAATTTGAGTATTTCGAATTAAAGGGATAACTAATTGAAAAGCAAAGATGAACAATAAGAATAATAAGATACTAATAAGAATCATAAGATACCCGAGATAACTGAATTTTACTTAAGTCAACTAAATTCGAAAATGGTGAAATCTGAATTACTTTCTTTAATGTTTGTTTCGTTCTAACTGAGGGAAAAGTTAAACTATGTTACCTAATAGGTTTTTGATTCAACTTTTGAAAACAGTTTATCCAATTCAAGGATTTTATGATCTTTCATATCACTTTAGAAACTTGGATGGCCTGCCTAAGTTTGAACTTTATATAGAAATTAATCAAAAATGCAATCATTTTATGGCATAATAAACTAATCCATAAGCTGAATTTGAAGGAAAACATGAAAATAGCGAAGCAGTAAATCCGTTGAAAAAAACCCAGACTGAATTAAATCATGCAGCTGAATCAAGATGTGCGCTACTAGACACTATTTCGAACAATAAATTAGTCAAAATTATTTTCCGTTCCGATCATTGAAAATGGGGAGGAACTTTGTATTCGGGTGATTTTAAATTTTTTTCCACGCAAAAACAGCTACCACAAATAATCGTCGAACTTGTTTGAAGGATAAATCACATTAAAACCTTTTCAGTCGTGTTTCAAATGACATTAAAAATATTCAAAGAAAAAACTCGACAAAAACTGGTTAGAAATTTTTGATTTTTTTGTCTATTTTTGAGCAGTAAAGCGATGAACTAACGTTCGTTATATGTGAAAATTAGCAATTTAGGATAAAAAACTTAATTTTATTGAACAAAAAACTAGTTTTGGAAGCTTCTCTTAGCGCTTCTTTGCCAAAAAACTCTCTAAAAATATATTTATAATGCGAAAAGTTAAAAAAAAGCTAGTTTTTTTTGTTCATTTATTTTTTGAAGAGTTTTGTGGTTGTTCAAGCCTAATTCGTTCAATTTCTGATCGTTGTGTAGTTATTATCACACGAAGTACACGGAAAGGTACTAACTTGAAGAAATAAGGAAGATTTTTTTCCAGAGAATGTGGTCGGAACATTCTGCGCTACTTTTACAGCAACCAGCTATCCTTGTTTTTTAAATTATTTTTTGTCCTCTGAATAGTTTATTAAACTTATTTCTGCTGAAGGAAAATTTGCTAACAAAAGTGCTTCATCAAAAGCTGCACGTACAAAATTCGGCTCTCTTCCCAATTTCTGTTTTCATAATTATTTTATGTGTAATTATGGCTGAAAGCGCCAAAACGTCGTAAAGGGTGCAAAAGAGCCGAAAAGTCAAGTTATGTCGGAAAAAGATTAAGAAATTGAACGGTATCTGGGCTCTTTTTTCTTTTTTCCCACCTCACGTAAGCATCAGTTTTACAACAAAGGGTTTTATAAGGTTAATTATGGAGGCCAAATATAGAAGGAAAAAAAGGTCGGTGTCTGCAAAAGTCGAATAAGGTCAAACGAAGTCGAGCGAAATTGATCGCGAACTGTGTTTCACTTATAAAAATCAACAAGACTGCTCGTATCAGGGCGAAGCCCTGAATGTTCCGACTGCATTTTAAGGTTTATGGAGCAGTAATAACATAAAACAATTAAATGTAATAAAATGAAACGAAATTTTTTTTCTCTAAAGTTTGAAATTTTTTATGGAAATCATCACCCCACACGTCATATAAAGTACAAAAGGATAAATTTCGCTCATTGTAACAAATCAATTATGGCAATAATTATGGCTTTCAACCACCAACTTGGAAAGATTTCTAAGACATATTAAATCTCCGCTTACGTGTTAATATCACGAAATATATCGCGCGTTAATTGTCCCAAATTGGCCAAAATGGCAATCTTTAAACCCCCGTAACTCTACGAAAAATGATCGCAGGTAAAATATCTTTTCAAATTTGAGCTCAGGACAACAATACTTTTCAAATGATAAAAAAAATTCCGTCAAAAATGGCTAGTTAAAAAGTCGAAATTCGTCTGAAGAAAAAAAAACTCACCCCGAGCACAAATATTCCGTTACTTTCGGAACAACAAGATCAAACAAAGTCGAGCAAAATTTCACTAACAAAGGTGAATAAATTTTTTCCAATTTCTCAACCCCCTCGTAAAATCAAACTATTCATAAATTGTTCACACAGCGTTTTGCATGTAAGAAATCATGTTAAAATTTGTTCATCTGTTCACGCTGACATGTTTTATTGCAGTTTATAACGTCAAAAGGCAATTTAAGGATCTACTTAACAATCTCTACCCACCTATTGTAACTACTAAAGAATCTCTCCCCCCCCCCTTTCTTGAAATGGGGAGATTGTTAAGTAGATCCCAATTTAAATAGACTTTCATAAATTGAAAAAAAAATCAAAGAAGGGAACTGGAAAAGAGCCCACTAAATGACATCATTGAACCGTTTCGGTTGAGTCATACTTCGGGAATCTTAGCTCGGCCGTTGATAAGCTGTTCGCTGTATTGATTGTCAGTTGTATGCGATGGTGTGCAGTCTTGCTGAATTCCCAGGCTGGTTGGTTCATTTATTAAACTAGGGCATTACTATATTACGCTTTAATAAAGGTAAAAATCTTTTACAATCAATGAAATCAATCTAATCTTTTGCAGGTGTATTAATCCGAACCATGACGCAACAATAATTGAATGCTTTCTCAGGACTTTCAACGTTTAAATATAATCCCATGAAAAAAAATCCCTCCAAAAATGAAATTTACAACATTCAAATACACTTCACGTTTGACAGAATAAATTATTTTCCTTTTCTAACTATTGTAAAATCAGATTGTTTCAGTTTTTGAACACGTCGCAGCATGATAAACTGCTGATAATACAGTCAATTTTTTACTACTTTATTCAACTTGATATAGAAGGAATAATTTAACTGGGAAAATATAATTGGTTTCCGTTTCAGCTCTCTAACTCGCTTTTAATGGTTTTTATTTGACTGATTTACTAAAATTTTTTGTGGTTTATTTTTGGTTGCACGATGAAATGGCTGGCGAAAATATCAAGGTTGGTTCAATTTTCTAGTTTATTTTTGAATTATGCAGAATGGCCCAATTATGCAGACCTAGCGTTTGTTTCTTGATTCAAATCTTGTTCAATTCCTGTAGTCTTTCATGGATACTAAAATACCCTTTTCACTTTTAAGTGTTCATTTTTTGGCTCTTTTCCACCCCTCCTCCCGCCATTCAAAATCGGATCCACTTAACAATCTACCCTCCCCCTTTCAAGAAAGGGGGGATTCTTTAGTAGATACAATAGGGGGGGGGGGGGGGGGAGATAGTTAAGTATATCCTCAAAATCTATACTTTTTATAGTTGTTTTACGTGTGATTATGTCTAAACAGGTGATGTTATGATGTAAGGTATGAAGAACAACGCTGTTCATAATTTTTAATTTGTTCACCGTGCTAAGTTTCATAGCATTTATGACTATGCTAAAATAGTTTTTCATAATTGAAATTCAAACTTGGTGGAAAGTGGAAAAAAGACCTTTTTTGACAAAAGCCGTGATCGCTTTCCAAACATTCGAACATAACTACTGAACGAGTTTTTTTTGCATGCAGTTTGTAGGCATGGGCACAACAGGTGTTCTCCGCGATGAGCTCGTACGGGGCTTTTTATATTAGGCGAAAACTGTATTAGGCGAAAACAAAAGTGTTAAATTTAGGCGAAAATTTTAAGGATAAAAGTGTATAATTTAGCAAAAATCCCCCTAATTTTCAAGACGACATTGACAAGAAGCGGTCAAAGACTACATAACCGGCTCTAATTTTTGTAAGGAGTCCTAGCCTTTTTGCCCTACCCTCTTTATATGTAGCAAGGGAATGACATACAATTTCTGCTAAATTGTACACATTTTTTATCAAAATTTTCGCCTAATTTTAAAACTTTTATTTTGGCATAATTTAGTTTTCGCAAAAAACGATCCAACTATTTAACTTGAACCTGCCACCTATTGTTGTATATCACCCAAATCAAAATAGTATGGGTGAACTCAAGATGCCAGAGTTTGTGGGTAGTTTTGTAATTTTTGCCCCTTTCAGGCTGTTTTTCAGTTTTTGGCCAGTTTCTAGATAGTACTGATGATCTATTTGAGCATTTTTTTTTTCAGTTTTGTTCTCGAACTTGGGTGAATTATTGAAACTTAAAACCAAGAAGAAAATTTTAGTATATCTACCCTCGTAAAAAAATTCCTTCGCCTTTTGATTGTTTGAAAAGGTTATTTTTTTATCTCGGCTCATATCAGGGTTAGAATGTTTAAAAAGAGGTGATAAAAAATTGTTCGAACTGGAGATACTTTTTTTCCAGCAATTCTTAAAAAGTTGGAACTATTTATATATAGTAGGGGGTTCTTACGAGAATTGAGGCGCATCGAAGCACATTCATGGGTGGTTGAGTGTGATATCTGAGTCGTGATTCGAGTTTCAAAAAGATGTTCTAAAATAATTTTGTGCAGAGAAAAACTTTTTTGTCATTCAAACAATTATACTGATTAAGTGATAGGACTTAATGAGATCAAAAATAAGGCTAAAGTTGCAGAATGATTGGATATCACTGGCTGATTTCAATGTTTTTAGGCTATTAAATTTTCATCAATTAATTATGAGACGCAGCGAATGAACTACTGTTGGAATAATACTTTGATTTTTTTTTCCAAGACGCGGAATATTTACACGATGCAATTAATTCGCACTCATAATCGATTCAAATTGAATTGAGGCAAGGTGATTAATCTTATTAATTCCATAAATGACTCAAGTTTTAACACTTTGAAATTATCAGTCTAAAAATCATAGTTTTGCCAATATTTCATTACCAAAAACTACTCGAGACTAATTACTGGGCAGCCGCAACATTCAAGGCATTGTCTTGATACGAGTAGTCTTGTTTTAGTATTGCAACTTATAACCACTCATGTAAAGAAAATAAAAGAAATTTGGTGTTCTGTAAAATCCAGAGAATAGTTTGGATTCCGCTTTTTTCATACAGCCAACTGATATTGGAAAATGAATTTTTTTGCAAAAACTGAGGCTACTGCTTAGTTCCAAAAAACTATGATGCGCACCAAAAGAATTTTTTATTCCAAATCTCGAATCATTAGACTCAAGAGGCTGTATTTTTTTTAGCGAATCTGTTGAACTGTTCGATCTTTTTTTTTCACAAATAGAAAATTAGTTAATTAGATTCCTCAGATAATATTTGAAAATGGCGAATGCTTCCTTCGCTACACTTATTGTTCCGAAATTTGTAATGAAAATAATGGAATATTTGTGCTCGGGGTGGTTTTTTTTCTTCAGAGAAATTTCGACTTTTTAATTAGCCATTTTTGACAGAATTTTTATAAACATTCGAAAGGTATTGTTGTACTGAGCTTAAATTTGAAACGATATTTAACCAGTGAGCGTTTTTCGCGTAAGCGGAGATATAATCCGTCGTAGAAATCATTTCAAATGATGCTCATTTGCATTAATTGGGTTGTTACTAGGAGCGAAATTTATCACTCAGAATTTTATATGGCGTGTGCGGGGATGATTTTTCGTTTTATTAAATTTTTTCATGTTATTACTGCCTCAGAGACCTTAAAGGCAGTCGGATTTTTTAGAGCTTCACCCTAATACGAGCAGTCTTGTTTTTTTCGAGATTGAGTATTCTGATGCGTCAAACAGTGTTTACCTCTAGCCTAAAATGTGGTGGTTGGCAATTGAGAAGACGTTTTGTATAGGCGTGGCTTCACGCGCCTATACCAAATCCGCTTAGTCGTCATTGTTAAAGAAATTGCAATTAATCTGTGAACCTTAATTTGGTGTGAAAAATTACTTGCGAATTATTGTTCCGACTTTCAAAGAGGGTAACGGAAAGTTTGTGCTCGGCTGATTTTTTCTCCAGACAAATTTCACTTTTTTAACTAGCCATTATTGACAGAATTTTTATCAGCCAAAAGGTTTAGCTCATATTAAAAAAGATATTTCACCTCTGATCATTTCGTAAAGTTATAGGGGTTTGAAGACTGCCTATTTGAACGCGTAAGCGGTGATTTAATCCCTCTTAGAAATTGATTCAAAATTGGTTGAAGCTTGCTATTCATCATAATCGCTACGTTGCAAGGAGTAAAATCTATCACTTATTATTTTAACTTGCGTGTGGGGGATTTAAAAAATTTTGGAAAATTGTTTCGTTTTTTTTTTTTGATATTTTCATCAATATTTTAATGCGAACACTGCTCCATAGACCTAAAATGGCAGTCGGCTTATTCAGGGTTTTGTCCTGATAGGAGCAGTCGTGGTACAGTTTAGATTTTTTCCGCTTCTTTAATTTAAACTCTTGTCGACTCATGGCCCAGCCCACTAGTCTTTTAGAGTAGCCAGCCCTCTAATATAGTACTTTTCTTTCAATTTTTGCAGAAGTTAAAGGAATACTTATGCTCAGGCTGGTTTTTTATTTTTGGGGTAACCTTCAAACTGGTATCAAGCACTTTGTGACCGAACCAACCTACTTCATTACCTGAAAGATATTGATGTCTTGATCTCAAAACGTACAAAAAATTTACTTGCTTTTCTTTATTGGAAGATTTTGAGAGTTTAAAAGTTAGTCAATTTCGTTAATTTGGGATGGTTTTTGTACATTGTATTTTGTTCTATAAATTATGACCGGCGAAATAACCCTGCAAGAAAATAAATTTTGTATATTTTTCCAAATTGAGTTGAGGCAAGCAATTACTAAAAGTATGGCATCTTTTAAGTACTTTTTATAGCGATTTCCTTTTTTTGCTTCATCTTTTGTTGTTACGGCTTTCAAAAAAATGACGGAGTTGTTATACTTGGGGGTGATGTTTCTCATTCAGTTCAGACCAATTTCGATTTCATAATTCGGCGTTTTTGATAAAATTAATTTATTCAGTCTGAAAAATGTCTGAAGCTCAAAGAAAAAGAATTCGCCGACGAATATTTTTTTCTAAAATTGTAGGCTTGTTAAAAGTCTAAGTTTGGCCAATTTGGGATAACTCCCGCGCAATTTGGGATAACTCCCGCGCAATATATTGCGTTTTTTCACATTTAGGCAGCAAATTAAATCATTATAATTTCAGTTGAGGCGAGCAACTCGGCCATGTTTTTACGCAACAAGACGCCAATTACATGACATAGTACTTATTATAGCGTGTGGAGCAAATTTTTCAGCAAAAAAGTTGAATAAATGTTGAAGTTTTCTAAATGTAGTAAAATCAAAAATTGTTCCATGCACAATAAAGGGAAGTCGGAACATTCGGGGCTTCGCGCTGATACGAGCAGTCTTGTTTCTGATTGTTAGCGTTTTGGCAAACTAGTAAAAGATGAAAGCCATATAAAGAACATACATTGAATGTTTGGGTTTCAAGCGCCAAGATAAACTTAGGTCCTTGCTTTGGTTAAACAAATCCGTATTTGAACCTTAATCTGCTCAATAGTATATTGCATTTTATCTTCGAGTTTTGATGTTGAATTTTATGCTTAGGTGTCTTCAAAACCGAACAACGCTGCTGAAATATTTCATCATTTTCCTACTTGCATTATGTTTATTTGCAACCATGCAAACTTTTATAACCTCTGCGATTGCTGAAAAGTCGTCTAAACTGAACCATATGAAAAATCGCCGAATGAAGTTTTCAGCGAGCGACGAGGAAAACTCGGGATCTGAGGAAACGATTGACGGAAGATCGGGAAAAGACGGCGAGTCTGGAAAGTTTCACTGGTCAGGTTCCAGTCTCTCCTTATTCGGTAAAAGTGATGTGATCAAATCAGGCGTGCTGCGCTATCCATTCAAGTTTCCCGATTTGACCAATCTCTTTGTCCATAATCAAACGAGAACTCTCCATTCGGAACTCGTTCAAAACGAGAACAAGTCATCAACATCATCAGAAGAACAAATCAAAAAAGGTCAAACTTTGTTTACAGATAGCAAAAAGAATATTTTTAACACTGAAGATAGCTTTCTAATCAAGCAGTTACACGCTTGTCGCGAAATATCTCAGCAACATCAAAAATTGGTGCTAATTCTAATTCCGTCCGAGCCTAAAAACTCGCTACGTCGTGAAATAATCAGATCGTCTTGGCTCAAAGTTACTCGAAATCTAACAGACAAATACGTGCTGAAACACTTGTTTATTCTCGGAAAAACGTCCGACTCGAAAAACACGAAATCTTTAAGCTGGAAAATTACGTTTGATTTATTGAAACTTGAAAATTCGGTGTATAACGATTTGTTAGTCGGTGATTTCATCGAAGATTACTGGAATTTGACGTACAAAACAATGTTTGGCGTCACTTTTGCCAACTTCTATTGCCAAAATGCCGATTATGTTTTTAAAATTGACGACGACGTTTTTGTGAGACCTGAAAAATTTGTTCCACTTTTAGATAATTTACCGAAATCGGAGTTTTTCGGTGGCAATTGTATTAAGAAAGGCAAACCGCATCGGACAAAAAAGTCGAAATGGTACATATCTAAGGAAGAATTCCCAAGGGTCAGGTACCCCCCCTTTTGTTACGGTCCCTCGTACGCTTTCACCGGAGATATGATTCCCTATTTGTTCAATGCAACTTTGCAGGTAAATTTCTTCAAACTTGAAGACGTTTACATGGGATTATGTATCGAAAAAGCGGGCAAAACTGTTCAAAATGTTGCCGGTGTCTCGAATACCTCTCCAAAATACACTTATTGCGTTTACAAGGATTTGGCTTTAGCTCATGGAATCGAACCTACCAAATGGAGTATGTATTACAGAGATTTAACAAAAAGAGCGCCTCAAAAAATTGTCTGCCCAAAGAAAGTGTCGAGAAAAAGCAGTCGGCAATTGAGATAATCGACAGTTAAGATTGTCGAAAGTGCCAAAAATTGACACCAAATTAAAAAAAAACTTCAAATCTATTCCTCGCTTTTCTGCCAGTTTAACCGTGAAAACTCTAACTTTTGCCTAGTAAAACTTCTTTTGCTTTCCCTATTTGTTGTATTATATAATAAACAATAAGCGTATAAATTTAGTATTATAAAAACTGCTCAACAATTTCCAACGAAGTTGTTCAGAAACAATTTGTTAGATTCGTACTAAAATTTGAAGCATATCTTTACCAAAATTTTTCTCTCGATGTTCGAGTAGGGACTTTGACGAGAAGGCGAAAAGTGTTTTGAAATGAAATAGTCGGAAAATTTTGTCATCAATTTTTGAGACACTGTGCTGAAAATTTATTCTTGGAGAGTGGTCGTCGAAACTTGAGCATTTGATCAACAAATTTTGCATTTAGCGAAGTTTTCTTTCTAAATAAGCCCTATTATCGGTTGATTAGTCTGAATTCTGATTGAAAGTATTAATTCTCCCACCCAACTTCTGTACCGTTACTGATAACAATTAAAATTGCTATTTTTGCAAATTTCTCTGGAATCGTCCATCAGAACAAGACCTAGACTACTATATACATCTACAAATTGAAATGAGTATCATCAAATGTTCCAGCTACACCGATAAAAGAAAAATCGGAAAACAAGTATTAAAGTTATTTTTTAATAAAGGGCCATAAAAGTTTGAAAAAGAGGCCATAATGGCTTAAATAGCGTTAAAATTATAATTAGTAGAAAATCGGAGGTCTAGATATGATTCTAGATATGTCTAAAACGAAAAAAAAATTAAACCGATGAGCAAAAAGGATAAAGAAACAAGGATAGCCGGTAGCTGTGCAGGTAGCACAGAATGTTCCGACCACATTCATAAAATATTACAGAAAAAAATTTTCAAGTTTCTTCTGCGTGATGTGATTATTGAACTTATAAAACTATACAAACGCGTACAAAAATAGTGGATTAACAATAAAATACTGCAGTTGCCTTCAAAAAAAGAAATTGCCTTCAAAAAAAAAACAAGTTACTTTGGTTACTTGTTGTTCAATTCAATTTTTTTCTGCCTAACTTTGACATTTTCGTTACTTTTTTTATGTTATTCAAAAATTATTAGAAACTTTCGGGGGGGGGGGGTAAAGTTCGAGTTGGACTGATCCTGCTTCCATTACCCCCCCCTCCCCTAGTGTTTGCCCATTTACAACAACAAACCCCCCCCCCGGGGGCGTTCAGTGGGGGGGGGGGGTATGTTTAGGTGGGGAGGGGGTGGGTTCAGGTGAATGAGGGGGTGAGTTCAGGTGGGGAGGGGGTGGTATTCAGGGGGCGTTCAGAGGGGGGGGTAGGTTTAGGTGGGGGAGGGGGTGGGACGGGAGGGGATCAAAGGGGCAAACGTTATGAGGGGGGAGAGCTTAACTGAATCTTTTTGCAATTTGATTTGAGTTTAGCTTCAGAAATGGAATAGGCCGTACACTCGCTTTGCAAAGTTTCAGCATTACTCACTTGATAAATGCAGAAGTCCTTGCAAAATTTCTTAGAAAAAAATCCATTTCAATGTGATTTCATACTTATTATAAAATCCATTATAATGGATTCCAAATGAATTAGTATGCATTTGGTTTTGGCGAGAAAAATTGGATTTAAAATCATTTTTAGTCCAATTTTGTTGTCTGAACGTAACATGGGAATCGATTATATTTACAGCATTTTAGACCATGAAAATCCATTATATTCAATTTTATTTTTACAGCTGGAAAATGATGTTCTGATATAAGAAATGATTTCAAGCAAATTAATCCGAAACACCTAAAAGAGCATGAAAACATTGAATTAGGTGTAAGTTAGTTATCGGTCATGAATGGTATTTAAAACAAAAAACTTTAAAAATTGACAATACTTTTAGGATCATGCTAGTCAAAGAAACTTTTTTTTGTATACAAATATATTGGTTGGATATGATGAGTAAAATTGAAATAAAACCCCAGGAATTAGAGAAAAGAAGTTTGCAGGGTGATAAAAAAGATAAGTTACACAAAAAAAGCAGAAGTTTAGAAAAAAAAATTACATAAAAATTCAACCCTGCTTCAAAAAATGTTTATTTCTTTGCTAAAAAATTTTGTACACAAACACAAGTAATCTGCTTCCGGAATTGGCACTAAACTTGGAAGCTTGAAAACATGGTATCTTTAATCCGCTACATATTTGTTTTACTATTTTTTCTCAAGTCAGTATGTGATAGATTTAACTCCGGTAATTGAATTCAACAGATAGATTTGATGATAATGTAGCTCCGTATTTCTAACTATAAACTCATTCAACTGTTTAAACACCTCACACAGAAGAAATTGCTGTTGAAACGTATCAATTAACAAGCACCAAAGGCACGAGGTCAACACCAAGGGACTGAACATAAATCTAACTCAAACCTTACACCTATGTGACATTTTCCCCTAAACAGTAATCTAAAATGCATATTGAAAGTTAAAATTCTATCCTACATACTCTCTTTTCACCCTCTTTGAATGTCCGGCGCGTCCCCTTTTTGTTGCTCCTTCGTGATGTTAATCATCGCGGCCTCCATTTTAGATAAAGACGTTCTTTCCCTCGAAGTTTATCATGAGCTGTTTTTATATTGGCGATTCGATTCCTGGCTCGAATGTTACAGCAGCCTCTGTTTTGGTGGTCGTCTCGCTGTTTTTTTATTCCCCCTTTCTTGAGTTTGCACTTGTTCACTCTCCTTCGGATCAATGTCTTCGTCTCGTTCAGTCGTGGTCTGCGATGCATCGTTTTCACAGTAACAGCTTGAGGTGCAGCTGATTGACTACTGGGTTCCATCTCACCGGGCGTGTCTATGCTCATTTCCTTTGATGCGTGCTGATCATTTTTCTACCCCAGTGTCGTCGTATAACAATTACACGGCTTTGATTTGCTCATCTCGTTTCCACTCGCTTTCGATTTTTACCTCGCTTTCACGCCGCAAGGCAGCAATGCCTGCTCACACTTGAATCCAGAATCCTCATCGTCATCGTCCCACGTTTTTTTTTTCCAGTTTTTGTTTTCTTTCGTTTTCGTTTCAGTTTCGCCTCAGTTTTTTTGCGCAGTTCTGCTGGTGTAGGAGTACTCGGCATGTTCTTTGAAAACTCTCACTGGGTTGCCAAATAAGTTTTTGGGCAATCCCACTTTTTCTAAGCTCAGACTCGTTTTCTAATGTAACCGTGTATCTGGATTCGCTGCTTTTTCGCTGCTATCTAAATTCTGTGCTTTATTAGCCTATACATGTAGTTGTTTTCCTCAAGGCGTTGAAACAGCGGCTCTGTCCTGCCACGCAACTTGCTTGGCCGCTGCTTTTCTCGCATCTTTTCTGCTCTGTCTACATGAACTCCGTTCCTTGTTACGAGCTTCACAATCACTCGGATAGGGTGGTTCATTTTTTCCTGGTTCAACTCCACGTCCGGCCTCATGTTAGTTCATACTATAGGACGCCAGTGTTTTTTCAAGCCAGAGGTTTTGAAGCCAGGGTTTTTTGTTGGGCTTCATAAAACCGCATTAGCCTCGCGGCCTAGATCAGCGATTTTTTGAGTAAGGCGCTTGGTTAAAACTTAAACGACCCGGGGAAGCGTTTAACCTTAGATTCTACTTTCCCATAAACCTCTTTTTTAGCGTAGTTCAGCTCAAAGTTCTACTTTTGTACGTTTAACGCATCTGGTCAACCTAAAATTGGTCATCGGTAAACATATTTTTTCTTTGTCTTCAGCAATGCGAATTTTTTTTTTCGCTTTTCCTGTGAGCCTGGATCCTTGTTTCAAGTATTTTTTTTCGATGGACCACATGATTGAATTGAAATCAATGTCTGGAATTGAAATTAAACGCTTTGTCTGATTGTTTGTTCACTAATCATTGTTGACAGCCAGCGCAAAACCCGGTCTACCGCAACGTAACTGTCTCGTTCATTTAAAACTTTGGTTGGACCCCAGAAACCAAGTCGAACGCATACATTAGGCGGCTCCTTCGGTTTGTATTTTGTACCCATATCAATTTTAGCGCAAAGCGCTTTTAAAATGTTCTTGCTGCCGGACTCTCAAGGCATCTTTCAGCAGTCGGCGCCAGCCTAAAACAATAGAAACCATACATTCCTGGTATCCTGGTCTTCTGGTGATGAAACCTATGTATACGGTTGAAAATGTTCGGGATGGCAGCCATTTCATTCACCCAGTGGCACCCGTCCTCGATTTGAAAACCAGGCACATGTTGTCTTAGTTCGGCGACCATAGCACTCGCTTTCTCTACGATAAAAATCTTGAACGACCCGGGGAAGCGTTTAACCTAAGATTCTACTTTCCCATAAACCTCTTTTTTAGGGAAGTTCAGCTCAAAGTTCTTCCTTTTGTACTGACTAATTGACTAACTCTGAAAGGCTCTCTCTTTTTTGACAAACTTACAATCGCGAGGTATAACGCTCATGATGATGTTGATATGATAAGCCAGCGGATGTACTCCCCGTTTAAAGTTCGATTGAATGGAAAAGACAATGATTAGTTTTGCCTCCACTGTTTCGGAAGGATAAAGAAACAAGGATAGCCGGTAGCTGTGCAGGTAGCACAGAATGTTCCGACCACATTCATAAAAAATTACAGAAAAAAATTTTCTTCAAGTTTCTTCTGCGTGATGTGATTATTGAACTTATAAAACTATACAAACGCGTACAAAAATAGTGGATTAACAATAAAATACTGCAGTTGCCTTCAAAAAAAGAAATTGCCTTCAAAAAAAAAACAAGTTACTTTGGTTACTTGTTGTTCAATTCAATTTTTTTCTGCCTAACTTTGACATTTTCGTTACTTTTTTTATGTTATTCAAAATTATTAGAAACTTTCGGGGGGGGGGGGGGGGGTAAAGTTCGAGTTGGACTGATCCTGCTTCCATTACCCCCCCCCCCCCTCCCCTAGTGTTTGCCCATATACAACAACAAACCCCCCCCCCCCCCCCGGGGGGCGTTCAGTGGGGGGGGGGTATGTTTAGGTGGGGAGGGGGTGGGTTCAGGTGACTGAGGGGGTGAGTTCAGGTGGGGAGGGGGTGGTATTCAGGGGGCGTTCAGAGGGGGGGGGGGTAGGTTTAGGTGGGGGAGGGGGTGGGAGGGGATCAAAGGGGCAAACGTTATGAGGGGGGAGAGCTTAACTGAATCTTTTTGCAATTTGATTTGAGTTTAGCTTCAGAAATGGAATAGGCCGTACACTCGCTTTGCAAAGTTTCCGCATTACTCACTTGATAAATGCAGAAGTCCTTGCAAAATTTCTTAGAAAAAAATCCATTTCAATGTGATTTCATACTTATTATAAAATCCATTATAATGGATTCCAAATGAATTAGTATGCATTTGGTTTTGGCGAGAAAAATTGGATTTAAAATCATTTTTAGTCCAATTTTGTTGTCTGAACGTAACATGGGAATCGATTATATTTACAGCATTTTAGACCATGAAAATCCATTATATTCAATTTTATTTTTACAGCTGGAAAATGATGTTCTGATATAAGAAATGACTTCAAGCAAATTAATCCGAAACACCTAAAAGAGCATGAAAACATTGAATTAGGTTTTAGTTAGTTATCGGTCATGACTGGTATTTAAAACAAAAAAACTTTAAAAATTGATAATACTTTTAGGATCATGCTAGTCAAAGAAACTTTTTTTTGTATACAAATATATTGGTTGGATATGATGAATAAAATTGACATAAAACCCCAGGAATTAGAGAAAAAAAGTTTGCAGGGTGATAAAAAAGATAAGTTACACAAAAAAAGCAGAAGTTTAGAAAAAAAACTTATATAAAAATTCAACCCTGCTTCAAAAAATGTTTGAATACTTGGCTTAGTTTCTTTGCTAAAAATTTTGTACACAAACACAATTAATCTGATTTCGGAATTGGCACTAAACTTGGAAACTTGAAGACATGGTATCTTTAATCCGCTACCTATCCGTTTTACTATTTTTTCCCGAGTCAGTATGTGATAGATGTAATTCCGGTAATTGAATTCAACAGATAGATTTGATAATAATGTATCTCCGTATTTCGAACTATAAACTCATTCAACTGTTTAAACACCTCACACAGAATATATTGCTGTTGAAACGTATCAATTAACAAGCACCAAAGGCACGAGGTCAACACCAAGGGGACTGAACATAAAATTTAACTCAAACCTTACACCTATGTGACATTTTCCCTAAACAGTAATCTAAAATGCATATTGAAAGTTAAAATTCTATCCTACATACTCTCTTTTCACCCTCTTTGAATGTCCGGCGCGTCCCCTTTTTGTTGCTCCTTCGTGATGTTAATCATCGCTGCCTCATTTTAGATAAAAACGTTCTTTCCCTCGAAGTTTATCATGAGCTGTTTTTATATTGGCGATTCGATTCCTGGCTCGAATGTTACAGCAGCCTCTATTTTGGTGGTCGTCCCGCTGTTTTTTTATCCCCCTTCTTGAGTTTGCACTTGTTCACTCTCCTTTGGATCAATGTCTTCGTCTCGTTCAGTCGTGGTCTGCGATGCATCGTTTTTACAGTAACAGCCTGCGGTGCAGCTGATTGACTACTGGGTCCCATCTCACCGGGCGTGTCTATGCTCATTTCCTCTGATGCGTGCTCATCCTTTTTCTACCCCAGTGTCATCGTATCACAATTACACGGCTTTGATTTGCTCATCCCGTTTCCACTCGCTTCAATTTTTGCCTCGCCTCCACGCCGCAAGGCAGCAATGCCTGCTCACACTCGAATCCAGAGAATCCTCATCGTCATCTTCCCACGTTTTTTGTTTTTTTTCCAGTTTTTGTTTTCTTTCGTTTTCGTTTCAGTTTCCTTTCAGTTTTTTTGCGCAAAATGTTCGGGATGGCAGCCATTTCATTCACACAGTGGCACCCGTCTTCGATTTGAATACCAGGCCCATGTTGTCTTAGTTTGGCGACCGTAGCCCTCGCTTTCTCTACGAAAAAAATCTTGAACGACCCGGGGAAGCGTTTAAGCCGGTTCGTTCAAGATTTGTTTTGTGGAGAAAGCGAGTGCTATGGTCGCCGAACTAGGACAACACGTGCCTGGTTTTCAAATCAACGGGTGCGTTTTAGCCGGGGAAGCGTTTAACCTTAGATTCTACTTTCCCATAAACCTCTTTTTTAGCGTAGTTCAGCTCAAAATTCTTCCTTTTTTACGTTCAACGCATCTGGTCAACCTAAGATTGTTCATCGGTAAATATATTTTTTCTTTGTCTTCAGCATTGCAAAATTTTTTATTGCTTTTCCGGTGAGCCTGGATCCTTGTTTCAAGTAGTTTTTTTTTCGATCGACCACATGATTGAACTAAAATCAATGTCTGGAATTGAAATTAAACCCTTTTATTTGATTTATTGTTTACATGTCGTTTTCGACGGCCAGCGCAAAACCCGTTCTACCGCAACGTAACTGTCTCGTTCATTTAAAACTTTGGTTGGACCCCAGAAACCAAGTCGAACGCATACATTAGGCGGCTCCTTTGGTTTGTATTTTGTACCCATATCATTTTTAGCGCAAAGCGCTTTTAAAATGTTCTTGCTGCCGGACTCTCAAGGCATCTTTCAGCAGTCGGCGCCAGGCTAAAACAATAGAAAACTATACATTCCGTGCACCATCAAACATGCTGGTCTTCTGGTGATGAGACCTATGTACACGGTTGAAAGTGCTGGGGGATGGCAACCATTTCATTCACCCAGTTGGCACATATCCTCGATTTGAACACCAGGCACATGTTGTCTTAGTTCGGCGACCGTTAGCCTTCGCTTTCTCTACAAAATAAATCTTGAACGACCCGGGGGAAGCGTTTAACCTTAGATTCTACTTTCCCATAAATCTCTTTTTAAGCGTAGTTCACATCAAAGTTCTTCCTTTTGTACTGATTAATTGACTAATTCTGGAAGGCTCTCTAACTTTTTGACAAAATTACAATCGCGAGGTATAACGCTCATGATGATGTTGATATGATAAGCCAGCGGATATACTCCCATTTTAAAGTTCGATGTAATGGAAAAGACAATGATTAATTTTGCCTCCACTGCTTCGGAAGTTCTGGCCTCTGTGTTTTCCTTGATGACTTCAACCTCCGAGCTGCTGCGACTGCTTATAATTTCTGGAAAACGAGACAAAATTTGCTTAACTTTTTGAAACAATTGTTCACTTTCCTTGAGTACACGAGAATCAACTCACTCAGGTCAAGTTTAATAGTTACCCCAACTATTTTTGTGCTGTCCCGACTGTCGACCCTCGCAAATTTGCGCCTCCATTTGGCTGGCGTTTTACCGCATGCGTTTTACCCCATCTAGTGGAAACAGTTGCTTTATTTTGCGTACTGCACTGTGATTGGTTGCAACATTCATTTTTCTGTTTATAGTCAATAACTTACCCATCAAATGTCCTGAAAGGCAATCCGCAATGACAAATTTTGCCGGGGGATTTTGGTTCTTGCCAGTTTGAAATTTGGGATTGATACGATCTATTTGGAAGTAGATACGATTTTCCGAAAAAAAAATACGATATTATCTACCGGAACAGAAAACTTGTACATTGTTTTGTTCTTCATATTATTTCCTTCTAGCAAAGTTAAAGGAGCCTTACGATCCGTTAAAATCGTAGATTTTTTTATCGAAATTATAGTTTGTGTAATGTTTTTAACTTCTCTCCCCTTCCAACACGGCTATTAATCCTAGTTTGTTTGTTAAAAACATGCGCTCCTTTAGCAAACGAGATGCAAATGAGGTCAGTCGCCAATTTTGGGGGTCAAGTTTCTCCAACAACGCCCCAAAATATTATGGCTGGTGTCAGAGACAAGGCGGATGTTTTTAGGACATCGAACTGCGTGGACTCGAAAAAACGCGCACCATGTCTTTTAACGCATTGAATGCAGCTTGGACATGAGAAAGGTCGATTTTCTGGCATAAGAAAGGCCCGTAACAACGACAAGTACTCTGCTAAGTGCTTTCATTCTGGCATGTGATTTCATAAGCAGCGGATTGATCTCATAGGATACTTAAATTGAGAGAGCGTGTGTTCGGCGGTAGTAATTTGTGAATGAGATCCGTTTTTGAAAAAGGGATTATACCCAATTTCGTGGTCTTATGGACTAGCCATTCGCACTCCGATTTTGCAATTTCGCATTCCGAAAGTTTCATTGCCATATTTTTGCGGTCAAGTTTTTCAATATTTTCTCAAGAATAAATGAAAGGATTAAATTATCATTAAAAACGCGTGGTTGCACGGAAATTCACCTAAGATAGAATCCAACACCCTTTGAAATTCTGCAAGCATTTTTGTCAATCCAGAGAAACATTTTTGAATCTATATAAATACCTCCTCATTCGTCTTCCCTCCAACAAGAAGAAATCACAATTGGAGCTGCCCGTACTTGTTTTTAAGTTCTATGGTCGTGAAATAATTTTGTCTAATTATGTTCTCGCTAATCGTTTGGCCGATAAAATTATGAAATCTTGCTTAATCGGAGTATGGTACTTTTTTATGAACTTAATTATTCAATTCTCGCAGATTGAGCTGTTTCTCTGATGGGTTTTTTTATATATATGGGAGACAGAAAGTAGTTATCCGAGCAATCGTCGAGTTTTTCAATGTGCCTTTCGTCCCTTATCGATTTTGTCCTGTAGTGTGATGAATACACGCTTCTTTTTTGCACCGGCATTAAACTCTTGAAGACTACCACTTCAAATTTTTTTCGAACTCTTCCTACCCGTTGAACAAATTACTAAACTGCCTACTGAAACTAGTCTGCCAGTCATCTAGTGGCTTCTTCTTAATGCCGTCTCCACGTTTTTCTTAGGGTTCTTCCATGTTCATCACCCAGCCTGTTGTTACCTGGACTAACTGCAACCCAAATTGCGGCACGAACTTCCTTCCCATCAAACTTAGTTGATTGGTTCCAGAACCCCTGAGTTCTTGGTAGTTTCGTCCCAACGGTGACAGTTGCACGGGTTTAAGGTGCAGCTTCTAACGTACGCTTCAGCTCCTTAATCAGAAACATTTGAGAGGGGCGACCCGCTGTCAATCCACTTTTGCGTCAGCCGTCTTTTGATTTTGAGTAATAGTTTTGCCCTCGCTAACTTTAATTCGTGCTCCTCCCTTAGTTTCTTCGATAGACATTTCGATATTAACAGTTTGAACTACCTGAATCCCATCCGTGAGATCACATTTTTTTTTATCATTGACCCAACAAGCAGAAGTTTTATGTTGTGATGAATACATCGTGGTTTATAACTTGCGCGCTTGGGACATCCTCGTCATATAGTTTTCCGACCGGCCTTAATTCACCCCTTGTCTTCGGCAAGTCCGTTCGTTTTGCCCCGAACTTTTTTTTTCAAAAACAGCAATTTGCACTTTTTGCTGGACACTTTGCAATATGATTTGCCGTGAACCCGTTTTGGTAACTTCAACAAAAGCGTCTATCCGCCCCCACCCCAGTTTTCGG